>NC_141903.1:20268257-20571287 GCF_057802395.1 Ceratotherium simum simum | reverse complement strand
CTCCTTCTGGCTAGATCTTTTTCTTACTTATTTTTTTTCCCTTACTTATTTTAATGTTTGTTATACTTGATTGCAGTGCTTCTAACCACTAACCATGAGTGTGGATTTCCTGTCTCCTCCCCATAAATGAGTCCTAGGCCAAGTCACTTCTGATCTTTATCCTTTTGCCTAATCTCCAGAGAACTAGAAATTAGGTCATTTGGTGTCCACTACCCAGTGATGACAACTGTATGGCACATGTGCCTCCTCTCCAATTCCCTGCTCATCATGGACACTGCGGATTGATTATTTTGCTATTTCTTATTGATGTGGCTTAACAGCTCTGTCTAATGTGGGTAACCACTAGTCACATGTATCTACTGAGCATTTGAAACGTGGCTGGTCCAAATTGCCTATGCTGTATAAGTAAAATGCACACCAGATCATGAAGACCTCACAAAAGAAAAAAATGTAAAGTATCTCAATAATTTTTTATATTGATTACAAGTTGAAATGATAATATTTTGCATATATTGGGTTAAATAAAATGTGCTATTAAAATTAATTTTGCCTCTTTCTTTTAACTTTTTTAAAAATGTTTTTAAACATTTTTTGTTTTCTTGCTGAGGAAGATTTGCCCTGAGCTAATATCTGTGCCAATCTTCCTCTATTTTGTATATGGGTCGCCACCACAGCATGGCCACCAGTGAGTGGTGTAGGTCCTCCCCAGGGAACTGAACCTGGATGGCTGAAGTGGAGTGTGCCGAACTTAACCACTAGGCCACGGGGCCAGCCCATCTTTTAACTTTTTATTTATTTATTTATTTATTTTCCCCCCAAAGCCCCAGTAGATAGTTGCATGTCATAGCTGCTTATCCCTCTAGTTGCCGTACGTGGGACGCAGCCTCAGCATGGCCAGAGAAGCAGTGCGTCGGTGTGCGCCCGGGATCCAAACCTGGGCCGCCAGCAGCGGAGCGCGCGCACTTAACCACTAAGCCACGGGGCCGGCCCTTTTAACTTTTGTTTTAAGTGGCCACTAGAAAATGTAAAATTATATATGTGACCCACATTTGTTGCTCATGTCTATTTATACTGTACAGCGCTGCCTTCAAATCATTCTTAAGACAATTCTCTAGGCAGTTAATTATCATTAAACCAGAAATAAAAGCAGTGCAGTGTAATATTTTATGGCAGTAGGGAGAGGCTGACACATTTTGAGTTTTCAGTGTTAAAATGAAAAAAAAGAACCTTCTAGTTTATCTAGTTTAGTGGTTCCCAAACATGTCTGTGCATTAGAAAGTCCTGGGATCTTAAATTGTAAAATTATAGATTTTCAGGTTCTGCCTCTGGAGATTCTGGTTTAATAGGTCTGGGATGGGGCCCCAGATTGTGTATTTCAGTAAGCTGCCTGGGAGATTCTGATGTGCAGCCAGGTTTGAGAGCCCCTGAGCTAGGACTTTTTTACATTTCCATGAAGGGACTTGGGGGTAACAAGTTGTTATTGGCAGAGCTAGGACCAGAGCACATGTTCCTCATGGATTATATTTTGTACAGATCCCTAGGGTATTTTGTACTACTGTGACCTGAGTCTTCACACAACTCAGGATAGAATGAGGAACTCAGGCTTCATCTCAGCAGGCAGGCACACTTCTCTTCCTTATTTGGAGAAAGCCCGGTTTGGCTCAGCAGCCCCCTCTGCTGTCAAAAATCCCTAGCGCAGCCTGGCATAGTTGGCTTTGGGGAAGTGATCAGGGAGGAGAGTGAACACAGAAGAATGTAGCATGAACAGAGTACTATGGGGTAACCTATTTGCAAGCAGGCAGTGGTCAGAAGGAAACATTGCAGTCTAAGATGCTTAGAGCCAGAAGGCTCTGTAGAGGTCACCCACCTGACTGCCTGCAGGTCGGAGGAGGAAATTTGGATAAATCATTTCACTCCTCTGTGCATCGGTTTTCTCATCCGAACAAGGGAGATAATGACATGCTCTGCAACCCTCCCTCATTGGAGACTGTTATAATAGTCTAATAGAATAATCGGGATGTTGTTGCCAATGTCTTGGTCCAAAGACACACAGCTAGTTAGAGATAGAGCCAGACTTTGAACTCTGGTCTCCAAGTCAAGGTATTATCATACAACTTCAGCTAACAAAGGAGAGTTGTGTTCAGCTGCTTCCAGAGGGACAGGGGCAGGAAAAGCTTACAAGGGAGGTTGAGGCTGGCCTCATGCCTAGGTGAATTAAAGCCAGGTAGCAGCTACCCTCTTATTTATACATTCATTCATTCGTCATTTATTCAGCACCTCTTATGTGATTGAAACTGTACAAGATGTGGTGAGACTAAGTCAAATTAGACATGGTCCTTCTTATGTCTATGGTTCTTGTTACGTCTCCCTGAATATTTCCTTTGTCAGAAGTATCCTTAGCTAGCTGTCACAGTGCACAAATAACAAGACTGGGTGAAAAAATAATAGCTGCCATTTATTGGGAGTTAGCTATGTGCTGGGCACAGTGCTAGGCACGTCCCATGTACTACCTCAGAGCACAGAAGAAGAAATAGATCTAGAGGGGTTTAGTCAATTTCCCAAGGTAACAGTGTAGCAGGTGGTGGAGTTGGACTCATGCCCACTCTTTAAACCACCATGCCATACTGCCTTGAAAAGCACTTCCTTTTGGTAACAACATTAGGTGGCTTTAAGGCCCTAGGCAAAATGCATATTTACTTGTGCATGTTCATCAAAGTATTATTTATAGCAGTGAAATATAACCTAAAATATTTAATTCTAATTAAATAAATTATCAAACAATATTTTTGAGGAATATTTAAAGATCTGGGAAAGTGCCATTGATAAAATGCTACTTCATAATAGGAAGATATAAATCTGTTTGATGCTAATTTTGTAAAACACCCACTCACGCCCATAAATATAGAGAAAAATATGGAAAGCAATTCACTATTGTTTTCAATATTGTTGGGCAGTGGTGTTTTGGGAGAGTCTTATTTTCTTTGACTTTTTGAGTTTTCTGTACTTTCTACATTTTTTTTTTCACTTTCCCCACTGACATTTTATTATGACAATTTTCAAACATACAGAAAACTTGGAAGAATTTTAGAGTGAATACCCATATCCCACCACCTAGATTCTACAATTGACATTTTACTACACTTGCTTTATCATATTATCTATCCATTCTTCTATTTATCCATCTTATTTTTTGATGCATTTCAAAGTAAGTTATTGGCATCAGTATATTTCTGCCCAAATACTTCATCATGCATATTGTTAAAATTCAGTATTTATTTGTGTACTTTTTTTTCTTATGCGGTAACATTTACTTACGATGGAATGCACAAATCTACCTGGCAAATCCTTATCAAGGTACAGAACATCGTCATCACTCTAGAAAGTTCCCTCATCCCCAGTCAATCCCTGTCCCAAAAGCAACTTCTGTTCTAATTTTTTCCAGCATAGATTAGTTTAGCCTGTTATAGAATTTCATGTGAATGGAATCATGTAGTATGTAGTCTTTTGTGTAAGGCTTCTTTTATTCAACGTAATGTTTTTGAGATTTGCCCATGCTGTTGCATGTATCAATAGCTTGTTCCTTTCTGTTGCTGGGGATGGTATGAATATACTACTGTCTGTATTTACATTCTCCTATTGATGGACTCCTAGGCTATTTCCAGTTTTTGGCTATTATAAATAAAGCTGTTGTGAACGTTCTTATACAAGTCTTTTTGTGGGCATATGTTTTTCTCTTGGGTAAATGCCTGGGTGTAGGATTTCTTGGTCATAGGGTAGGTGTATACTTAGTTTTGTAAGAAACTGCCATGCCCTTTCCCAAAGTGGTTGTACTATTTTATACTCTTGCCAACAATGTAAGCAAGTTCTGGTTGCTCCATATCCTTGCCGATATTTGATGATATCAGTCTTTTAAAAAATTTTAGCCATGCTGATGGGTGTGTAGTGGTATCTCATTGTGGACCACATATTATTTTTATAATCAGAAAAAATAAGTTTTATAAAACAAATAAATACAACTGAAATGATGGCAAGGAAAAGAAAAAGAAAGAGGGGGCCAGCCCGGTGTGTGCAAGCCGTTAAGTGCGCGGGCTCCGCTGCGGCGGCCCAGGCTTCGCCGGTTTGGATCCCGGGCACGCACTGACGCACCGCTTGTTAAGCCATGCTGTGGCAGCGTCCTATATAAAGTGGAGGAGGATGGGCACGGATGTTAGCCCAGGGCCAGTCTTCCTCAGCAAAAAAGAGGAGGATTGGCATTGGATATTAGCTCAAGGCTGGTCCTCCTCACACGAAAAAAAAAAAAACGAAAGAAAGAAAAAGTACTGGAAATAAATTTGATAAAATTAACAGTGCTCTTCTCTGGGTGATTTATGAATGGATTACTTTCTTGTTGTACTTTGTTTTAATTTCTAAATTTTCCAAAATAAACTTGTATTCTTTTTATTGTGGAAGAAAACATATCTTACTTGTTAAAAAAAAAAGTACTCATGAGAGTTAATACATTAATTGAAGATAATTCAGTGTTATTTTAGTAGTCAATGACTTTATGTGACAGCTTAAAAATTGGTGGGTTTTGATGATCTATATTTGGACCTTACCTATAAATACTCTGTGAGAATGAGCAAGCTGCTTCCTCTGTCTGGGCTTCAGTTTCTTCCTCTTTTTTAGAAGTGGACTGGAATAAGTTATCAGAATAGCTTACCCTCCATCAGTTATAAAGAAAATATGTGCAAAACTGATAGGCCCTTGAGGAAATGAAAGGTATGACAAATAAGCTTTGATGGAGAACAGAGGCTCGTTCCTTAGGAGTTTCAAGCTGAGTAAAAGAGCCATTTGCCATTGGACTCATGGGAAAGGTCCTGGGCCACAGGGAGACTGCAGGGTGTAGTGAGAAGAATGTGAGCTTCAGAGTCAGATAGGCCTGGTTTCAAGTTCAGGCACGACCCCCTTCTTGATCTTTGATCTTGGGCAAGTGCTTTAATCTCTGAGCCTCAGTTTCTACATCTGCCAAATGAAGATAACAATACCTTTATCCTCTTGGCTGTGTGTGTGTGTCTGTGTGTGTGTATTTTAAATCAGATAATATTTACAGGTATTATCATTTACAGAAGTTCTTGGGACATTCTTCTGCCTTGGAATGTAGTAAAAAGTGACAAAACTGGGGGAGAAGGACTTGAAATGGAAGGAAATGAAAGGAAACCAGAGACAAATTTGGAAATCTAGATTGTGAAGTCTTAAAGGAATGCTAGAAGGTGATCTAATCAAAACTCCCATTTTTGCAGAGGAGAAAAATAACGTCTGGGATTGATTCCCCATGGAGATGGTGGCAGGGCCAGTGTGGGAACCCAGGTGATTTATTGTCCAGTCATATTACAAGGCTTCAGCTGACTTTACAATTTGATCCTAGCCTGGTGTCAGTCAGATGAAGTGGAATTTCCTTGCGCGTCCCACTAGGACTACTCGGTTTAGAATTTTCAAATGCTGTAACCAGCAAGAGAACAGAAACAAGCTCTCCAGGAGACTTATCAGTGGAAGATTTAATTCTTCTCCTTAACTCTTCTAGTTTTACAAGCTCAAGCAATAGGCATAAAAACCATGTTGTTGATTAGTTTAGCTCTGTCCTGGAGCTGTTGCATTTGACTCTGATTCTTCTCAAGCTCAGGCACCAGCTTCCCGGGAAATACATACTGCCCACTGAGGGATTTTCTGTGTATTAATTTCATCCATGAGAAGTTTCCTCCATTGTCCTGGGTTGCAGGCTGCAGACTTACTGTCTGATAATGGTATGATTTTCTGTCACTTTCAAAGGAGAGCGAGTATCCCTGCCATACTGATTTGCCCCCATCAGTTTCTTTCAAGGTTGTTTACCACTGGTTGAGTGGCGTTAGCTTGCTTCTCTGCTTAATTTCAGAGAAAAAAATTTCTTTTCACAAAGGTAAAAATTAAGAGCTTAGAATGCCTCCTTTCAAACCCTCAGTGTTTTGGTCTGTAGAAGGATTTCAGTGATCTCTTTGGTGATTTTGCTGGCTGAGAAAAAGAAAAGAAAAGAAAAGTCAAGATCCAGCTTGAATCTTCTCTTGCTCCTTGACCTGAATATCTATAAAAAGTCTTCTCTCCCTGCAGACCACATTCCGCTCTGACTTTGTGAAGGGTGCTCATGAGTCAGCACTCTCTGCCCTGGAGATGTAGCGACAGGAAATACCGCTAAGCTATCCAAGGGAAGGCTGTTTTCACAGGAGGATTTTTACTCCAGCCTCATTCAAAAAATAATGAACCTCTTGTGAGCAGATCTCTTAGGAAACATCTAGCCTAGTTTTCTAAGACGTTGGATGGTGGTTAGAGCAGTGAGAGGACTTTGGAATGCTGTGAAGATGAACTCTGGATCCATCTTTCTTTATATATCTCTTAGGATCAGGGTTAGCTTCACACTGGAAGGAACAATTTCTGCCAAGCTCCTTCAACCCAAGGCATAGAAAACACAGAATAAATATTGATGCATTCTTGTGCTTTCCAACACAAATGTATTTCATAGAGTCCTTGCTGCTATAAAGAAATTCTTTGAAAGCAAAATGTAAGAGATCTTTGTTGATAGAAAAGTCCTTTTTTCCCTCAGCCAAGGGCTCCTTGTTCTTTTGCTATCTCCACTCCCTCCCTGGCCTGCTTTGTTTATAGGACAAAGTCAATATTGTACTCCCACTTACTGACATTCACTATGGTAGGGAAGATTGTAAGTTGTGGTCCCAATGGGAATGTGGTGGACTAGAAAGGCCTGGAACTCAGTCCGGTGTTGTAAATTCAGGCTCTGATTTCGCTAATGACTTCTCAGACCTCAGCATCACCAATCATATCTAAGAAAAAGATTTTACATGTCATAATGCATGTGAGACAGTTAACACAGGTCCAGGCACAGAATGAGCACCCAGTAAATTCTAGCTGTAGTTGGCAAGAAAGTTTGCTTCACCAAATGCTTTCTTCCTTAATAGGTGCATGTGGCAGGGGACTGGACTTCTTCAAGAGGATGAGAGAGATGGCTGCTGAAAGGGGGCCAGGATATAGGAAGAACTGCACGATATTTGTTGAAGATACATTTCCTGAGGGCTGACTCTTTAGCTGTGGGTCAGTGTGTGATGTAGTATAAATGTAGTAGACGTTGAGTAAGATAGATTTGGGCTCCGGGTTCTATTCTGCTGATTTGAGTTGTGCAACATTGTGTAAGTTACTTAAAAATACCTCTCTTACAGGTTTGGTAGGGTGACCCAAGTTTTTTCTGCTCTTCCCTGCCTTCCATACCTGATGCTGAGAAACTAGGCTGGAGCACTGGAAATGACTGCATTCTCTGTGTGAAACCAGCCCTGAAGAAGCAATTAAGGTAGCTTGAAGGTGTTGGCAGAAGCCTAATAAACCTTACGGGTGTGTTGTTTGGGGTTGCTAACCTTCCTCACAATTGGACTCTTCTGTTTATAGATTAGCACCGATAATAAGCCCCATTGAAGAGAATGGCTCTAATTGGTTCCTAGTTGTTGCTTTGGGATAAAAGTTGACCATCTATTCTGAGAATGGTCTGTTTTAGGTTGTATCTATAGTTTGCTCAAATGAGCTGATAAATAAGTGAAAAATTCACTTCACATCCTAGTTATTGGGTCTGTGCAAAGCCTGCCCAAGCAATCTGGCTGGTTTTCATCTATCAACTCAGAGTATTTTGGCCCCATATGGATACTGACTTCTTGCACAGGTTTGTGCATCTGTGCATGCAGGTGTGCGTGTAAGCATGTTTGTTTGAGTCTTAGAGAGAGTGTGTGTATGAGTATAAATTTAAAACCATGATGCAGACAAATGAAGACACTTAGAAAAATAAACCAACCAAAGGCCCAAGTAGAAATCTGCTTGTGTGACTGATATCTCCTGCATTAGTGTAACTTAAAAAGCATAAGGAGGGCCGGCCCCGTGGCTTAGCGGTTAAGTGTGCGCGCTCCGCTGCTGGCGGCCTGGGTTCGGATCCGGGCGTGCACCGACATACCGCTTCTCCGGCCATGCTGAGGCCGCATCCCACATACAGCAACTAGAAGGAGGTGCAACTATGATATACAACTATCTACTGGGGCTTTGGGGCAAAAAAAAAGGAGGAGGATTGGCAATAGATGTTAGTTCAGAGCTGGTCTTCCTCAGCAAAAAGAGGAGGATTGGCATGGATGTTAGCTCAGGGCTGATCTTCCTCACACACACACACAAAAAAAAACATAAGGAAAACATTTTGGCTTAACAAACATGACCTGTCATAAATTCTAATGATTTAGGAGGAAAATAAAATGATGAGAAGATTTAGCACCAGGACTGAGAATATTCCACACCTTTCTCTTGGGGGAATTATTACAAGAAGGATATCCAAGTCAGTTATTGTTTTAGTCAAAGGCCATTCTATAATTTTTTTCTCTATTTGTAGACTTTTTTGATTAGTCCTTCATATTCTTTTATTGTAGTAAAATATACATAACATAACATTGACAATTTTAGCCATTTTTAAGTGTGTATAGTTCACTGGCATTAAGTGCATTCATATTGTTGTGCAACTATTGCCACCATCCATCTCCAGAACTATTTCATCTTCCCAAACTGAAACTCAGTACCCATTCAATCCTTCACGTTTTTAAGAGACAGCAAGTTACAGATTTTGGTACAGTCTATACCTTATTTACATGAGAAGTTATCACGGGAAATAGCACATCCTTTCTATTTCCTTATTTATTTATTGAATAATCAGTTAACACCTGACGATGAACCAAATACTGTACTGGGGATGATGTTGAACAAACCAGATGAAATCTCGCCATCTCAGATCTTACAGATTGTTCTCTTCTTGTTGTGGTAGGCAGAATAATGGCACTCCAAAGATGTCCACATCCTAATCCCTGGAACCTATGACTCTGTTACTTTACATGGGCAGAAGGGGACTGTGAGATATGGTTAAGAATCTTTTTTTTCCTTTTATATTTATATTGAGGTAAAACAGGAAAGAACATTACGGATGTGGGATAAGGGTCTTGAAATGAGGAGATTGTCCTGATAATCTGAGTGGGCCCAATGTAATTACAAGGATTCTTATAAGGGAAAGAGGGAGGCAGAAGAGTCAGAAAAGGAGATGAGACAACAGAACAGAGTGATGGGAAGGGGGCCATGAGCCAAGGAATATGGGCAGCCTCTAGGAGCTGGAAAAGGCAAGGAATGGATCCTCTCCTAGAGCTTCCAGAAGGAACGTAGCCTTCTTGACACTTTGACTTCAGCCTGTAAGACTCATTTTGGACTTCTGATCTCTAGAACTGTAAGATAATAAATTTGTGTTGTTTTAAGCCATTAAGTTTGTGGTAATTTGTTATAGTAGCAATGGAAAACTAATGCACTTGTCTTTTTGCTTAGTCAGTTTTAAGTTAGGGGTTTCTTTGTGAAATTTGTCCAGAACACAGAATTGTGTTTGCTCCAGAAGCCCTGCCTGCCCTATGTCATCAGGCCTGTGCCTGGACTTTCAACAGACTGTAACTTGTATTTAATTAATCTCTATTTTCTCACCTCCTAGCACCATGCTGGGTACACTAAAAAGTCTAGCACTCAATCTAGGAGACATCCTACACTTGGCTCAAGCCCTTTCTGCAAACAGGGCAACTTTACTCTTACCTAGTAAATTTACAGATATGTAACCACTTTGCTTATAGTAAAAATGGTTGCTACCAAGTGCTGGTAGTGTACTCACATGTGCTGTGTATTAAACTATAAGATATGTGATTTTTCTGAGACCCAGATAAGGTCTCAGATATTCTATGCAGGAGTCTTTCTTACATTAGAAAGAAAATCTTTGACAATTCTAAACTCTCAATATTTACCTAGTCTTGTGTGTGTCTGAAATAGTAATCTTTATCCTTTTTGCTGGTTAATTCCCTCTTGAGAATGGAGAATGATATTTTCCAAGCTTTCAGACTTCATTCTGTGGCCTCCCTCTCCAATCTGCTGGCAGAGAGAGGTCAGGGTTGAGTGGGTAAAGGAGTAAATAGCTACTGGTCTTTGAAAGAAAAAAAAAAAAATGCGCCCTACCTTGGCCTTGCTGACACCTACGCAACCTTCACCCTAGAGGCTGCTTCCTCAGATTAGCTTTCTCTGATTCCACACATTCTGAAACAAAGCTCTTATGCACTGTATTACTGATGCCCATTTACTTGTCTTTCTCCCCCACTAGACTATAAACTCCACGAGGGGGTGTTGCACGGGGGGCTATGTCTTTACTGTCCATTGTTTTCCCCCCCATGTTTGGCACTTCCTTCTAACAGACTGGCAGTCTGCCCACAGGCCAAACCTACCTCCGTCAGCCTTTTATGTGCCACCATTTGTTTTAATTGCACAGTTGTACATGACCGAGCAAACGGCAGACGGGTACCTGTAATCAAACAGTCCAGAGATTTTAAGCACTTCCGTTCATTCATGGAGCAGTCACTGAGCCTTGGCAATAGGCAATTTAAATTCTGGACAACGAGTTTTCAAGCCACTTCAATGGCTACATTTTGAGAAGAGCAGAGAAACCCCGACCCTTTGATAATTAGACTGAATCAGTTTTCATAATTCTACTTTATGCACCAGAATGGTTAGCAAACTTCATTATCAGCAGCCTGATGAGAATGCTTTTAGCTTCTAATATAGATCTTGTGAGTAATTTCTATTAGTGACCAAACTACGGCCAGTCCACACAGCAGTGTTTCTTAGACAAGATGATCTTATAGTTTCATCATTAGAAATAATTTCAAAGTAGGTGCAGGAAAGAGCATACAATTAGCATCTTGTCTGTGTACGTTTGATCCAGAGAAAGGACAGCTGACTGCCACAGTTGGGTGCAGCCACCATAAACCCCTGTAACCCAAGAAGCCTGCATTTGCTGAACTTGTAAATTGATATCTTTTCTTTTGCTCTTTGTGTCTGGAACATTGCCAGAATCTAAAAGACTCTTACTAATTAAGGGGAATATATCTTTAAGAAATTTCCAGAAAAGACATATGACTTACTATCTGACAAAGCATCCTGGGCTTCCCCTTTTGTAACAATCACAAGTTACTCCTTCAGTGTCTCTTTAACCCACAGTAGCCTGAAAGCTCCATCAAGGCAGAGATCATTTCTGTCTTTGCCACTGAATCCCCAGCACACACAGTAGACACTTCATAAATATTTGTTGGATGGAACGGTGAATGACACAGATGAATAAACTTCCATAGTGATATATCAGTGTATACACATTTTAATCCTTGGCAGCTCAACCTAACTCTTGTCTGGGTTAGAACTCTATAGCTTATTTGGAAAATTTCTTTGCATCCTGTGTCAGTTACAATGGCTACATAATAAACCATCCCAAAACTTATGACTTACCCCTCAACAACATTTATTTTGCTCACAAATCTGTCGCCCGAACAGGGCTTGGTGGAGAAAGCTCATTTCTGCTCTACTTGATGCGGGCTGAGGCAGCTTGGAGGTTGGAGAGAGAGATATCTGAAAGCTGCTCCCAGCCTAGGCTAGGAATCTTGAACAGCTGGGGGCTGGGTCAACCAGGGATCTTCAGACATCTCTCTCTAGCTCTGCGTGGTCTCTCTCTATAATCTCTCCAGCATGGTGGCTTCCGGGTAATTGGACTTTGTGAAGGCTCAGGGCTCCAGAGATGCGTGTTCTAAGGAGAGCGAAAAAGCCAAGTAAAAGTTGTGTTGTTTTTTATGACACTTTTTTTTTTATGACGCTTTGGCAGCCCAGGTTCAGTTCCCGGGGAACGGACCTACACCACTCATCGGCAACCATGCTGTGGCGGTGACCCACATACAAAATAGAGGAAGATCGGCACAGATGTTAGCTCAGGGCGAATCTTCCTCAAGCGAAAAGAGGAAGATTGGCAACAGATGTTAGCTCAGGGTGAATCTTCCTCAGCAAAAAAAAAGTAAAAAAAAAAACAAAAAAAAGAAAGATATCAGAGAACCAAGAGGAGAAAAAAGGGAAAAGGTTATTATCAAAGAAATTGAGATTAAAGTAAAATTGTTTGTGACTTTTTAATTTTTTTCTATGTAGTGGTAGGAAATATGTGTTGCAGAAGGTATATTTGTTTCATAAAGTGGAGTGCAGGCAATGCTATTTTTTTATACATTCTGAAAATATTAAGCTTAGCTCAGGCCCCCGCTTGTCAAGGTTGACAAGGCAGACAATACCAGTCATTTGTGTGTACGTAAATGTGGGTATGGGGGGGTGGGCGCTCCCTTTCCTAGTCTGGTTGGAGATTCGTGGCTTATGCAGTCCAGGAAAATGGTGAAGGTTTCTAGCACTCAATTCAAGGTGGTCACCATGGTGCCAAAACCTACTGTGGGATTGCTGCTGAGGTTCCTGAGGCCACAGCACTGGGGGCTCAGGCCTCAGCCACTCCTGTGTCTCAGAGGCCCTGGCTTTGAGGAGGGCCAACTCTTCCTCATTCCCCATCCCCAGGCAGGAAGAATCTTACTTCAGATTACCCTCAAAGCACCGAGCACCACTCTTCTTTCTTTTCTTTTTTTTTTTTGTGAGGAAGATCAGCCCTGAGCTAACATCCATGCCAGTCCTCCTCTTTTTTTGCTGAGGAAGACTGGCTCTGAGCTAACATCTATTTCCAGTCCTCCTCCTTTTTTCTCCCCAAAGCCCCAGTAGATAGTTGTATGTCATAGCTGCACATCCTTCTAGTTGCTGTATGTGGGCTGCAGCCTCAGCATGGCCGGAGAAGCGGTGCGTCATTGCGCGCCCGGGATCCGAACCCGGGCCGCCAGTAGCGGAGCATACGCACTTAACTGCTAAGCCACGGGGCTGGCCCCACTCTTCTTTATTTTGGAAAACCTAGCTAGTTGCAGACTAGTTGCCCCTGGAATGTTGTGTCCAAATCCCCTCTGGGCCGAAGGCTGAGTATTTATAGCCCTATTGAGCCCATCTCTCCTGAAGGCCTCAGGCCTTCAGAACCACCTTGTCTTATTTGGGGTTGTGATCAGGGCCCTCCCACCCCCACCTCTATCAGGCAGTTTTCCTTTTTGGCCCTGGAACAAAGATCCTCCAGGAAGGAGTAAATACCATGCATTCCTTCCTGATAGGTGAGAAGAAATAGACATAGAGAAATTTCTCAGTAGATTATCGTGCTCAAGTAAATTCTCAATAAATCATTGTGGTGCATATGTAAAATACCTTTTGCTGTTAAAAGAAAGCCATGAGAATCAAATGAAATAGTGTACAGGAAATTTTGCTTTCTTTTGTTTCCTCAGTGTTTGTAGGGCATGGAGGTGAAAAATACTCACATTTCCTGGGTGGAGGTGATGTTCACAGTTAAAATGAGGAGAGAGCAAAAGGGTTTTCAAGATGAGAGGAATTACAGAGGAAATACCTCTCTCTTGCAGATCTGTGAGTTTGCTGCTTTTTTTTTTTTTTCTCTCTCTGAACTTCTAAATATGGTGAGTTTCTTCTGAGTCCCTGAAAATGGGCCAGCTGTTTGCAGAGTTTTTAAAGAACTCTAGGAAATGTTTCTAAGTTCTGATGATCTCCTCCTAAAGGGAGGTGGGAGGATTAAGGAGCTGCTGAGTTTATACCACACCTATGTGATTCACAGACCCTTGTTCTTAAAATACCTGATAAGGTAGAGCCTAGAAGAGTTGAGATTAAGTGACTGGCTCAGACCCGGCTACAATCTACACATTCTCCAAATCTGGGAATGCAGAAAAGGCTTGTTTCAGAACGTAGGTATTAGAGGAAGTTTTCCTTCCAGCTCTTTCCTTTATTAACTGTGTGAACTTTGTGCCAGGACTCACTGTCATTGAGCCTCCGGTTCCTTGTTCCTAAAACAGAGGTAATAATAGCATCTACCTCGTAGGACTGAGGGTAGTGTGGAGTAGTGGTTAAGAGCATGGATGTGAGTTGCACTGCCGGGGTCCCACTGCCGGCTCCACTGCCTGTTAGCTCTGTGTGAGCTTGGGCAAGTTCTTTGCTTCTCTGGGTCCCAGTTTCCCCGTATGGAGAATGAAGCTAACAGCA
The DNA here is from genome assembly GCF_057802395.1 of Ceratotherium simum simum. NCBI lineage: Eukaryota > Metazoa > Chordata > Mammalia > Perissodactyla > Rhinocerotidae > Ceratotherium > Ceratotherium simum. The sequence continues at coordinate 20,557,241 of NC_141903.1, read as the reverse complement.
GGACCTAGCTCCTAGGGTTGCTATTATAATTTGATAAATTGAGAGAAATAAAGTACTTAGGACAGTGCCTGGCACCCGGTAGAGCTCAGTAAGTGTTAGTTCTTCCTGTTGTTGTTAAAAGCAGGAATGAAATTGGGGGAGCTAGTGTCAAAAAGCATAAGTGGGCCTCTGAAAGATACCCAGCATCACGGTGAATGCAAAGGAGATGCAAGGTGCAGGACTATCTTACATGGCATGAGTTCTTTGCCTGGAAATGTTCCTTGTATAGACATCTGTATCTTACTTATAGACTGATGCCTGGAATCCGCTCATTAAAGAATGAATTCATTAGCCTATCACAGTATGTTTTTGGTTATCTATTGCTACATAAAAACTACCCCTAAAATTAATGACTTAAAATAGCAACAACCATTTATTATTTTTCACAATTCTTTGGATTGACTGGGCAATTTTCCTTTACATGGTGTTGGGGGAGGATGCAGTCATCTGAGGGGCTCACTTGCATGGGACATCCAAGATGGCTTTTTCACATGGCGCACAGTCAGTGCTGGCTGTTGGCTGGGAGCTCAGATAGGGATGCCCAACAGAGCACCTCCCTTCTCCTCCATGTATCCTTCCTATGTGGCTTTGGTTGTTACAGCATGTATCTGGGTTCCAAGTGGTAGGAAGTGGAAGCTGCTAGTCTTCTTAAGATGTGGGCTCAGAAGTTCCAGAATGTCACTTCTGCAGCCTTCTATTGCTTAAACCAGTCACAGGCCCAGCCCAGATTTAAGTGGAGGAGAAATAAACTCCATTTCTTGATATGAGGAGTAGTAATCAGGGATAGAGGAGGCAGTCTTTGGAAACTAGCTGTCTGTATTAATGATCTATTGCTGTGTAACAAATTACCCAAAACGTAGCAGCTTAAAACAATGGACATTTATTATTTCACCAGGTTTCTGAGGGTCAGGGATCAGGATGTGGCTGAGCTGTGTGCTGATTTCAGAAATTCTTACAATGTTGCGGTTGTCAACCTAGAAAAGTAGAAACCAGTTTAAGAGGCAAAGTGTGTATGTGGGATCAAAGAATTGCAATTCGGGGAACATAGATTCAGGCTGAAGTCCAAATAGTGTCCCAATTGCAAGGTGAAAGCAAGGGTTTTTTATGAGAAAAGGAAGAGGATAATTACATAAGTTGAAAGAGGAAAGAAAAAAATTTCTATGGGTATTAATAAGCTAAGTTGCCCCTGGGTATGCATAGTTGGCTATTGATTCTATCTTCAAACAGAAAGTTCATAATCTTCAGTCTTCTGATCAGGATGTCTGTTCCTCTATTAACTTCTCCAATTTTGGCTGTAAAACATTGGTGGTTTCAGCCCAGTCCAAAGGTTTGGCCTAGTCCAAGGTTTAAGACAGCAAGGCAGTTTCTGTGGAAAGGCAGCTCTGACTCCATTTTAAAATGGCTCCACTAAAGTCACTTTTGACACAGTCAAGCTGCCAGCCAGAGCTGCAGTTTCTGAAGGAGCTGGGTTATCAGCTTCTGAGCTCACTCATGTGGCTGTCGGCAGGAAGCTTCAGCTTCTTGCCACATGGTTCTCTCCATAGGGCTGCTCATGATATGATTTCCCCCAGTAGGAGTGATCTAAGAAAAGACAGAGAGAGGGAGAAGGAGAAAGAGGGGAAAAGCAGAGTGAGAGAGAACAAGAGAGAGAGAGGGAAAAAAATAAAAAACAAAACTCAAGACAGGAACCACAGTCTTTTTATAACCTAATCTTGGAAGTGACATACTATCACTTCTGCTATATGCTGTTAATCATGCAGCTCAAACTTGGTACAATGTGGGAGGGAACTACTAAATGGTGTACCTTGGGGATCACTAGGGGTCATTTTAGAGCCTGCTTGCCTCACTACTACACAGGGATACTGTGCATGAGAAGCTTCTTGGAAGCTTGTTAAATATGCAGACTTAGCTGAGATTCTGATGTGGACCACACTTTTGGGAAGCCTTGACCATACCAAGGCTTTAATCTTATTGACAGTCTGATGTCCAAAGGGCAGTTAATTGTCTGCTGTGAGTACACATTTACACTTTAGTATGAGTAGATATGGGTTTCTCCTCTGCCTCCCTGTAGGTTTTGATGTGTATCAAACATATCAAAGACACATGAAGACCACAATCTCTGGGTTGTTTGGAGCAGATGCCGCTGATGGGTATATGGTATTTTGGTTTTGAGCTCTTCAGCGAAGAGCCTATTTTTGATTTTTCCTAAGCTGCAGATCCCTGCTGTTGATTGACATACATGTTCTCAAATGTAGGGGTCCATATAAGTGGGTACTTACCTGTGGATACTCATCACATGCATATGTACATTGATGATGTCACTACCACTGGATTTTATGAGCTAAAATTTAGAGATTTTTTATCTCTAGTAAGACACTAAGTTCCTAACCTTCTGGTTTGACTCTTATCACTGTGAGGAAGCCCTCCAGATGTATTTGGATTTGTCCCTGCCTCCTTCTTTCTCTCTTTCCCTTCTATTCAACAAAATGCTTGTGTAGGAGTTACCTTTTGGGCTGTCTGCTTAGCTCACAATGATTCTGCCTTCTCTTTTGCCCCCTCTCCAGTGTCCTGACTAGTTGCATTTGAACCACAAAGCCCTGACCATCTGAATTTAGCAAATTGGATCACTGTGGACACGCAGTTCAAGCTGGGCAATCCCATTCCTTCCCTGGAATTAGGAATTAAGACCAAAGGGGAGACAACAAGGGATTCTTTTTGCATGGCTGGACTCCTGCTCTATAGGTGCAGAAATTGTGGTGAAAGTGAGTCCCTCCACCAGCACCCTGCCCTTTTGCTGTGTAGGCTGCTAACAGAAAAGTCAGTCTGTAGTGATTAAATAGCAAAGCCGATGTGGGGGTGAATTGGTGATGGAATATGAAAGAGAGTGACCTTTGGATTCCAAATGGCTTTCCATTTCTTATATTGGTCTCTTCCTGGGTCTTGGCTTGGATTCCATGAGCTTTCATGTATACTTATAATATGCATCCCACCTCCCCACCCTTTTAAATGTAAGATAGCTCCCATAGATTTCTGTTACAATCCATCTATACAGGCACTGTGGTTATATCTATAACCTGGTGAGTTCAGATATTGGAAGAGAAGATTCTTGCTGAAGGCTACCTGTAGAACAGTAGAGGCAAGGACATAAGGTGGTAGGAGCATGAGGAGGGATTTCTCACTCCACCTGGGAGTGCTGGCAAAGGTTTCACAGAGCAAGTGAAATTTGAGCCAGGCTTTGAAGGATGGTAGGAGTTTACTAGGAATGACAAGCGTCTAAATCCGGTGGAGCCAGGCTGATGTGTAAAGGCATAGGGAGAGCAACCATAGAAATTGGGGATGTAATTCGATGCCAGAAAAGTCAAGGGTTTCTTATGCCATGCTAAAAATAACAAGGCATATTTTCAAAAGAGAAATGAAGATAATCTAAAAGCATAATTTGGAAACAATGGTCTGGAATATCTCCTCATTATAGATTCATTTGCTATGCACTGTAATAGAGCTGGTCCCTGTAAATGCATTTGGAATTTAAATGACTTGCACTTATACCTTCTATAAGGTTTGGTCTATACAATACTTTAGAGGAAGCTATTGAAAAACATTCATAATCTTTCATTCTGGTTGTAATATTTCTGTGGCATGGGAAAGACATTAAAAAAGAAGACTTGCACACATCATGTTTGGTTCAGGCAGATGTTAATTAGAAACAAAAGCAATTTGTGTTTAATTTAATGGTAGTGGGAGATTCATTATACTGTTCTTTGGTCAGACACAGTGCAATGAAGGTAGATTTCTTTGTTATTTTTCTCTTTCTTTCTAGTCTCTTTGTCTTTCACAGCCATGGTTTAATGTATTTCCTGGGGATTCTGACTCTTCATTTTCTCTCCCATTTGATTTTTTTCTATATTGTTACTATTTTGTTTGAAATTTAATTCTTTTCTGCTTCTAAGCTTTTGTTTGTTTTTGCATCCTGTAAGTAACACATTTCTAATTTTTATTTATGGTTGGCAAAATCAATTGTGGATTATTCAGGGGTTGGCAACCCACTACTAGGTCATATGGACTCTTAGTTTTTCACATTCATCCTGTTGCTGATTTTATAACCTTTCCCTTACTAACATATTCATTGACAATTACCCAGGGATGAAGGAGGAAAAAGAACTCAGTTAAAATTTGATTTTTTGGAGCAAATTTGATGAAAGGTTAGTTGGGGAAGGATTTGAAACTCCTTGTTTTTTTTTTAAACAAGAACTTTGATTATCAGTAGAGCTGACTTCCCTGGGAATGCTGACTTTCCTGGATTTGAATAATAGGCTGTGGAGGGAAAGGCTAACAGTATTCTGAGGACAAACCTAGTTTTTGGTAATACCTGTTTTTTTGGAAGTAACTAAGAATTCAGCGCCCTGGGATTCTTTTCAGAAGTTTTAGCAAGCTGTAAGAAAAAGTTTTCTTTTAGGAAGATGGGTCTAATGGAGACCTCTAGACTCCTCCTTCATGGAATAGCTTGCTTCTCATTTGGGAGAGCAGAACAGCCAGAACCCCTACTCTCTTCATTGAAAGATGGAGGTAGGTAGTATGGCTTTTAGGCCCATGGTTATGCATTCTAGTCCTCGCTTTGCCACTCACTAGCTATGTGATAACAATAGTAGCGATACAAATAATAAAAACATACTGGTGGTTTATTGTGCTGTTGTTATATGTCAGACATTTTACTTATCTTATTATACTTTGTTCTTGCAAAAACCTCATGAAATAGGAAAATTCTGATCTCTATTATATATATAGGGAAACCAAGTCAGAGATTACGGTAATCCCCCCTTGTTTGTGGGGGATACGTTCCAAGACCCCTGGTGATGCCTAAAACCACGAATAGTACTGAACCGTACACATGCAGTACCGTCTTTTTTCCTAACTAACGGGCGAATGAGCAGGTGACCAATACAGCGTGGGTATGCTGGACGAAGGGATGATTCATGTCTTGGGCTGGTCGGGGCAGGACAGTGCAAGATTTCATCATACTACTCAGAATGGTGTGCAATTTAAAACGTACAAATTGTTTATTTCTGGAATTTTCCATTTAATATTTTTAGACCTTGGTTGACCGTAGATAACTGAAATCCTGGAAGATGAAACTGTGGATAAGGGGGGACTGCTGTATATAGATTGCCCAAGGTTACGTGGTTGGTAACTGGCAGGAACCTAACTCTGGAGCCTTTGTTCTTAACCACTGTATTATGCTTTCTCCCAACACTCAATTGCCTGGTCTTTCTGGGCCTCTGTTTCTTCTTACAAAAGGGAAACTTGTGATTGCTCTGACACCCTCCTCCTATCGGAGAGGGTCAAATGAAAGCGTGAAAGGTAAACTGTTTTGAAGACTATAAAGTAGCAGAAAAAATACAAACAATTAAATAAGATGTGCATGCTGAAAGAGAGAAAGAGAGAAGGAAGGCTCCCTGGTGCGAGAATTAGAGTTTGACCTTCAGCAAAGGGCTGCCGTCACTTTACTGACAGCCCAAGCTGGCGACCTGGGTCTCTTCTTCCACAGCTGTCAGAATGGCTGGGGCTGGGGACAGACGCCAGGCTTGGGCATCCAGGCGTGAGTGGCAAGGCCTCCTTCACCGGAGTCTCTGGGCAGATTCACTCAGAGCTTGACCTTTTGAATGTAAAACACTTGTCAGGTTGCCAAGTGCCAACCAGCCAGGGGAAGAATATTCCTGTGGCTGTTCCAGGGATGCTCTCTCTCTGACTCATTTTCTAACTATAAAATTGTGTGGTTTATTTGAGTGTTTTCAAATTATAGACACCCACTCCAAGTCTGGTAAGTCTCTCTGGGTGGGGTTTGGGGGAGGGAATGCTTGTTATCTTGGGAATCATTGGTATAAATAGTATGTTTATAATCTCAGTTGACCCATTTGGACAAGAGATTTGCACAAGAGAGCTCTGTTGAAAAGCAAAATCGTGGACTGTTCTATAAACTTGTTATTGGTGGAAAAGCTTTCTTTTAGGAATCAAACCTCAGAGGACTAACCTGAGAAGTTAGTAATTTAAGTTATATATTTGCAGTCACTAACTACCGAGAATACGAATTCACAACATTGTTGTTTAAATGTTTAAGTTAGGTAGATTGTAAAATTGCTGCAAATTCCTCTCATCCCAGATTGCACTCCCCTTTGCCAAATTACTTTGTCTTATGGACTCTTTCCATCAAGAGATGAGTCTATTTCTCCACCTCTTGAATCTGGTGGCCATATGATCTGCTTTGGTCAAAGGAACATTAGGAAATGTGATGCAAGCAGAGGCTTGAAAACTGTTTGTGTATTGGGCTTTCCCTCTCTTGCTGCTAGGACCCCTTTTGTCACCAGTACGAAGCCCACATCAGCCTACTAGAAGATGAGAAAACACAGGGAGCAAAGACTGGGGCCCAGAGGAGGCCCCTACACCAACCGTTCTGCCAACCACCAGGCATGTGAGTGAAGCCACCCTGTCTTAGTCCATGTGGGCTGCTTAACAAAATACCAGAGACTGAATGGCGTATAAACAACAGACATTTATTTCTCACAGTCCTGAAGGCTGGAAAGTCCAAGATCACGGTGCAACAGACAGATTCGGTGTCTGGTGAGAGCCTTGTTCATAGACAGGTGTCTTCTCACTATGTCCTTACATGGCAGAAGGGGTGAGGGAGCTCTCTGAGGTCTTATGATGTGATTTATGGTAAATATATATTTGGTCTTCATCCTGTTCATGTCACAGAGCTCCTAAGACCCTTGGAATTTCTTAAGTAATTTGAGCAATAAAGGTGTCTTTTGTTATTCATAACAAGCTTCTTTCAACTGCACCTTAGTTTATGTTAAGGAAGTGACTTTTGGAAAGCTCCTAAGGATAGGGGCTGGTTGTCAGGGGAACCAACCTTGTGATTAGAGGGTTGGAACTTGCAGCTTCACCCCTTGACCTCTGGGGAGGGGAGAGGGGATGGAGATTGAGTTTGATCACTAAAGGCCAATGATTTACTCAATTGTGTCTATGTAAGGAAGTCTCCAAAAACCCCCAAAAGGATGGGCTTTGGAGAGCTTCCAGGTTGGTGAACAAGGCACCCATGTGTTGGGAGGGTGGTGCACCCCAAACTCCGTGGGAGCAGAAGATCCTGTATTCAGATCCTCTGGATCTCACCCTGTGTATCTCTTCATTTGGCTGTTCATTCATATCCATAATATCCTTTGTAATAAACTGGTAATCTAGTAATTAACTGTTTTCCTGAGTTCTGTGAGCCTCTCTAGCAGATTAATCGAACCCAAAGAGGAGTTGGTGGGAACTTCTGATTTATAACCTGTTGGTCAGAAGCACAATTAACAACCAGGACTTGCAATTGGCATCTGAGGTTGTGGGGGGTGGGCAGTCTTGTGGGACGGAACCCTTACACTGTAGGATTTGATGCTAACTCCAGGTCAGAATTGAGTTAAATTGTAGGACATCCAGCTGGTGTCTCAGAATTGCTTGGTGTGGGGAAAAACCCCCACACATCTGATGTTAGAAGTGAAGTCAAATGAAGTGTAGTGTGAGAGAAGAGGAGATACTGTCAACCCCCCAAAACAGAAACCAATTTAAGAGGCGAAGTGTTTATTTGGGATCAAAGGATTGCAACTCAGGAAGTACAGATTCAGGTAGAAATCCAAATAGTGTCCCAATTACAGGAGAGGGGCTTAGGGTTTTTATGAAAAAGGGAAGATGAAGTGAGTTGTATTAAAGAAGAGTTCATTGGTGCTAGGTGTAGTAAGGCTACGTTTGCACTTCATAGATTGGCCTGAGGTTCGATCATCAAGCAAAAGGCTAGACTTGTACTTCATTGATTGGTTAGCGATTCGGTCATCAGCAAAGTCCAGTTCCATCAGTCTTTACAGACAGGTTATTCTTGTCGTTACTGACTTCTTGGAATGTTGGCGGTTTGGTCCAGTTTGGAAGACAAAGAAAACAAGACTTGCAAGGCATTTCCTCTGAAATGGCTGCTCCGGCTCTATTTTAATATGTCTCCACTCATATCATCTTTCACAGTACTCAGAAGAGTTTTTTCTCTAAACAGGTCTTTTTTTTTTTTTTTTCTTTTTTGTGAGGAAGATTAGCCCTGAGCTAACGTCTATTGCCAATCCTCCTCTTTTTGCTGAGGAAGATTGGCCCTGGGCTAACATCCATGCCCATCTTCCTCTACTTTATATGGGACACCATCACAGCATGGCTTGATAAGCAGTATGTCAGTCTGGGCCCGGGATCCAAACCTGTGAACCTCAGGCTGCCAAAGTGGAGCGTGCAAACTTAACCGCTATGCCACTGGGCCAGCCCCAACAGGTCTCTTTTTTTTAAGGGCACTATTCTCATTCATGAGGGCTCCACCGTCATGACCTAGTCACCTCTCAAAGGCCCTACCTCCTAATACCATCACATTGGGGATTAGGTTTCAACATATGAATTTTGGGGAGACACAAACATTCAGCCTATAGTATACCCTAAAACCTCTAGGCCCAGCCAAACCGTTGACAACAGACATTTGCCAAGCTGGCCCAAACCAGAAGAACCTACAGTAGATCCACAGTAGAATCCAGTAGATCCACAGAATCATGAGCAATAATACATATTTGCTGCTTTAAGCCACCAAGTTTTATCGTATTTTATTATGTAGCAAAGCTGATACAAACTCTATTTTTAAAAAATTTCAACCCAAATCCTTAGTCTATTGGAAAGATTGGCAAGCTAAAGCCGTTGGGCTAGTCCTCTGTTTTTGTAAGTAAAGTTTTATTGGAACACAGTTAATTTACGTATTTTTTTCCAGCTTTATTGAGATATAATTGACATATAACATTGTGTAAGTTTAAGGTGTACAGTGTGATTATTTGATACATGTGTATATTGTGAACTGATTACCACCATAGGGTTAGTTAACATCTCCATCACCTCATCTAATGTACAGAATGGTGACTCTAGTTAGCAATACTGTATTACCTGTATATACCCGAAAGTTGCTAGGAGAGTGGATCTTAAATGTTCTCACCACAAAAAAAGGTAATTATTTTATATATTTTCTATGGCTTCTTTTGAGCAATTATGGCTGAGTAGTTGTGACAGACGCCAGATAGCCCTCAAAGACTAGAATATTTACTATCTGACCCTTTAAGAAAAAATGTGCCGACCCCTACAATTTGTGTTTTTCTAATTGCTGTATAGGAATTCTTCTTCTTGATGCTAATTCTTTCTTGTTTGCATTTATTGAAAATATTTGCTCCAAGTTTGTAACTTATTTCACTTTCTTTAAGGTGTCTTTTGATGACAAACAAGTTCTTAATTTTAAATAGCCAAATTGATAAATCTTTTTTTCATGGTCAATTCTTTTTATGTCTTGTTTAGAAATCATTTCCTACCTCAAGGTAAAAAAATATTTACTTAATGTTTTCTATTTAAAACTAAAAGTTTCGTTTTTTACATTTATGTCCTTAATACATCTAGAGTTGATTTTTGGATATAGTGTGAGGCAGGGGTCCAATTTCTTGTTTTCTATATGGATTGCATTTTTTTTTCACAGCTCTATTTATTGAATAGTTACTCCTTACCCTACTGATGTCATGTGCCACTTGTGTCATCTATCAAAATATTACATAAGTGTGTTTGTTTCTGAGCTCTTTATTCTATTCTATCCTGTCCTACCCTACTCTGCTCTATCTTATCCTATTCCATTCCATTCTGCTCTACTCATCAATTTATCTGACCGTGCGCAAATATGACTGTCTTAATTATTATAGCTTCATAATAATCCTGATCGTTTGTAGGGTAAGTCCCCTCTCCTGCTCTTCTTTGGGTGATCTTAGCCATTCTTGGTCCTTTCCTCTTCCATATATATTTTAGAATCATCTTGTCAAGTTCCATGTAAAACCATGTTGAGATTTAGCATTGAATCTGGATAAATTTGGAGAGAATGGATCTCCACAATATTGTCTTTCTACCCATGGACATGGTAAATATTTCTCTTTTTATTTAGGTCTTATTAATATCTTAATAAAGTTTTATAATTTCCATCATAGTTCTGACACATCTTTAGTTAGATTGTTTTCTTATCCTGATATTCTCTGAACTACTGTAAATGGATTTTTTAAATTATATTTTCTAATTGTTTGTTGCTGATATATAGAAATGCAACTTAAAAAATATTAATCCTTTTCATGAAGGTGGCACCAAAAGTGAAGGAAGCCCCTGCTCCTCCCAAAGCCGAAGCCAAAGGCTTTGAAGGCCAAGAAGGCAGTGCTGAAACATGTCCACAGCCACAGAAAAAAGATCTTCATGTCACCCACCTTCCAGCAGCAGCTCAGGAGGCAGTCCAAATAGCCTCAGAAGAGTGCCTCCAGGAGAAACAAGCTTGACCACCATGCTGTCATCAAGTTCCCCCTGGCTACCAAATCGGCCATGAAGAAGATAGAAGACAGCAGCACATCTGTGTTCATTGTGGATGTCGAAGCCAACAAGCACCAGATCAGAATGGCTGTGAAGAAGCTCTGTGACATTGACATGGCCAAGGTCAACACCCTAATCAGGCCTGATGATAGAGAGAAGGCATATGTTCAGCTGGCTCCTGACTATGATGCTTTGTATATTGCCAACAAAATTGAGATCATCTAAACTGAGTCTAGCCAGCTAATTCTAAATATAAATTTTTTCACCATAAAAAAAAAATCTTAGGGGCTGGCCCGGTGGCGCAAGAGGTTAAGTGCGCGCGCTCTGCTGCGGCGGCCTGGGGTTCGCCGGTTCGGGTCCCGGGTGCGCACAGACGCACTGTTTGGCAAGCCATGCTGTGGTGGCGTCCCATATAAAGTGGAGGAAGATGGGCACAGATGTTAGCCCGGGGCCAGTCTTCCTTGGCATAGAAAGAGGAGGATTGGCAGATGTTAGCACAGGGCTGATCTCCTCAGAAAAGAAAAAAACAAAACAAAAAAATCTTATAACCAGCCTACTTGCTAAACTCTATTATTTCTAATAATTTATCTAGATATATACTTTTGAGTTTTCTTTTTAAATAATCATATGTTATGCAATTAACTATAGATTTTATTCTCGTCCAATTCTTAGAACTCATTTCTTTTTCTTATCTTATTGTACTGGCTCAGACTTTCACAATGTGAATAGAAGTGGTATTAGTGGGATCCCATCCCATTCTTGATTTTAAAAAGAATGATTCTAGCATTTTCCCATTTAAAAGATTGCTCTAGATTATTTATATTTTTGTGTCTTTTTGGTATGCCCTGATCATTCTTTGAGCCCTTCCTTACTTTCTGGAGCCAAAAGATATTGCAGGTTTATCTTGTATTTTCCCTCCCTAGCCCTGGAGTCAGCCATTTCTCTGAAGAGCCTTGGTTTCTTAAGTGGAGGATAATATATAGAAACCAAGATCTGGGCACTAGAGGTACTCGCTGTTACTGGAATGTCATTCTTGTTATCTTTTAGTGGACAGAATGGGCACATACACACACACACATATATATTTGTCTATCTATATTAAAACCATGAGTTCACACTAATACTTCCAATTCCAATCCAACACGACAAGGTTTATTCTTGCCTTCCTCTTTTCCATGTTTGTAACTTGTTTTCCAGTGAGAACCCTTATTTCTATTATCTTTGATGTGTTTAATTATTTGCTCAATTCCCCCTGTATGTAACTAAAGTCTTGCTTTGGTTAAAAAACACCAGAGAGGGGGAGGAGAAGGAGAAGGAACAGAGAAAGGAAGAAGGAGGAAGGAGGAAGGAGGAAGAGTTTAGATTTTTGTCTTTATTTTACAGAACCATCTGCCTTTTCCCACAAACACGGAAGAAAAGACACAGAAGGGCAGGGGAAGGGAGAAGCGCCTCCGGGGAAACAGACCAGTCCAGTCTCTGCCTTTGGGGTGGCTTTGAGTGGCAGGCCAGCACATGGAGCCAGCTGGCCCCTCCTCTTGTCTTCCAGGTGGTTCCTGGCAACGTTTTTATTTATTTATTTATTTATTTATTTATTTATTTATTTATTTATTTATTTATTGTGAGGAATGTCAGCCCTGAGCTAACATCCATGCCAATCCTCATCTTTTTGCTGAGGAAGACTGGCCCTGGGCTAATATCTGTGCCCATCTTCCTCCACTTTGTATGGGACACCACCACAGCATGGCCTGACAAGTGGTGCATCAGTGTGTGTCCAGAATCCAAACACGGGCCGCCAGCAGCAGAGTGTGTACACTTAACTGCTACGCCATGAGACCGGCCCCTATTTATCTATTTTTTAAAAACAGCTTTATTCAGATAACAGTATAGTTCACATACCATACAATTCACCTATTTAAAGTATACAATTCAGTGTGTCTTAGTATAGTCACAGATATGTGCAGCCATCACCACAGTTAATTTTAGAACATTTTCATTACCACAGAGAGAACCTTTGTACCTTTACCATCACTCTCCTGTCCCCCCATCCTTCCAACTCTAAGCAACCACTAATTTGATTTCTAATGCATCCTCTCTATAGATTTGCCTATTCTGGACATTTCATATAAATAGAATCATATAATATGTCTTTTGTGACTAGCCTCTTTCACTTAGCATAATGTTTCCAAGGTTCATCCATGGTGTAGCCTGTAGCAGTACTTCATTCCTTTTCATGGCTAAGTAATATTTGATTGCATGGCTATAACACATTTTGTTTATCCATTCATCCATTGATGGACAGTTGGGTTGTTTCCACTTTTTGGCTTTTGTGAATAGACTGCTTTAGACATTTGTGTACAGGTTTTTATGTGAACATTTGTTTCAGTTCTTTTGGATATATACCTAGGAGTGGAAATACAAGGTCATATGGTAATTCTATACTTAGCTTTTTGAGGAACCACCGTTGTCCATAGTGGCAACACTGTTTTACATTTCCACCAGCAATGTATGAGGGTTCCAATTCTCTACATCCTTGCACATGTCATTTCTGTTTTGTTTTTGTTTTATTATAGCCATCTTATTGGGTTTGAAGTGGTTTTGATTTGCGTTTCCCTAATGACTAATGATGTTGAGCATCTTTTCGTGTGTTTATTGGCCATTTTTATATCTTCTTTGGAAAAATGTTTATTCAAGTCTTTTGTCCATTTTTTGAGTTGTTTGTCTTTTTGTTGTTAAGTTTATATTCTGGATGCTAGGCCCTTATCAGAAATGTGATTTGCAACTAGTTTCTCCCATCCTGAGGTTGTCTTTTCACTTTCTTGATTATATCCTTTGATGCACAAAAGTTTTTAATATTAATGAAGTCCATTTTGTTTTTTCTTTTGTTGTTTGTGCTTTTGGTGTCATATCTAAGAAACCATTGCCAAATCTGAGGTTTTGAAAATTTACCCCTGTGTTTTCTAAGAGTTTTATTATTTCAGCTCTTACATTTAGGTCTTTGAACTTTTGAATAAATTTTTATAAATGTTGTGAGCTAAGGGTCCAAATACATTCTTTAGCATGTGGCTATCCACTTGTCCCAACACAATTTGTTAAAAAGACTATTCTTTCCCCATTGAATGGTGTTGGCATCCTTGTCAAAAATCAGTTGACCATAAACACATTGGTTTATTTCTGGGCTCTTAATTCTCTATATGTCTATTCTTATGCCAGTACCACTCTCTTTTGGTTACTGTTGCTTTGTAGAAAGTTTTGAAGTGTGAGTCCTCCAACTTTGTTCTTTTTCAAGACTGTTTTGGATATTCTGGGTCCCTTGCAATTCTATATGAATTTTAGAATCGGACTGTCCATTTCTACAGAGAAATCAGCTGGGATTCTGATAGAGATTGTGTTGAATCTGTAGATCAATTTTAGGAGTATTCCTGGCAGCCTTTAAAAAAAAGACTGTTTTTTAAAAAGCAGTTTTAGGTTCACAGCAAAAGTGAGAGGAAGGTATAGAGATTTTCCATATCTCCCCTGCCCCAACAAATGCACAGCCTCCCCCATTATCAACATCTCCCACCAGAGCGGTGCATTTGTTAAAATTGATGAACCTACATTGACACATCATTATCACCTAAGGTCCATAGTTTATGTTAGGATTCACTCTTGGTGTTGTACATTCTGTGGGTCTTGACAAATGTATAATGACGTATATCCACCATTATAGTATCATATAGAGTAGTTTCACTGCCCTAAATCTGGCAGCATTTTAAAGCTTAATGTCTTTGGTTATTTTAGAGGCAGTGCTTTTGAGGGCCATGAAGTTGCTAGGTATGTGTGTAAATGAATGAGAGACCACTGTGGGAGTTTGCACATCTCCACCTTCCACTGTGGGAATCCTTCTTGGCCCTGGGGTGCCATGTATGCAGAGCAACAACATTTCTTGTTCAGCTCGTACTTGCAGCTATTTGTGTTGAGCACCTTGCTGAATTTTCTCATCATATCATTGGGCTCCATGGAGCTTGTGATTTTCATACTCCACGTACAGTGCAGAGTGTGGCTTGGCCTCTCCGGGTTTCAGTGTCTTCACTTGATCTTTGCTTTCAGGTTCTTTCAAGTTCCTTCTACCAAATATGAAACAAAGATGTCTCTATATAAACTTGAAGAACTTGCCAAAGCCTCCAGTGGCCCAGTGCTGGCCATGGCCATTGCCAGAGGGAGAGGCTAGCGTTATATGGGGCAAAATTTGCTGGTCCTGTACCTGTTGGAGCTGCCCTAGTGTGTATGGAGTTTTCCTTTGGATACATTCTTGGGAAAATTGGTTACATCTGGAGTCCCAGCACTGCTGCTGATGCTGTGGGTCAAGGGGGAGGCCACAGGGACACACTGGGGGACATTGCTAGGCTGCAGCACCTTACAGTTACCCTCTGTGAGGTGCAGCCCAGAGGCATGGTTGGGGTTATACCTAGGCCATCTTGGATTCCTAGTGCTGTCAGGGCAGGACTGGGGAGACTGCAGGAGAAGCAGAAGCCCTGAAGGCCCTGGACCCTGGCATGATTAGGCTGTCACTGCCCTTCTGCATAGAGGCCTGGCCAAGGCTGACTCTCTCCCAAGGTGGGGAATTCCTCCTCTGATTTGTGCTGATCGAGAGGCTGCTGTTTGCAGTTGGGCCAAGGGTAGTTGTCTTCTTCTCCAAGCAGGATAGTGGGCTGGCAGGCATGATGACTGTGCTGCTGGCTTTCTGCTCTGTATCCTGATCCTCCTCAGGATCTGTCTTGCTCCTCTGAGTATTCTTAGAGTAGCAACTGTTATGGACTGTATTGTGTCTGCCCTAAATTCATATATTGAACCCCTAACCCCCAATGTAACTGTATTTGGAGATAAGGCCTTTAAAGAGGTGATAAAGGTCATATCATCAGGTCATAAAGTGATAAAGGTGATATCATGAGCCCTAATTTAATGAGTGGTGTCCTTATACGAAGTGGAGGCACTAGGGATGCACAGGCACAAAGAAAAAGCCATGTGAGGACACAGTGAGAAGGTGACTGTCTGCAAGCCAGGAAGAGAGACCTCACTAGAAACCAGCCCTGATAGCACCTTGATCTTGAACTTCCAGCCTCCAGAACTATGAGAAAATAAATTTCTGTTGTTTAAGCCACCCATTCTGTGCTGTTTTGTTATGACAGCCCTAGCAGATTAATACAGCAATTAAAAGTAGGAATGAGGGGCTTGCTGAAACTCAGTGCTTGTGGTTGGCAGAGACCCCAGTGCTGTACTTTGTGGCATAGGGAGGGAGTGCTGCTGAAGGCTGGGGCTTCAAGGTGAGGGTGTAGACCTGCAGCTTGGATCTCTGAAGCCCAGGAGCAGATAGGTGGTCATCACCTCGTTTTACCTCTGGCCCACCAGCAAGTCCTGGATCTCTTGCCATGTGTAACCCGTGGACACCATCAACTCAGCCGTCCGGGTCCTTGTAGTCAGAGGGTGACTACATAAAGCTTTAGTTCCTCATCTTCATGACCACATTCATCCATGGATCCTCCGTGATTTGTTCTAAAGTGCCTTTCTTGCTAGGACATTGAGAATGAGAAATTTCTTGAGCAGGTTTTAACATTCCACGCAATAGTCAAAGGGAATATGGTATATTTTGCCCAGTACTTCCTCCTGTGGCTCCTTGAAGTTCTGTCCATCAAAGACAGGGATCCACTGACCAGTGTGTAGAGGATGACTCCCAGGTTCCACACAGCCACAGTGGGTGAGAACACCATACTTTTGGCCCTGGGAGAGTTCCAGGGCAGCATAAAGGGGGACTGTTCCCGAGGGTATCCAACTTATTGCCAAAGGTGAATGAGTTGCTGAAGCCAAAGTCTGCAATCTTGATGTTCATGTCAGGATCCAAGAGCTGGTTTTCTGACTTTAAGTCTCTACGGAAAATAAACTTCTGGTGCCAATACTGTAGCAGACACTATCTGGCAGAATTTGGCTTGGATCTTTTTTTCTTTCATACTGCCATGAGCCACTAGATACTCACCTCCACTAGTGTCACACCCACACTGTGACAAGGACTCTTGTCCTCAGTCTCTATCACTTCAAATAATCTCACCATGTTGGGATGATTCAAAGCCTTGTGATTTTTACTTTTTGGGATAGACTCTGGAGGCTGGAGGAATTCTGTTGAGTCTTGTCAGTGATCTTCATGGCTACCTCTTCCCAGTCAGGATGTGTCACGCCAGTTTCACCATGGTGAAAGTACCCTTGCTGATGGTCTCAAGTTGCTGGTTGTTGCCGACATGAGTCTCCTCCTCAGCAGAGACGGCTGAGAGGCCCTGCGGCATGTTGGATTTCCTGCTGGGCTTGAAAGCAAAGTGGCTCAAGGTCAGCCTAAACCTGGGAAAAGCTAGTGAGAAGCTTGGTCCAGGTCACCTCAAAAAAGAAAAAAATCACTTCCCAAGACCACCTGATGAACTGATCTTTATAATGGAATCAAAACACGATGGCAGACTAAAATAAAAATCAACTAAATAAAAAAACTAAGTAAAAAAAGAAATGAGAAAAAAGAATAAATAAAAAGGAAAAACATGAGAAAAGAACAAAAGAGAAGAGAAAACCATAATAAAAAAGGAAAAAAATGAGAAAAAGAAAAAATTGAGAAAAATAAAAGAAAAAGTGAGAAAAAATAAAGAAAATGGCAAAATGAGAAAAAGAAAAAAATCAGTAACAAATGAAATATACAGAAAGCCACAATGCCAAGGAGAAAACAAGCTAACTTTGGTCAAATGTCCCTTGGGTCATTGAAAACCAGCTTCCTCAGCTAGAAGGACAGCAAACCTAGCCCCAACCAAGGACTTATATAGGTGCTTGGAATTCCATAATAATGGCTCCTTATGAGGTCATAGGAAGAAAAGGACCTATCATGGCTGATGATAATCCACAGTGGTTTCCTCATTTTTTTGGTCTCGAGAACCCTTTAGTTTTTAAAAACAATTAATGAGAACCTCAAACAGCTTTTGGTTTATGTGGGCTATAACTGTCGATATTTACCTTATTAGAAATCAAAACCTGTATGAAGCGTCAGTGGCTTTTTCATTTCTAGGTTGAATAGCTGTAATAATTTTTTGGCTCAGTGTATTTTTAAATGTCCAAATATGTGGGGATTTTTCATTTATCTTTTTATTAACTTCTTTTTTCATTTTATTCATATTTCAGTTTGTATCTGTAAGATAGAAGGACTCTATATAAAAAATACAACTAAAATACCATTCTAAAAACAATAATTCCTCAATATCATCATATATTCAGTGTTAAAAATTTTAATTCTCAAACATTTTCAGATTTTGTGTTTTTCAGATTAAATGCTTGAATCAGGATCCAAAAATGGTCCGTGTATTGGGATTGGTTGATATGTCTTTTATGCCTCATTTTTTTTTTTTTTTTTTTTTTTTAATTTTTTGTTTATTGCAGTAACATTGGTTTATAACATTGTAAAAATTTCAGGTGTACATCATTGTACCTCTATTTCTGCATAGATTACATCATGTTCACCACCAAAATACTAATTACAACCCATCACCACACACATGTACCCAATTATCCCTTTCACCCTCCTCCCTCCCCCCTTCCCCTCTGGTAACCACCAATCCAATCTCTGTCCCTATGTGTTTGTTTATTGTTGTTATTATCTACTACTTAATGAAGGAAATCATACGGTATTTGACCTTCTCCCTCTGACTTATTTCACTTTGCATCATGCCCTCAATGTCCATCCATGTTGTCACAAATGGCTGGATTTCATCGTTTCTTATGGCTGAGTAGTATTCCATTGTGTATATATACCACATCTTCTTTATCCATTCGTCCCTTGATGGGCACTTAGGTTGCTTCCAAGTCTTGGCTATTGTGAATAAGGCTGCAATGAACACAGGGGTGCATGTACCTTTGCAAATTGGTGTTTTCAAGTTCTTTGGATAAATACCCAACAGTGGAATAGCTGGATCATATGGTAGTTCTATCGTTGATTTTTTGAGGAATCTCCATACTGTTTTCCATAGTGGCTGCACCAGTTTGCACTCCCACCAGCAGTGTATGAGAGTTCCCTTCTCTCCACAACCTCTCCAACACATGTTGTTTCCTGTCTTGTTAATTATAGCCATTCTGACGGGCGTGAGGTGATATCTCATTGTAGTTTTGATTTGCATTTCCCTGATAGTTAATGATTTTGAACATCTTTTCATGTGTCTGTTGGCCATCTGTATATCTTCTTTGGAGAAATGTCTGTTCAGGTCTTTTGCCCATTTTTTAATTGGGTTGGTAGTTTTTTGTTGTTGAGATGCATGAGTTCTTTATATATTTTGGAGATTAAGCCCTTATCAGATGTATGGTTTGCAAATATCTTCTCCCAATTGTTAGGTTGTCTTTTCGTTTTGTTGATGGTTTCCTTTGCTGTGCAGAAGCTTTTTAGTTTGATGTAGTCCCATTTGTTTATTTTTCCTATTGTTTCTCTTGCCCGGTCAGATGTGGTGTTTGAAAAGATGTTGCTAAGACTGATGTCGAAGGGGCGTACTGCCTATGTTTTCTTCTAGAACTTTCACAGTTTCAGGTCTTACATTCAAGTCTTTAATCCATTTGGAGTTAATTTTTGTGTATGGTGTAAGGTAAGAGTCTACTTTCATTTTTTTGCATATGGCTATCCAGTTTTCCCAACACCATTTGTTGAAGAGACTTTCTTTTCCCCATTGTATGTTCTTGGCTCCTTTGTCAAAGATTAGCTGTCCATAGATGTGTGGGTTTATTTCTGGGCTTTCGATTCTATTCCATTGATCTGTGTGTCTGTTTTTGTGCCAGTACCATGCTGTTTTGGTTACTATAGCTTTGTAGTATATTTTGAAATCAGGGAGTGTGATACCTCCAGCTTTGTTCTTTTTCTCAGGATTCCTTTAGCTATTCGGGTCTTTTGTTGTTCCATATAAATTTTAGGATTCTTTGTTCTATTTCTGTGAAAAATGTTGTTGGAACTTTGATAGGGATTGCATTGAATCTATAGATGGCTTTAGGAAGTATGGACATCTTAACTATGTTAATTCTTCCAATCCAAGAGCACGGAATATCTTTCCATTTCTTTGTGTCTTCTTCAATTTCTTTCAGAAATGTTTTATAGTTTTCGGTGTACAGATCTTTCACCTCTTTGGTTAAGTTTATTCCTAGGTATTTTATTCTTTTTGTTGCAATTGTAAATGGGATGGTATTCTTAATTTCTCTTTCTGCTACTTCGTTGTTAGTGTACAGAAATGCAACTGATTTTTGTATGTTGATTTTGTATCCTGCAACTTTACCATATTCGTTTATTACTTCTAAAAGTTTTCTGGTGGATTCTTTAGGGTTTTCTATATATAATATGCCTCTTTTAATCTATCAGTTTCCACCCCATCTCGTTTTTCCACCTTGTAATTTATTTTTGAGGAACTCAAGGTATTAATTTCCTACTGTTTGGATTTTGCTGATTGTTGTCCTGTGGTGTACATTAGTGAGTTTCTCTGTACTTCCTGTAAACTGATAGTTAAATCTTGAGGTTTGATCAGATTTAGATGTGGTCTTTTTGATGGGACTCCTTCATGGATGGTGGTGTGTTCTTTTATCGGGAGGCACGTGATGTCTGATGGTCTCTCTTTTTGTGACGTTAGCAGGCTTCCATGCTCATTGCTGAGATCAACTAAATCATGACAAGTAGCAAAATACTAAATCTATCAATAATCCCTTCACTTATTAGCTGAATACTTCTATAAGAGAAAAATGTCTTCTCATCAACTTCTAACTCAATTACCTTGTGATCATTGATTATGGTCTTTATGATTCCTGTTCTCAAAATTTGTTGAGGCTTTTTTAATGGTCTAGTATCTTATCTTTAAGATAATATAATATCTTTAATGGTTTAATACCTTTTTTTCAATTGTTTTTCATGTAGGGCTTCCAGGTGAAATTTCCCTTGAACAAATGTTTCTGCATCAAAAAGGTATTTTGAATGGTTCTGAACTAAGCCAAAGGAGTAAATGGCTAAGTGAGGAATTTTGGCATCAGAAATATCATTTTGGATATTTGGGGTCCTGAGAATATTTGAGATCTTGTTAGAGCTGAAAAAATATAAAGTCAACTATGTACAGCACTATCAACAGTCCTTGGCCATGTGCCCAACATGCAATACATGTTCAGTGTATGTTAGCCATTGTTAATATCACATAATCTAACCATCTTATTTTATATGTGGGAAACGGGGGCTCATTCATTTGTTTGTTCATTCAACAAATGTTTCCTGAGCCCTTGTGCTATGGAGGAGGCACTATTCTAGGTGCTGGGTAAACTGCAGAACAAAGTCCCTGTGTTTGCTGTGCTTTGTTGTGGGGTGGAGGAAACAACAAGTTAACAAATTAACAGATAAGTCGAGAGGTTGATAAAGGATATGAAGGAAATAAACAGGGTGATGTGTTAGTGCTGCTGGGTGGGACACTACTTTAGATGGGGTGCTAACATTTAATAGGAGACCTCCTTGACGGGAAGGAGCCCAATATGCAAAGATCTAGGAAAAGGACTTTCCAAGCAGAGGGTACCGCAAGGGCAAATGCTCTGGGGCGGGAACAAGCTTGGCATGATGGAGTTGCATAAAGGCAATCAGTGTGGCTAACTCTTAGTGAGCAGGCAGAAGAGTGGTGGAAGGTGAGTCTAGAGAGGCAGGTGGGGCCAGAGACAAGAATCCAGCTTTTCTGGTTGATTCGTCACTGGTACATTTTGTATCTCACTTTGCATGATTCTGGGGCCCTGATAGCTGTGTTTGTTCAGCAGAACATGTGCAGCTGCAGAATACAGTGTTTTAAACATCACTTCCCTCACCCTGTCTGCCCCTGCTCCAAAGTCTAAATCTGTCCTTTAGGAAGCCAGTTCTGAAGGAAACATGGTCCCTTGCTGCAGCCTGGATTTTGCTTCTGGTGGTCGCAGCCTCCGTGTTCCCAGGGGCCGCTGGCGTGAGGTGCCGATTTGAGCAAGGTTGGAGAGCCGGCCCCTGGATGATTCCTGCTTTGCGCTCTGCCCTGACCTCTGGTGGACTCGGCCTGTTAAGACATAGACCAAGCTAGAATCTGGAAGTCTTGGCCTCTTGTCCCCACCTGCCGGTATTTGGCTCAGAGTGTGCACGTATTGTGAAGGCCTCCAGCACCTGTGGAGAGGCAGAATTTCAGACACTGCCATGGGGTGGCCAGATGGCTTTTGACCATCCAACACCTCTTGCCTTGGTACAAGAACCATCCTTTAAAGTTTGGATGGCATCAATCCTGCCCATCTCCCAGGCACAATGGGTGGGCAGAGGACCCAGCCTGACCAATGAGAGTGCTCCACTCCTTTGGCCTCAGGGATTGATTCAGAAAAAGCACATGACCCAAACTGGGCAAATCAGGTCTTCTCTAAGAGTTGGTACTAGGACTTGGGAAGAGAGGGCATTTCTCTTTCTCTTGGATCTCGAATTTTATAGATCCTTGTATACCTGGATTGCCAGTAGCCATCTCTTTCGCTAGTTGGAGACAGGTTGCCTGAGAATTAAAGCAAGACTGAGGAGGCAGGTGGGCTCTGGAAGTTCGAAGGGAGCCATCATTTAAGCTCCTGCTTCTGGGTGTGCCTAGACTGTGCCAATAAATTCCTTTTTTCTCTGAAGCTAGTTTCAGGTTGAGTTTCTATCACTTGCAACTGGAAATCTCCTAATTGATATGACAATCAGTTCTTGCTATTGTTATTATTAGTAGTAGATAATCAAAAGTAAGTTTGAATTAAATACACTGTGGCACTTCCCTTTATGACACTCACCACATTTGTAATTATATATAGTGATCAGTGTGACTATTTTAAAATGTTGGTCTCTCGCTCCATCAGCAGAGATCATATTTTACTCATCGCTCTAGTGATGGAAAATATGTAGTAAGGGTATTATTTATGAAACTTTCATTTCAGTTATGTATGTGGCATGTATGTGTGTGTTGGCACTGGTTCCTTATGTAAAATGTATTTCTTATTGTGGGTTGCAGTGAAAAAAGTTTGATGCACACTTCTCTAAGCTACTCACAGGTTCATTTTCCCCCTTGTGATTGAACTTGTATGCACCTACGCGGTTCTTGCTAATTTCTGCATTCTTAAGTATGGAGAATTTCTTCTTGTTCTCCAGGTTCACAAATCACAAATTCCCTGAAGAACATTTTTTGCTCCCTCACAGCCATCATTGACTGACCCTACATGCTTTTTACAAAATTTGGTTGGTGAGTGCCGAATTTGGTGCTATATGCCTTTGAAGTTCTGTTCACAGTCCTCAAGTACATAGTTCCCGTTGGTTATTAAATGACACACACAAAAAATGCATATTTAATAAGCACTTTAGTAGGTGATAGCCCACATCAATTGCATATAACAAACAGACCAGTTGTACTCATGTGTCACTTACTGGCACCCACATCAGACGAGCGAGATGAGGAAGACATCTTCCCTACTGTTCATCACACCGTGCGAGGGCAATGTGGGGCGCTGGTCCTCAGGCAGCTTCCGGGAAGGGTGGGTATGCATATGATAATTTCACATGGTAAATGTTTGGTTTTCTTCGAGTCAGTAGCTACCCACAGCAATTCTTTGGCGACCCTTTCAAAAGCCAGTTTGAAAATTTGTTCCTTAAAGCACAGATTTTTATTAATAATGAGAACATATTAAAAATATCACATTGTTGGTGAGAAAGCCCAAAAGCAGCCTTTGAATAAACTGGAGTAAATTATAACTTAAATCTACAAAATAGAATTAGGGTTTTAAATTTTTATTTATTTATTTTAAACACAAGAATTCAGTTTCTCATTGAAATGTTAAAAAAAAAAAGTCAAGCTGAAAGTTCAAGGGGTTCTGGATCAGGTAGGGATGGTTGTGGAGACTGATCATTGAGTAAACGTTGTTGAAACACCCATTGTGTGTAAAGCACTGTGCCCAGTGTTGAGGAAACCAAGGAAAAAGCATGATATAGCAAGCTGCTTCAGGAAGCTATCCGACAGAAAAACTCCTATGTGTGTTCGTAGGATACGTTTAAAGGAAGTTCATCAAGATCTTGTGTGTAATTCATGGTAGAATATTAGAACCCCAATGTCTGTCGAAAAAGGAATAGTGACATACATTTTGGTAGAATCATGCAATGTGATAGCAGAAAGCCATTAAAAAGAAAGAGGTAGATCTTCAAGAAGGCCATGAGAAAAAAAGCACACTTTAATGTGAACAAAGCATGCTTCTGAAGAATCTCTCTCATTCACTGTTTTATTTCCAGTTCCTAGAACAGTCCCTAGCATATAGTAAGTGTTTGTAAATATTGCATAAATGAATGAATTATACTATGAAAGCATTTTAATAAAAATAAATATGGGGTAGCCACATACACACGGATATATATCAAACTATGAAGAGTGTTAGCTCTGAGGAGTGGGGTTTGGGGGCAGGGAAGGGGAGCTTTGGGAGGGCAGAGATCATATCTTGTTTGGGTCCCAATGCCTGTTAAGAGCAACTAGCATATTGTTTGCACTTAATATACAGGCTTACCATGAAGAATAGACAAATAGTAGTAGTTGTGAACTACTGTTGACTTATTACTTACTGAGTAATAATAATGACAATAGTCATTATTGACTATTTATTTACTGAGTGCCATATATACTCCATGCTGAGGGCTTTATATATGTTACCTTATTTTGTGCTCGCAGCAATCCTTTAAGGTATTACTATTACCCCCATTTTGTAGTTGAGAAAGCTGGGGCTGTAAGGTTTGTAGGTGACTTCTTTACTGTCACACAGCTAGTAAGTGAGGAAACCAGGTTGAACCCTGGCCATCTGGCTCCAGTGCCTGTGTTCTTGACCACAGGGCATGCTGCCTCTAGTTGCCTAACTCATTTTTGTATTCTAAGCAGTGACTAGCAGGATGCCTTGAACATATTGGTTGCATCAGACACTGCTGGCTACTTACAAAGCAGCTGTTCCTCACTTCTCCCTAAGTTTCTGTCAACCTGCAATTTTGTTCAGGCTACAACATACTCTCAGAATATGGAGCACTCCCCTGAGTCCAGGGTATAAACCCAGTTTGGTAACGCCATTCCTCATTTGCTAGGGAGGTTTAGGAGTGGCCATGTGACTGAGTCGTGGTGAAGGAGATGAAAGGGGAAGTCTTCTCGGAGGGATTTTGCTTCTGAATAGAAGAGATGGTGAGGAGATAGCTTGTTTCTTCTGGTCTTAAATGTGGCTGTGTGAAGATGTGATGTTTGGAGCTGATGTTTCCATATTGCTTGAAGCAAGAAGCCCAAATATAAAAAAAGATAACATGGTAAGGACTGCACAGCAGAAAGATAGACAGAGTCTGGGTACTAGCTGACATTGCTAAGCCTCTGCAGTAGTCCTGAAACTGTCAGAAAGAGAATTAAATTGTGAAATTGTGCAAGCCACTGTTAGATATGCATTGCCATTTGTGGCTGAAAGCAATTCTAAGCTATACAGTGCTCTAAAAAAAGGCTTGTTGAGTTAAAAGTATTGATGAATTCAAGGAGGTGACAATCTAGTTGGGGACATAAGCTATATTCATTAAAACATAACCAACAAGGCACGACTATGTGTGCTGAGTGTGGAGTGAATAACACAGCTTGATGGGCCTATCAGGAAGGACTTCATGGAAGAGATAAAATGTGAACTGATCTTTGAAGGTTAGTAGTAGTAAAGGCGTGGATTTAACTATTAGTTGTGCAAAAAAAGTCACTTTAGTTTTTGGTAGCTCAACTTGGTCTCATGTTTGAGACTCCATTCTGCTTGATAGCAGGAAACACAATATTAGTTCATTCTAGCTGTACTAAGTCAAATCAGTATTTTCTACTTTCCTTCCTTATCTCCAGATGACATCCAAGTTCTGAAAGGCTCATGTAGTGTCATGGAATTAAAGTGGGGGGCATTTGATCCTATGTTGGTGACTATTGACAGTGGTTTCTGCTGAGGTATTCATCCATCTGATTTGTCACTCCTTCTGTGATGGCTTCTGCTGAGCTATTTGTATTATATTTGGTCCCTAAACAGATGGTTTATGTAGTCAAGAGTACCATTTGCCAAATATGTCCAGATCTTACCCCTTCTGGGCACAAGGAGGATTACACTTTTATCCCCCTATGGTTGGATGGATCATATGACTGTTTCTGTGTGGTTGTGATATGTATAACTTATAGACTAAGCATTTGGTTACTGGTCTAATACCCTTGAGAGTTCTTTCTGTCTGCACAGTGAATGGCAATGTTCAGGATGGTTGGTACTCCATCAGCTTGGGTCCCCGAGTGACTACAATACGTAGAGCTCTACTGTCCACCTGTGATGTACATGTAACATGAGCATGAAATACACCTTTGTTGTTTTAAGCCACTGAGATTTTGAGGTTGTTTGTTAACTTAACCTATCCTGACTGACAGTATCTATACCACATATCACTATGATGTGCGCTTATTCCTGTTACAAGGCCTCTTTAGATTTGCTGCCTCCTTTTATCTCTTTCCTAATTTTTATGTCCCACTAGAAGGCATGAGAAAATTCACCTGTCCTCCCATACCACCCGTGCAGCCGTCTATAGTCTACTTCTCTCATGTCACGGTAGTATGCACAATACTGCAAAACTGCAGTCTCCCAAGATTCCAGGCATAAAGGGGGGCATAGGTATTTTCTACTCACAAATTCCTAGACCTTATCTGATATGTGTGTATGTGTGCATGTGTGTGTATACGTGTGTGTGTGTCTGTCTGTCTGTCTTATCATTCCTTCACTTTTGAATTCCTTACATTGAATGCAGGTCTCCTTCCCAGAGACGAGGAAACTGAGGCTTGTGAAACTTAATGCCTCCCCTAAGTCATTCACCAACAAGTGATAGACCTGGGGATAAAAGCTCTTCGGAAGCATCCATATCTCTTGCATCTCTTCTATCTCTTCTCCTACCTAGACCCCAGAGAAGTTTTTTTCCCCTCATCATGTCAATAAAAAAAGTAGCTAAGC
Source organism: Ceratotherium simum simum (assembly GCF_057802395.1). Lineage (NCBI taxonomy): Eukaryota > Metazoa > Chordata > Mammalia > Perissodactyla > Rhinocerotidae > Ceratotherium > Ceratotherium simum. The sequence continues at coordinate 20,530,739 of NC_141903.1, read as the reverse complement.
AATTTTTTCCTGTAAAACACTTGTTTATGTAGGACTTTTGCTTTAGGAAACTTAAAGGCGACCTTTATCTCCCTTTGTATTTTTTCTGTGTTCACCCTTTTCTGAGAGAGTAAAGATCAAGGTCTTGTTTAAACAGAAGGGTAATCAAGAGGAAAACATCACCCTTTGACAAAGAGAAACAAAAATAAAACAAAACATCATTTCACTGATTAAGTCTTCAAAATTGTATCTTGCCATCGAAGAACAAATTGAATGATTTGTCCTGCTTGGTCAGATCTTGGCTCTTCTCCTACCTCACTGGTTGTTCCTTCTCAGTCTCTTTTGGTGGTTCCCCTACTTCTCCGCAACCTCTTATTGGAGTGCCTCAGGCTTAGTCTTTGGCCCTCTTTTCAATCTCTACTCCTCCTCTAGAGGCTCTTGTCGAATCTCATGGCTTTAGGCACCTCTGTATGCTGTCAACACTCAAATTTATATTTCTTGCTCCGTACCTTGAACTTCTATATCTGGCATCCTCTCCTTGCTGTCTAACAGACATCTCAAACCCAACATGTCCAAAATGAACTTTTGATCTTCCTCCCACAAACGTGCTCCACTGGCGTCTTCCCCAATCTTCCAGTTGCTTAGGCCTGAACTTTGGTACCATCCTTGATTTCTTTCGTCTCATACCCCACATCCAAAGCATCAGCAAATCTTGTGGGCACGATCTTCAAAACATATCCAGAATCTGAGCACTTCCCACTACTTCTGCTGCTACCACCTTAGTCCAAGCTTCTATGATCTCTGTCCTGCCTTGTTGCAGAAACCTACCAAGTGGTCTCCGTGCTTCCATTCTTGCTTACCTCAATAGTCTATTCTCGAACAGCAGCCAAAGTCATCTTGTTAAAATATGTAAGTTAGATCATGCTACTCTTCTGCTCAAAAACCTCCATTGACTTCCCATCTGACTCAGAGTAAAGCTGAAGTTTTTACAGCAGTCTAGAAGGCCTTACTTAATTTGCACCCCTATTACCTGGCTGACTTTATTTGCCTTGACTCTTCTGCTTGATCATTCTGCTCCAGATGCATAAACTTCCTCTCTTTTCCTCAAAAGGCCAGTCATACCTGGAATGCTCCTCCCTCAGAAATCTGCATGTCTCACTTCTCCCTTTCCTACAAGTCTTTCCTCAAATGAGACCTACTTTGACCTTCCCACTTAAAATTGCAAACTCTTCCCTATTGCCTCATTGCTTCTGTCTGTTCTGTTATTTGGTGGTAGCATTAACCACCATTTAACATACCATATGATGTATTGTTATGTTTATTGTTTATTGTCTGTCTCCCCTGAGTGGAATGCAAGCTCCATGAAAGCAGGTAATTTTGTCTGTTTTGTTCACTGATGAATCTATAGCACTTAGAACCCAGCTTAGCACATAGTAGATGGTTAATAACTATTGTAGAAGGAATAAATCAATCAAATTTATCTAGAGTTCGCATTGCTCTTCTCTGATGTTTTTATTATTATTATTATTATTATTACTTAAAACCCTTTTGCTTGGTAGGAGGAGAGGTAGGTTCAAAATGGGAATTTTCCTGGGGACTCAAATAAAACAGTGGTAAAGGGAGATATGTTTGGACTCTTCCAGATGTCCTCAAATCAGATCAGGTACACACATGCCTACCATGCTTACTCTCTGCATCTACATGAAAGGAAGGTGGTCCTGCTTGTGCATGATGGAGAGAAAGGGAACTCTCTCACCTGTGCTTTGTTGCATGACTGTGGTTCTCCACTCCCGGGTCTGTGACACTAACTAGATCAGATTGGCCACCAGCTGTAAACAACTGGTGTGGTTCTATTGGTGCGTATCACTGAGCATCAGCCCTGAACTTAAGTATAGATAGTAACTGCTTTGCTCACTGTCTTATCAGTTTTTTTGTTTTTACAAGGCGGGGAGAGGGTTTGCTGACAAAGGCAGAAACTCTGAGCATCACATATTTGTCCTTAAAGGAATAAGAAGATCCACCGATTCTACATGAGCTTTTGAGGTATTTTCTCATGGAGACCCTATATTTTCATGAATCCAATTTGGAAAAATCTATTTTAAGTTTCAATCTTAATATCTATTGAAATTGTAGGAGCTATGGATACAATAGACTAGATTTAAAAGTAATAGAACTTGAAAACATCATGTAAAAGGACAAAGTAGCCAAAAACCCACAAATCTTTATATCATGTTGCAACTTGCAAGTACTTCCACTACAAGACTTGGCATGTTCAGAGTACAGGTGGAAAGTGATGTTAAAAATAACTTCTTGGGGCTGGCCCAGTGGTGTAGTGGTTAAGTTTGTATGCTCTGCTTTGATGGCCTGGGATTCGCAGGTTCAGATCCCGGCCGCAGACCTATGCACTGCTTGTCAAGCTGTGCTGTGGCGGGTGTCCCACCTAGAAAGTAGAGGAAGATGGGCACAGATGTTAGCTCAAGGCCAATCTTCCTCAGGAAAAAGAGGAGGATTTGGCAATGGAGGTTAGGGCTAATCTTCTTCACCAAAAAAAAAACAATACTTGTCAAAGTTAACACATTGTGCAGTTGACTCTGTCTCAAATTCATGAGCAAGAGGCCGTGTAACACATTGAAAAAAATTAAAACCTTACTTTCTTTCTTAACCTTCTCTGCTAGGTTCATTCTAGTTGAAATGTAACAACTGGCCCTCCATCATGAGGAGGCCTCTGTTTTCTCATAATCAGTGAGCTAGAGCAGTGCTTCTCAAACCTCAGTGTACATGCATATCACCTGCATGTTTGTTAAATGCAGAATCTAATTCAGTAGGTCTAAGTGAGGCCTGAGATTCTGCACTTCTATCAAGTTCTCAGGTGTTGCCATGCTGCTTGCTGCTCTGTGGACCGCACTTTGAGTAGTAAGGAGAGGACTCTGTTTAAAATTTCTGTCTTGTGGCTTTTTCTGCTGTTTTCTAGAAGCCAGGCTTGACTGGGGAGGGCTTCCACCACTGGTCATATCCATTACAACAAACTTTGGTGTAGTCTTCTATTGTCTTTTTCCTTCCATTTTATATATGACTTATGCTTTTGGTTTTTCCTTCTCCCCTGTTGCTCTTGTGCCTGTCATTAGCTGGGATTGTGCCACTGAAAAAAGGTGGCACATGTAATTCATAGTGATAATGGAATCTTTCATTGTAATGCAATTAACAGTGGACATGTCTGGTTTTACTCCAGGACAGCAGCATGGAAGGAGCTATTTGAATCAGCAAAAAAGTATTAACAGTGAAAAATATAATTAATACAGGGTTGCTTTGTTGAATAAAATACCATTATGGGTGGCACATGTGTGTGTTATGCTGGACAATGACAACTGTAACAATTGTTCCCAGTGTTGATTTGCTGGCTGTCATCCATGCTGATTTCTGTCTGCTAGTGAAGTGAGTATGTTGGGAGGAGTAATGAGAATAATTATACTCCTCAAAGATCCATTTTTTTTTATAGTGCTGAGAAAGGTCTTGGAAGTCCGAGCAGGGATAGTAGCTAAACATAGTAGCTAGGGACCTTGAGTTGATCATCAAAGCTCCCATTAGTGCAAGAGGTGGAACTTTTCTTAATAGAAATTACTGTAAATGGATATGGGAGTCATGGGGGCAATTGACTAACCAAGGCTTAAGCATGTTTGCGGTAAGGAAAAGCCACAAAACAGTATGCCTTCCCCCATTAGCCCTAAACAGAAGTGAGTGGCAATTGCTGGCAATCCATCTTCGACCGAGAGTAGAGCTCTTTAGAATGTCAAATGGCATAGAAATTGTAACGAGGATACTAATGCTCATTGAATCTGGTAGACTGTGTCTTTTATATGAGTTGGGTTATTTTCCAAGAAATCATATTTTACTTATCTTGAACCTTCTATGGTTGAACCATCTTGGTGACGTGCCTTGTTGGGAAGCTGTCTTCTAGAGTTCCTTAGAGAATGCTCTGCTATTCTTTCTGTGGTAGGTTTGAAACGTGACTCTGCTTGAGGGCCTGGAATTTTAAAATGTAAGCAATAGTGCCACGCAATGGTGTCTCAGCAGCCTTCTGATGGAGAAGAAAATGGAATTTACTTTTTGGAAATCAACTTCATGAAGCTCTATGCTCAAATGTGGCTCCCAGGCCCCACAGGTTATGTCTGTCTTTCAATGGAAAGCCAGGTTCTCTGATTCCTGTCCTCATTGGGAAGAATGACCTTGGTGGAGTTCTCTAGTCTTGCAGAGCCTGAGTCACATTTCTCCTGAAAATGGGAAACTATACCTACTATGTTCCCCTAGCTTTGAGGATTAGGCATCTTCATTTATGAAAAGTAGGGACCTGGTTTTGGTACAAAATGTTGCTTTGGTGTTGCTCCATCAAAATACTGTATTTTGAATACCCAGACCTTTTCAAAACACCATTGAAAAAATCCCATCTCCAAACCAATAACCCTGCATTAACCAGCAGGCTCCATGCCTTGGGCCCTGTACAACTTGAGTTCTTTCAATATTTATAATTGGAACCCAGATGTGACAGACCTCCTGTGGATAGATGGTGCTCATGCTGTTCCCTAAGGTCTTTGGTGAACCCCCAGCTCCAGGACATATTAACAAGAATGGGCTTTTTACTGAAGATTTCGTGAGGAAACAGGAAAGGTGATTTGCGTCGTAGACCACATGGTGGAGAACTAACAAAGCTCTCATAGCTGTTCTGTGCTCTGCCAGCGACCTTGTCATTGCCCTGTCTTAGTCCAAACAGCCTCTGAAGACTCCTTTATTATCCAGGCTATTCAGCTTGTATCCCTAATTTATAGACCCCCTTCAGCAAAACCAGATCCTGGAATTAGCCCCAAAGTGGTCATCAAGTGCCTCTTGGAGCCTTCTCCCCCATCAAAGCTTCTAATTTAGTTATTCACCCAGTTAAAAAATTTTGGGTTGCTGAGTCCTGCTTCTGAGTAAAGAAGATTTTTCTCCATGTTGTTACATAAGGTATACCCTGCCTAAATGCCAAAAATGACTGTGAACCATTAAGAGTTTCAGATACATGTGAAGATATACATATGTAGTTAATTACACAGTCCAACCCAGACATCATTCAGTTTGTTACTGATTATCCTGTTGCCTTCTGGTCCTTCCTTCAAGAGTTCTTCAACTGCTTCAAGTGGAAGTTTTATGTTCACTTTACCTTTCATCAACCTCTTGGCAGCTGCCTTCCCAGACCGCTGCTAAGCCCTGGTCAGCTTGTCTTGTTCTTCCTGGAAGCACTCTCCTAGATTCTCTTCCTCTCTAGGATTTCTTCACCCTCCTTGTTGCTGTTACACTTGAAAGGTGTTAATGAATGACAGTGTTGTAATGTTTCATGGCTACAGGGCTATTTGCATTTTAATGGGGACTGTTGAGTTTGCACAGTCTGAATGAAAAGGAATGACTCCTTCTTGAGGAGAATTTCAGTCTTGGGGCAGGCCAGTGAGGCAAGCATTTGACTTGTTGAGGCAACTTCTACATGGATGTCCCTACTCCTGGGTGAGGGCTAGATACACTTCTTGAGATGGGTGGGTGAGTTGGAAAACAAGTGTAAACCGAAAAAACACATTTGACATTACAAAATAATTCTATATTTGATGGCTTATATGAACTGCTCCACAACACAGGTTACAAATGTAGTCATATCTCTTTGACTATCTTGTTCACTGTTATATCCCTAGTGTTTTTGTTAAACTGCTTTATTGAGATATGATTGACATACAAAAAAGCTGTATGTATTTAGTGACATACAACTTGATGAATTTGGAGATAAATATACACCTATGAAACCATTGCCACAATCAATGCCATAAACCTATCCATCACCTCCAAGAGTTTCCTCCCACCATCTTTATTTACTTATTTATTTTGTGATTAGAACACTTAACATAAGAATTACCCTCTTGGCAAATTTTAAAATATACGATACATTGTTGTTAACTACCAGCACTATGGTGTACAGTTGATCCCTAGGACTTATTCATCTTGCATAACTGAAACTTGGTACCCTTGACCAACACTTGCCTGATTCTCCCTTCCCGCCTAGTGCCCGGGAACTTTAAACTTTGAACAGTGCCGGGCACACAGTAAGCGCTCAATAATTATTTGTAAAGTGAATGGATGGATGCATAGGCAGACGAAATCTTTTTCCAATAGACTGCTTAAAGTCTTCCTCATATGCAAGGACTCCAAATATCTTTCTCTTGAGACTTCCATGACATGAAAATGTCTACAAATTCTAGGATTTTTTCTTAGTCTCAAAGGACAGGTGGGGCAGCTTGTTCTCTTTTGACGCTAGTGAGGGCAATCCCGAAGTTGTCTCAGCAGTTTTTTCTTGCTGCCAGACTGTGTCACTGGTGAAGCTGAGTTCTGCACAGTCCCAAGAGGCTATTTCACCTGAGAGGGCCACAGAGGTTCTCCAGGGAGGACATCCCACTCCTTCAGGGCCAGGGTGGGTGGGAGCACAGAGCTCTAGCTCCCAAGACTGCAGATCTGAGCACCTGTCTGTGTTCATGGGCACAGTCACATCCTAGGGCACAGCCTACCCTAGGAGACTGGCACAGACCCACTCCAGCTTCCTGTACTCACAGACCCAGAGTGCCTGACCCTCTCTTTCTCGAGATCCCTCTTCCAAGGAAGGCTGTCTCAGGGGTTCCAGGGATCACTGCCAACCCTGCCAATACTGTGACATGGCTGGAAACTACTCTTGTTAAATAGTAGTAGTAGTGGTGGGGGTAATGTCAATTATATCGTGTCAGGCACCATATGAATTTCCTTATATGCCTTTAAAAAATTAATCCTCACAATAATCCCATGAGGTAGATATTCTCACTACCCCCATTATAGAGATCAAGAAATTTAAGCACACAAAGAAGTTACTTGCTCAAGGTTTTACGCTTTAGTAGAGTGGCGTAAGGATTAAAATTCAGGCTGCGTGCCTTCAGAATCTGTGTGCTTAAACACTCCATAATTGCTCTCACAGCAGTCTTACGAGGTAGGTACTAGTATTGGTTCCAATTAACAGAGGAGTAAACAGAGATTTAGACAACTTCAGATGATTTTAAAGCACTCTGTACAACAGAGCTCTGCTCTTTGACGACGTGGAAGAGTCATATGACTGATTTATACTTCTGGTGGCAAGGAACCCAGAGGCTGTGGTCTCCAGGAATCCTGCCCCCTAGACACGTCCCCAGTGTTTATTCCTTTATCTTAACATAAGGGATTGATGCAGACCTCCCACTTGAGACCAATCAATCCTTTGTTCCTTGCCTCAGAAGTACCATTAGGTAGAAATGATCCCACAAACTCCTATGTTAAAAAAAAGCAAAAATAAAACAAAAAATTTGTCCAGGCCTACTGAAGTTCGATATGAATATATCAGCTTCTAAATCCCCCTTAGAGAAAAGGCAGTAAAAATATTCTAGGCCCAGCCCACTCCTCAAATCAAAATCTAATTCTTCCTCCTATGCCTGTAATTTGAGGTTGTTTTAAAACTGAGCCAAGTCTTTGGGCACAAAATGAGTTGCTTTCTTTCTCTTGAAGGGAAGGGGCACTTAAGAGCAAAGTCTTGAAGTGCACCTTCAAAGCTTTGCCTTCTGAAGGACCGGTGAGATAGACTAAACAGCAAAAGTTTTAAAAACCAGGTGCTTCTCAGCCTGTAAAAATAATATCCATTTTTGGAAAGCAGTAAAAAAAAAATCCCACCTCCACTTCTGACCCAGTGATGCTGATATGCTCCGGAGGAATCACATATCTTTTAAGAAGAGCTTCATTTTTTCTGTATCTCCACCAGCCAGGACGATTGGGTTTACTGTCAGGAATTTGTCTTAGGAAAGCAGTAGGTTTCGTTTCATTTTCTAAAGGTAGTGAATTAACCTATTGGAGAGATTAATTAAATGTTAGTTATTAAACTTGGATTGGTTGCTTATTTTTTCCAAGAAGGATCCCCATAAGGTTGTAAAGAATACGTAAACAGAGTTTTGCTCAGTGCTTGGCACATGGTAAGCATTCAGTAAGTGTTAGCTAGTATTATTCTTGTTATTGTTGCTGCTATGACTACTATTATTGTGAATGGTGGTGGTCCCTGGCCAGGCATCCACTCCTAACTGCAGATCTTTACTGTGGGGAAGAAATGCATATAAAGTGCTTAGTGTAGTCTCTGGCACATAGTAAACATCTAGTAAATTTTAGCAAATTTATAAAGTGTGAGTGTATTAGAGTAGATTAGACTGCTGCAATAGAGACCAAAATTTAATGGCTCAAAGAAAAATAAATTTATTTCTTACTCATGTAACAGTACCAGGTAAGTGTTCCAAGTGTTAAAGAAAACTTTTCAGACAATTTAGCTGTAAGCATGTATCAAAGTTTTATTATGATCGTGCACATAACGGAAATGGACCCTAGAAGGCCACTTCCCAAATTTACTTTTGGCAGGGAAACCTGATAGGAAGAGAATTCGGTTAGATAATCATTGTTAGACTAGACACAGAAAAAAAAGAAAGACTGGTTAAAGGTCACTAGACCTTTGATTGACAGTTGGCAACTGAGTGTGTGGGTAATTGGGCGTGTGGGTAATTGGTTTCCCGGAGCAAACCTTAATCCCATTAAAGTTCACAGAAAATTGCTTAAGCATTTTATTAGGAATGCTAACTTCTCAGAAAGAGGTTGTGAAGCAAAAATATTTTGCCCCCTCAGACTAGGTTTGGAACAATTTCTCTTATGTGCAAGCCTGTGGGCCACAAATGACCCATCCAGGGTCATTCAAGGACCCTGGACGATGGCAACTCTGCCATTTTCAGTATATGGCTTTAATGTCATTCTGGTCATTGTCAGCAGCCAGTGAAGAGGAGGAAAAGAAGAGATTTTTCTTCTTAGGCAAATGAGCCAGAAGTTGGAAACAGAACTTCTGCTCACACATCATTGAGAGTTTAGTTACATGGCCACCAAGCTGCGAAGAGGGCTGAAAAATGTAGTACGTGAGGGGCATCCAGGTGCCAGCTGCAGATCTTCTACTATGGGGAAGAAATGGAGTTTGGGGACAGTAGTGGTCTCTGCCACAATGAGAGTGTGCTCAGCCTTTCTTCTCCTACTGCCTCCTGGAGCAGGGGTTGGTAAACTATGGCCCGCAGAGCAAATCCCACCCACAGCTGTTTTTGTAAATAAAGTTTTATTGGAACACAGCCATGCTCATTCATTTATTTATTGTCTATGGGTGATTTTACACTACAATGACAGAGTTCAACGGTAGAGATAGAGACTACATGGCCCAAAGCCTAAAATATTTACTGTTTGGCCTTGAATAGAAAAAGTTTGCTGACTCCTGTTCTAGAGAGGGTTCTGAATTGCCCACAGAAGTGGAATTGCTGGATCAGAGTGTATGCATTTAAAATTTCAGTAGATATTTTCCTTCATACTTGTATTAGCAATGAATGAGATTGTCTGTTCCCCAGTATCCTCACCAACACAGAGTGATGTCAGACCTTTCCATGTGGCCAAGTTCATAGTTGCAAAATGATGTTTCACTGTAGTTTTAATTGCACTTGCCTTGTTATTAGTAAGATTTTGTACTAGGTATTAGGTATAATAAGAAATATATTTGGTCTTTGTCCCCAATTCCTGGCACAAAGGTCCTAAAACCTGTGGAATTTCCTGAGTAATAGGGGTGTCTTTTGATATTCATAACAAACTCCTTTCAACCACACCTGAATTTATGTTAATGAGGTGGCTTTTAGAAAGCCTCTAAGGATGGGGCTGGTGGCCAGGGGAACCAACCAGGATTAGAGGATTGGCACTTTCAGTCTCACCACCTCCCCACTTCCTTGGAGGAGACAGGGACTGGAGACTGAGTCAATCATGGGTACCTAACAAAGCCTCAATAAAAATCCAAAAGGACGGGGCTTGGAGAGCTTCAGGGTTGAACACGTGGATGCACTGGGAGAGTGGCACCCTCAGAGAGCATGGAAGTTCCAAGCCTCTTTCCTCCTACCTTGCACTATGCGTCTCTTCCGTCTAGCTGTTCTTGAGATACACCCTTTTATAACAAACTGGTAATCTAGTAAGTAAACTGTTTTCTTAAGTTCTGTGAGCCTCCTTGGCAAATTAATCAAACTCAAGGAAGGGGGTCTGGGGAACCTCTGATTTACAGCCAATCGGTCAGAGGCATAGGTAACAACCTGGACTTGCAGTTGGCATCTGAAGTGGGGGCAGTCTTGAAGGACTGAGTCCTTAACCTGTGGGTTCTGACACTATCTCCATGTAGACAGTGTCAGAATTGAGTTAAATTGTAGGACAGCCAGCAGGGGTCGCAGAATTGCTTGACGTGTGGAAAATCCACACATCTGGTGTCAGAAGTGAAGTATAGTAGAGTAGGGTGAGAGTAAAGGAGAGACATACAGGAGTGTGTTTTACCTATAGACTTATTGTGATTGAAACTAATCATATTTTAAGAGGATTTATACTTCCTTTTTCTGTGGATTGTCTACTTGTATCCTTTGCACATCTATTAGCAAATATTGGGTTGTTAACTTTGCATAATAATTTCCAGGAGCTTTTTATATGTTACGAACTGAGCTGTTTATGATATGAATTGCATCAATCTACCTCATTTTTAAAATGTATTCTTTTGACTTTGATTATGGAGGTTTTTGCTGTGCAATTTTTTGTGTGTGTAGTCAAATTTAACAGTCTTCTCTTCCATGACTTCTGATTTACATGTCATGTTTAGAAGGCCTTCCCCACTCTGAGACTGTACAAAAATTTCTTCCATTTTTTCCTAATAATTTTGTGGTTTTCAGTTTTTACATTTAAATGTTTGCTCCATCTGTAATTTATTTTGTTTTAAGGTTAGAAGAATGGATTCAATTTTTTTTTTCTAAGTAGCTACCCATTGTGTGAACACCATTTTTTAAATAATACATCTTTATCATATATTAATTTCCTGTATGTTTTTGGGTCTATTACTGGAATATTCCATTGACATATCTATTTATGGGCCAGTATTGTGTTGCTTTAATTAATGTAGCTTTATATCATGTTTTAATATCTGACAGGGCTAATTTGCCCTCATTACTTTTTTTTTAATAGAATTTTTCTGGCTAGTTTTACTTGTTTATTTTTCCATATGAAAATAGTTCAAAAATACTGCTGATAATTTTTGTCTGGGTTGCATTAAATTTATATATTAACTTGGCGGGATTGAAATTTTTATGATGTTGTTGTTGAGTTCTTAAGCGTAGACATAGGATACCTTTCCATTTGAAGAACATGTGTTGTTTTTAAATGACCTTTTTCGTTGTTGACTTTGTTTTTCTACTGTGACAGATTTCTGCAACTGGACTACTTGGTTCATTTCTTAAGCTGGCTTAAATTATTGTTTTTATTGTTGAGACACAACCTGTTCCACAAGTTCAGAAGATCTAGGAGCTGACCACTTGCTTGTGTAATGATATCCACAAAGCAAACACACCTTACTATAGAAAGGATTTTGTCATTGCTTTGCTATCCCTAAGTGTTTGCAGTGCTTGCCTCATAGAGCAAGGAGACCATGATGCAGAGGGAGGAGAACAACATCTGGAGCACAGATCTGGAGAAAGTGGTGGTTCAAACTCTTAAATCTGGAAAATCCTTTTCTTAGGTTGAGTTTCAGGAAGCACACCCTGAACTAGGAATTATAAATCTCGGAGGCGCAGGCAGTAGAGTGGAGAAGTGAGACAAGGAAGGAAAGGAAGCCAATACAGGCTATGTTATTGAGCACCTTATGTCTGTGGGCAACTGTGGCTCAGTCATAGCCTGGACCTCTGGGAGAAAGTGTAGAACATGCCTCAGAGTTGTCCCATCCAAGGGCCAAAGCCTCTGGGGTATTTACCAACTCCTATTTGTTGCTGATTGAAGACTACTCCTGGTGCTGTCAACAACCAGGCACCTCTGGCTTGCCTTGAGTGTGCACCTATGACTAGCAAAAGCCCCAGGCAGAGAGTCACAGATGCTTGTAGTTGGAAGTGGTCAGCCTGCACAGGAACAGTGGAGGAGAGGCTCTGATACAACTGTCTTAAAAAGATTTAAATTTCTGCATCCTTAGCTACCAGCTGCCTGCCCCTGTTGGGAGAGGATTAGGGCAGTTAATATTTTGGGTTGTTTGTACCATCTATACTCCTTTCTTAGGAAATTCTGCCTTCACCCTTACCTTAGTGGGCATGTCTATCTTCTGTGCCCTGGAACTCTCTCTTTCCTACCACACTGATTGGACAGTGTCCAAACTTATCTCAAAGTTAGCATTGCCTATGGGCTTGTCAATAACCTATGTCTTGTTCTTGGAGTTTATCCCAATTCAAACAAGCAGGGCAGGTCAGATTCCTCTTTTGGGGATATGGAATTGAGAAACAAAGAGCCAGTTGCCGGTTAGCAGTAGGAGCTAGAATTAAAATGTTAATATATGAAGGAAAGAACACATGATGGCTGTGTTCAAGCAGAAATCATGAACGAGCTGGTTGTGAGAGAGAGGAATATGGAGAATGAAGGAGAGAGAGAGGAGAAACAGTGTTAAGAGGACAAACCCCAAAGGTGCCTTGTTTCTTGCCTTTCCTGAGTTCTGGTTGTTCAAATTCTCCTGCTTTCCCATAAGGCATTTGTTTATCCTTAAAGGATAACCACCTCTACCCTTTACTTGAGTTAGTATGAGTGAGTTACTGTTATTTGTCTTGACCAAAAACACATTGGCAGAAAATTGGAGATGGTCCCCTAAGAGTGACTCAAGTTCTTCTCCATTTCTGCTGTCCCTTCTCCCTCCACTGTGTCGGGGGGCAGCCAATCTGCCAGTCCCCTCCTCATGGCTGTTGCCAGCAGCTGTAAAAGGGCCCAAGAAATAAAATCCAGAGAAAATGCTAGTCGTGAAGTAGAATAGGCTTGTCCTTCCCAGAACAGGCAGTGATATCATACAGCTTACTCTATAAGGAAGCTAACTTTTCATTCTCTCAAGAGGAAACCTGATTAAATCCTTTATAGTGGTAACCCCTATGCTTTATAAACATGTCCTGATAGTAAAGAGGTTAGATGGAGCAAGTTTTAGCAAATTTCCTTTAATGAAACTTGATGAGATCCTCTCACCTGAGTTTTTATTGACTTAAGCTTCTTTGAGGAACAGCCTCACCTACCATCCACAGAAAAAGCTCAGTTGACCAAGTATAAAGCAGGCAAAAATGAACTCGGAGGCCTAATTCAATCCATTCACGCTAAACAAATACAACCCACAATCAAGCTACAATTAAATACGAGCTGCAACGACACACATAGCAGAAATTTATTCAACATAGAAGGTTATGTTCAGGCTTGTGCTAGATGCTGGCAGCATAGAAGTGAGTAAGACAGACATGTTCCTGCACTCAGAATATAGAGTCTATGGGGGAAGATGGACACCGAATATGTGTTTATAAGCAAGAGTGTTACCAAAGGGAAGGGCATGAGAACAGGTCAGGGAAGGCCTCCCCAACAGACTTTTTTCTTAAGCTGAGACCTGAAGACTGAGCAGGGGGAAGAGCCTTCTAGGAATAAGGATACTATTTGAGGATGAGGGCAGCCTCCCACCCAGTTTCATATCATTTCATTGTGCCGCTAAAACTCCACCTCCAACCCTGCACAGGCCTTTCTCAAGAGTAAGTCACTCTTTTTTTTTGAATAGTGGTAGTTTTTGATCACCTGTTTATTGCCTTACGGGCTGAGGGCCCCTGCTGTTGCCCGCATGGGCTCTCTGGCTGCAGAGACGATGGGCACCATGTGGAACAGGCCAAGAGTGCCAGAGAGTTAACACCTCTTACCAGTTTTCTCCTGATGTGGGACAAGAATTGGAGGATAAATACCCCAGCTTCCCTACCCTTAGTGGGACTATTCTGAGGTATGTTTACACAGCCCCTCAAAGGATCCCAGATGAGACTGAGGCTACCATAGCCCTTAGTGGTAATCTGCTCACCAACAAGTCCTTAGTGGGCTTTCCACCTTTCTCTGCCTACTTCCTCCCCATTTCCTCACAGTGCTTCCTGGGATCACCTCCTGAAATCCTTATCTTGGGGTCTGCTTTTGAGGGGAAGCCACACTAAGACCATCTCTAAGCTCTATGTGTTTGCTTTCAAGCTAATTGTCATGGTTGTATCTCTAGGTTGTGGGGATTCCTGGGGGTAGAAAGGGTGAGGAGGGACTTTCAGGTCCAGAACTTCTATTTTCTGATACTCTTGCTCCTTCCATAATCAGAAGGCTTGTTTAGTGTGTGTGTGTGTGTGTGTGTGAGTGATAACAAGTAAATCTTCATTAGGAAACTGTTGAGGACATCTGCCTAAAGTTATCCTTCTCAAGAAGGCTTATGTTAAAAAGTGCAGAATGGGGCAGTAGACCGTGGGGGAATGAGTCCTGATCTGGGAGTCGAGGACCTGAATCAGATTCTGTTACAGAGTCACTCACTGTGTGACCTTGGGCAGGAAACTTCGCCTCTCTCTGCTTTGGTTTCCTCATCTATGAAGTGGGGAGGTGGGACTAAGTGATCTTCAGGGTCAGCATTCTAGGGTGCTCTTTGAATATATTTCATTAACTCCATGGCATGCAAGCTCTGCTCCAAGAGCACCCCCAGGGTCTGCCAGGGGAGTGGTAAGGAAGGAGAAGTTGGATGGGTCCTCATTCATTCATCAAATAGTTCTTGACGCCTGCTGGGTGCCAGGTACTGTTCCAGGTGTTGGGGATAGAGATGAACGAGAGAGAGTGTCAGCCACCCACTCTGATTCAACCAAAGAAAGCCTTGAATGAGGAGAGGATTTGGAGGTTAAAATAAAGCAGAAGACAAGTCTCCTCCTCATTTCATTATTCGGTTGGCACCTATTGATACATGAATGCAGGTTTTTAAAATTTTTTTAAATTAGATTACCCATTTGCTATCTAGCAGGAAATGGAGCCCTATGGGAAAATGACATTCAGAATAGGGATATTTTAATGGGAAAAACTTGAGACTATGGGTGCTGCCCTGGAGAGTGAGATGGGATGGGTAATTACAGCAGGGGACTTGGGGCAGCCCAAGGATGTGGGTGCCTGGCTGTGGGCAGGAAGAGGTGTCAGTTCAGAGGTGGAGGCAGAGCCCTCCATTTTGAGCCTTCCCATCTTGGGCCTCCCAGTTTTGCCAGTGGCTAGTCCTAAAGTTACTGGTCAGGTCACAATGCTGTTTTCTATAAATGAGAGATGGAAGTGGGGAGGGCATAAAAATAGAAATAATTTATCATCCTAAAGGAACAGATCTGGGCCTAGGCCCAGTGCTGCTGAAAGGGTCCTTTTCATGATGCATAGGCAACTCTCCGCACTTCTTAAGTCATCAGAGAGGCGATTGGAATGACTTTTAAACATGGACTCTGTCAAGTGATGCAAAAGTCTCATGATTTACAACCCAAAAAAGTTTATCTTGCTCTGGGGAAAAAGAAGACCTTGGAACCAAAGCTTCACATTTAGAAGCCAATAAAAACATCTTAAAATAACACCCCCTCCTCCCTCCTGCTTCATAATGAGAAATGGAGGATTTAGCAAGAGGTGGGGGGCTGTGGGTAGGACTATCGCAATCACCAGTGATTGAGCTTCAAGGTCCAAGGACTTTGTTGTGGGCACTGGAACCCTAATGATTTATAATTAACTCCAACAAGAAAAACCAAATGCCATGTACTTTCCTAACAGAGCTACAAAAATAACCACATTCACAGTATTTGCAAAATTGGAAACAAATGTCCCAAGGAACATAAGAGATCCATGCTGTCCTACCCAAGCTTTGGAGGAAGAAAAATACTGGCACTCAGTCACGACCACAAATGATGAGCCAATATCGTTTGTCATGGGAAATTCATCTAGGCAAAATCAGATTGCACCATTAGCCTTCAATGACTCTGAGAAGTAACCATACTGAAGTGCCTCAAATTAAAATCAGCCAAGGGATGGGTCTAACATCCTCTCTTCCCTAGCTGCTGAATTTTGTTTCTTTATCCTCTTTTATAACATGGAAGAGCTGTTAGGGGGAAAATAATCAATGCCTGATTGTACCCTTGTTCCTGTAATGGCTCAGACTCATTTGCTTCTTTTTTTAAAGTGGGTATGGACAAGGGTAATGACCATGAAAATTATTGGGGGGCTCTGAGGTGGTACACAAGGGCATTGTGATCTAGTTCACTGTTGAAGGATGATGGGGAGGAGGTGCTGGTGATTTGGCAACTGGATTAATAACGTATAACCTTAGTTTATTAAAAAAAAATTTTTTTTAGGGTATATGAATTCTACTCTAGAAATAATCTTACTTCTGCTGATGTGGAACATGAAAGGTTTGATTATGGAAGTTTACTCAGTTAGAAGAAGTTCTCTCTCTGTAGGAGCCCTTTGATTCTATTAAACGTCAGAGTCATGCAGCAAAGGACAGAGTTAATGATTCTAAAATGATAATGAACTAAGTCTAGGCATTACAGTAAACACTTTACAGGCATCTCCTTTAATTTGCACAATCCTATGAAACAGTCTTTAATATAATCCCCATTTTACAGATGAGAAAATAAAGCATCTGAAAGGTTCAGTAACTCACCAGATTGCGGTTAGTGAAAAGCAGAGCTGGGACAAGGACCCACTACTATTTGACTCCAAAGCCCATGCTCTAAACTCACTCTTAGGTGGATTTCTGTACATTTTTCCCCTTTAGGTCAATGCTTTCCAAGCTGTGGTTCATTAGCTCTGAGGGGCCGTAGGAAAATTTCAGATGACCTTGCTATTATTTCCCTAATTCTGTATATCAGAGGGGTAGAGAACAAAACCCTTTCAACTCTCACATCTCATAATCCTACCTCTGATTCTATGAATTAAGTAATATGCCTCCCCTCAGGGGACCCAAGACAGTAATATTAGCTGAGTGAGAAGGAATGTAGATGAATGCACTTTCAAACTGACTAACTTAAAGGTAGCAGCAATAAAATGTGAACTTGAAAAGTGCCCGAGAATCAACTGTATGAACCTTGTCAGTTTATGTAAACTTTGCTCAATGAATATGCAAATTTTCTACATTTTTTCAGGCTAATACACTTCTAACAGACCTGGATATGGCCTCCTGGGAAAATGCTGGTTTAAGCTTTTCTGCAAAAGTCACCTATGAGACTAAGAATTTCCACTGTCTCTGTCCAAAACATGGGATTAATTGAAGAAATTCTCACTCCTTGTTTTTCGTTTGAGAGAAATTAATTTTTCCTATGGGAAATTTTTTTAATGTCCTAAAACTGTCTAAACTTCAGGAACTTGAACCTTGCATTGTAGCCTCCTTTTGCTGGGAATATAATCTATCCAAGCTGTTAAATTGTTGTGAACTCCAATAATAGGACATTTTTATAGTGTTCAGGATATGATTGATGCTAAAGCATATTAGACTGCTGTGTGTATGTGTATTTGCTCATATTTAAAAACTAGTTAAGCATTTCAAATCTCTTTAGATTTATACAGGGTTATTTATTACAAGGCTCCTGAGCTTTCTAGAGGCAGCAATCTTCCAGTGATCTTTATCAAGCTGTTCTTGTCTATCCTCCTACATAACCGCTTGCTTGGTTCTTTCTTTTTCTCTCTCTTTCTTCCTCTTTTTCTTTTTTATTGAGCTTAGCCTTAACAGGGAAATACAATGTCAAATACATCTGAAAAAAATCCAGTGGTAAACTTTGCAAATGGGAATACAATTTGAAGGCAATGCTGAAGTTAAGCAGCCAGGTTTTTTTTTTTCCTCTGCTAATTAGGCTGCACATTTTAAATCTTAAGCATGTGCAGAGTTGTGAGGGATCTTGTGTGTAGAGAGAGGCTTAATTCCAGCAGCTCCTGATAGTTGACTGTTCAGTTTTGCAATGTTCACAATAGACACCATCAACAACTCATATTTTTTCTTCTGCACAAATGGCGGTATGGAAGGAAGAAACAGAAAGTTAGAGCTGCCCTGAACTCTGATGTCATCTACCAGTGGTTTTCAATTTTTTAGGTCAGAAAACAAAGAAAATCTTACCCAGATAGCCTCGAGCTGCTATGTATGGAGTGTGTGTGCATGTGGGTGCATGTGTGCCTCACATTCCTCCGTTAGGATAGGGCATCTGTCTACTGGGAGTGGGTTCACAAAACTCGTAGGATTGTAGTTTGAAAGTTCCATATCTTGGACTACCATCTCATTTTTTTGAGGGAGAACCCAAGCTCCAGAAAGCTGCACTGGATTGTTCTAGGTCACACTGCTAGAAAGAGATATAGCAGGCACTTGAACTGGGTCTTATGTTTCTGAGCACTCTGCTCTCTTTTTTTTTCACCTGCTTAATTTGTTATACATTCTTTTACTTCACACTGTCATGTATATTTAAACAAATAAGTCCACACTTGCCATCCTGTTAGTTTCTTTGGAACCCATACACGTCAGTTTAATTGTATTTTTTTCCCATTCTAAGGTAGGACTACAAAGCTACTGTTTGTATGCTTGCCTGTTTGTTTTTTCCAGTTTTATTGAGATATAATTGACATACAGCTGCCCTTTCTTTTTCGACTACAATGCACTATTTCACGGAATGCAGAGAAATTATCCATTGTTTGCTAGTGATAAATCCAATGACATACATGTGTAAAAATAAAGTTAGTGTATATGTAAGGATAAGATTGAATATTTTGTAGAGACTCATTCAGGGATCATTAAAAATATGTATATAGCTAGTGAATTAGAGAGTGAGAAATAACTGTTAAAGATTGGTATAACAGTGTCGTAAAAACCAAGGCTTCTGCTACCACTCATATTTCTTCATAAGTGTCTTTAAGATCTCATCACTCTTCAAGGAAACCTAAACTGGAAATTGTAAACATTGCACTATGTGTTTATGAAAAAAAAGAAAATGACCAATTTCAATCAACAGACCTATTCTCAATGAATGAGAATGTATGTGAATGAGCAAATGTACATTTATGTGTCTAAAGTTAAAATAAAGTTAAGTTACATAAGTACTATTGTTTGTAATTATTTGTTATTAAGTGACTTAAAAAATTGTTTCCTCAACTATCAGTCTCAATCATATGAATATGAGTATTTCTTCTTTACCATAACCTTGCTGTGTGCCCATATTCACTGATACCAATGTACATTTTCTAGCCATTTGAATTATAATTTTTCTCAAAGTTAATAGCATATTACCATAAATCTAGGATATATACTTTCCTGCTGAATTCCAGTACAGTCATGTGCCTCTTAACAACAGGGATACGTTCTGAGAAATGCAACTTTAAGCGATTTCGTCGTTGTGTGACCGTCATAGAGTGTTCTTACACTTACACAAACCTAGGTGGTATCACTTACTATACACCTAGGCTATATGGTACTAAGCTTATGAGCACATGACTTTATATAATATGCTGTATTTATAAAACAAAATAATATTATCCTCTGTGCTTACAATTTAGAATTACTTTTAACTCATATATGATAATATAATTAAATTTTTTTTCCTCAGAAAATCTCTATGCAAAATATCTCTGCAACTTCTATTCCAGCAAGTACATTAGTTTCTGCCTTCGTGGAACTCATTATCAAAAGTCTCATCGTATCACCATTTGGTTGGAATTTTGCATTTCCTTTGTCATGAGGAAATAGTCATGTGGATATATGGATGATTTGGAGTTGTCCTGCGTTTCCCACCAAGCAAATACCTGAGGTTTGGGCAGTCTCAAATCCAGTAGGGGATGGAGTAGGCAGGGAGTATAGTAGTTCAGAATTCAAGAAATCAAATTGTTGGCAAGAGCAGCCCAGCAGAGATATATATTCTGCCCTGTTTAATCCCTTTTGCTGAGGTGGTGATGAGGGTCCCAGGTCTTATTTCTTTAGGCAGAAGGCAATCAAGGAGTGCTAGGCTGGGCAAATCTTTCTTATGATTAAGCCAGGGGCAGAGATGCTAGGATTTCCTCATTACCTCGAACCCGAGTCATCCTTGCAACGGACAGACTAATACTATAGAGCCAAAGCATTCATTTATAGGCAGAATTTGGTTCTCTTTCTCTTCTCTCTTAAGTAGCATTTTTAAAGAAATTTTTTTGGTGAACAATGAGAAACTAGACTTCACAGTTCTCCAGAGCTTGGGTGGTCCAATTACCAATTTTTTGTTGAGAGTTCTACAGCACACTGGCAATTGCCACGAAGTCCCAGCAATTGTGCATACCTCTCCAGGACTTTGAGAACATGTAGATTTCAGTGCACGTGCCCAAAGCCACACCCTTTTCCAATTCCTCTGTCACTCTTGCAAAATGAGGGTGAAGGTTCATCCCAGCCAAAACGAATGAATAGGGCGCGGCCTTTGAGCATTTGATAGATTCTGGGAAGCTGCCTCCTCCACCTTAACAATAAATACCCCTCTTTGTTCTGTTGTCTCAGGCCTATATTTCTGTCATTAAAGGTTTATCTCCCCTATGATTCTAAAAAAAAAAACCATTTTGTTTTTCATCAAATATGGAGAAATCATACTTTAACTAGATTACCACCTTCATGAGAATTACTTCATTTCTTTGATCCTAGGATGCATTTACTCCCACATTTTAACACTTCTGAAATGCTCAATTAGTGTACAATGTGTGTGACTAATGGGATGTTCCATTTTTATTTCTTGGAAAGTTGTTATTAAATTCATGATTCATTTTAAAGGGATGACATCTTAGAATCAGGAGAATACCATAACTTCTGTAGTTAATTTCTAATTTTGACTCTGAAGGAAATTGTGTAACCACAAGATCATGGTTGTGGTGATGGAAGAGGAGGAAATGTGAGGAGAGTGGGGGAATATTCTTGAAATGGTAGAGGGACTATGCTAGAGAAAATTTTGCTGACATATTTTTACTTGCGATTATGGTTTTGACCTCCATTCAGCTACCTTTAACTGGGCATTTCCCCACCAATTGCAGTGGGGAAATTTGGATCTGTTTCATCATTGCTATCAAGAACCATTTGTCTATTGCCTACTATATAAAATTACAAAGATATACAAAGCATAGCCTTTGAACCTCAGGATATGTTGATTATTAGAAATTGAGAAGTTTTTGTTACTTCATTGGTATAGCAGGGTGGGGAAAGCCTTCCGTTAAATATTATTTTTTGGTAGCAGCTTTCTTATGATATAATTCACATACCATACAATTCACCCATTTAAAGTGTATAATTCAATGGATTTAGTATGTTCACAGAGTTGGGCAAACATCATCACAGTCAATTTTAGAACATTTTCATCACCTCAAAAAGAAATCTCAAATTCTTTAGTAGTCACCTCTTATTTCTCCCATTTCCCCCAACTCTAGACATCACTATTCCATTGAAATTTGAAATCCAAAAATACAGCATGGTGGAGGGGCTAGACTAGGGCAATGAACTAGGAGTTAGAAGTTTCAAGAAGATTCTAAATTTTGGTATTGCTTCTTGGAAATTATTTAATTTCTTTGAGCCACATTTTCTTCATCTGTAAAATTGGGATAATGACACTCACATCACAGGTAGTTATTATTAATGTGGTAGTTGTGAGGATTAACTTAGATAACATATATGAAAGCACCAGCATAGGGCATGTTACATAGTAGGTTAAGAACATTATTTTCTTCATTCTTTCATCTGTCTTCAAGATGGGCCCCAAGGTGAATTCCTGCAGAATGACTGGTCTCTCTCCTCCCTTTATGTGAAGCCTGAGTCCTTTGTAGGTGCCACCTCAGTGTTCCCTCCCAGAAATCCCCTTTTGGAGGTAGTTAAAGCCCATTACTGTTGCTGGTGACACCTCAACTCAGTCTTTAACCTGATAATACAAAACAGAGGGTCTGGTTTCTATTTCTTAGAAAAGAAAAAAAAAGCTATGTCATCCACTTTATTTGGATAATGAGAAGTCAGCCTAAACTCTCAAAATTTCCACCAGCTGGGTGGTTTTCAGAGGGATAGAGAGTCCATGGAACCAAAGTGGTCAGGAAGGGTGATGGATGGGGAACAAAAACTATGATTCTCCTAGCACCCCCATGAGAACTTACCTGCAGTGTAATGAGAAAGAGATAAGGGTCACTGGGCTCCAAAAATCAATCCCATTGGCTTTTAGCTCTGGAAAAGCCCACTGAGCAGTGCCAAGACTGTTCTTTGAAAATCTCAGAGATATCTGGCTTATCTTTATTCCTATCATTGAGGAGTAGGGTGTTAAGGAGTGTTTCTGTGTTAATGTGATGAATGGTGAAATTGAAGTGTAGGGTAATTTCTGTGGTCTGAGGCCCTGAAGTCTTCCAAGGAGAACATTTATGATGACCTTCTCATGATTCTAAACCCTCTGCTCCTGCTTCTGCCAGAATCAGGATGCTCCTGAGAGCTTTTGACTCTCCCTACGTCTCTATTGACTTCTGCCAACACCACCTCCAGATTATTCAACTGAAAACAATTTAGTCAAAAGTAAGTTGATCAACATAACTATTTGATAAAAGAAAAAACCATAAAATGAATGTTCTTCAGACACTATTCCTTCATAATTTTGGTCCAGGGTTGTGGCTTCTTTGCACCCTTTATTCATCTTTAAAGATTTTGTTCATTTAAAATTTAACTTTTCAATTTTTTCCCTATATATTTGTCATTATATTTCAAATTCGTTTCCAGCCCATTATTCCTATTCTTTGGTGTTTGGTGGAAGTGGAAAGTTGGGATAATTTTAACATCCAAAATATCTAACAATTCTTAGTGTGATAAAATAAACACACAGGTTCAAACACTATGTGTGGTCTAATCCTGTATTCATAGAATAATAGTAATGTATAGAAAAGTTTTTGGATAACCATATATCACGGTCTGAATAATGTTTGCCTGGGGAATTATTTTGCTTATTTGTATTTTATTAATGCATTCAACAAAATTTTAAGCTCCTGCTAAAGGTTAACCATATTCTCTACGTTTGGGATATAGCAAAAAGAAAAAAGACAAGAAAAATTTGCCCTCATGAAGGTACATACTAGTAGGGAGAGAGAGTAGACAAAAGAATTAAGTAAAATATGTCATAGGTTAGACAGTGAAAAGTACTACAGAGAAAAATGAAGCAGGGATGGGGGATAGAGTTTTGGGGAGGGGTTCCAATTTTAAAAAAGCCATCAGGAGAGGTCTCAGTGTCAAGGTACCTTTTAAGTAAAGACCTAAAGGAGATAAGGGCATGAGGCAGGTGGATATCTGGGGAAAATGCATGCTAGCAGAAGGAATAGCAGGTGCAAAAGGCCTTCCTGGGGAACATGCTGTGTGTGTGTGTGTGTGTGTGTGTGCGTGTGTATATGCCGTATGAGGTAAAGAGAGTAGTCAGGAGTGAATCCAATTTTTTTTGCCTGGGCAACTGGCAGGATAGAACTGCATTAATTGAGATGGGAAGGCCTGCAGGAAGGTGGAGTTTGGGAGGCAAGATCAGGAGCTCAGTTTTGGACATGTTAAGTTTGGTATGCTTTTTAGTCACTCAAGATGTTTCTCTAATGAGAATGCATTGTTTTTGAAATTTGGCAAAAAACAATAAATGACATTGTAAAAGACATTCTATTGTGGGACTAGGTTGTTCCAACGAATCTTCTATTGTTGGCCTAAATTGCTCAGTTGACTAAATTTCTGTGGCCAAATTGTTTTTAGTCAAACCATCTGGACCTGGTGTATGTAGGGGGCAACTCTGGATAACCACAAAGTATGCTTGCTCCTAGGACCACCCTGCTTAGCGGAAAGTTGAAAGCAGACTCAACATTACTTTGCTGTCTTGGCTTTCAGGGCCATTGACTCAACTGCCTTCCTAGATGCTTGTTTTAACCCTCTAATCCTATAAGCCCTGCCTGAATTCCTGGACCTTTGACTCTTCCATCTGATTTTAGATACTCACCTGAAGTTTTAAGGCTCCAGAGCACCTGGACCCTTGAGGTCTTGCTGTCCCCTGATGGTCCTTGCCTAGTTACCCGCATCCTGCAACCATCGTGCTCTAACAAATCAATTCACACTATGTTTCTTGAACACCTATTTTGTGCAAAGTGCTGAACTAAGCATTTTGGGGACAACAAAGAAGTTGAGATGTTGCACTACAATCTAGGAGGTTCCAATGTTGTGGGGGATATAAGTATATATAATGAGGTGTGGTGATGACAAGCATTTAGTAGCATGGAGGGGAATCTAGGGCTATGATTTTTGTAGTAATGACCTACTTGGTCCCACCAGCTCTGTGCCAGCATTTTATAAATTTTTCTCAGAGGCTTTTTTGTACTTTTCAATATTTAGCCTTCTTTTTTTTTTTCTAAATTCTGATTATAAAGTAGCAGATATTCATTGTAGAAAACATGGGAAAAACAGGAAAACATGAAGAAAAAAACTACTGATAATCTTATCATCCAGAGATAGAATGTTGCTGTTAATGTTTGAGTGAATTTCTTCTCGTTACTTAAAAAAGTTTTATTGTTGGCATTTTCCCACATCATTAATATTCTTTGGAAGAATGTTCATTTCATAGCTGAATGGAATTGATGTCTCACCATTTATTTACTGACCCCATAATGTTGAGTCTTTTTGTGTTTTCATAGCTAAGTTCCTCCTTGCTTGGGCTACATAGGCCTGGTGTTGAGGCTGTCCTAGGATACCTGGGGGAGAGTAGAGTCTCATGAAAATGGGAGTGTGCCCACATGGAGTGCCCTTGGGTGAGAGGGGTGCAGCCACTCGAGGTGTGAATAGCAGCACTTAACTAATCCATGCCCCTCCCTAAGCATGCACACCCATTACATAGTAGAGATCACGCTGAAAAGCCAAAGGGGCACTTTGCTCTGTGTTTGAAAAGCTGCTTATCATTGCTAGACCAAAGAACTCTGAAATCATGTGATTTTAATATAGTGCATCTTTTTATGATAAACATTAGTAGTTATTGTCAGGTGTCCATAAAGTAGAAGTGGCCCAGGACTCTTCTTTCAAAAAGTAGAGAATGATCAAAGCAAGATGGAAGAAAGTGGCATAATGGCTCCTCTATTAATGTAGATGAGTGTCTCTACTTCAGTGAGATTCCTCCAGGAGAGTGAGCTTAGGAGCAGAGAAAAGAAATATAAAAAAATTGGAAAGACAATATTATATTGTTTTAGAATTTGAAAACCAATAATACTTTCAAGGCTGGTATGTGAAACTTGCCCTTCTCTTTTGGCTATTCTAGCCACAGATGAGTGTTTCCTTTCCAATTAGCACATTCTCGAGGTGTTTTCTTTTCTTCACATGATGTTGGTTGTGATCCCATACTTGCCATTATTTATAAATTAATTTCTGGCATTTGTAGTAAGTTCTAGAAAAACCACTAAAACCACAAGTGTGCAGTTAAATCCTACTATTTTTTTTTTCTATTTATTTTTTGTTTTGGGGTTTAAATTTTTTTTTCCTGTGGGAAAGACAAGAAAGTAAAAAAAAAATGTTTCTAGGAGTGGATGGGTGGTTTATAGAGCACATTTCTAAGCTCCCTTATTCTTTAATCTTTTCATTGCTGTAAATGTGTTCTCCCATTTGCTTAAGGCTGTTTGATCACCTTCCTTGATAGAAATAGTAAAGAAATTAATCATGAGGATCTAAGTTGATGGAAGGAAATTGATAGAATATCTTTTTCTTTTGACAAAAAATGCCAAAGCTGATAATCTATACTTTAAATATACCAAAGCCAGGAAGCCAAGTAACAAGTGACGCCAGTAAAACGGTCATGTATAAAAGGTATATTGGGATGGCATGAAGTTGTCAGACTCAACTCTTTTTAAAGTGCACTTTCAACCTTTCCCAATAAAGACTTTCTCAGGAATTTTGGAGGAAGTAGTTGTGAATGCTGTAGAACAGCATCTCCCCCAGTGAGTTCTACAGAATGTGAAAAAGTGGAGTGGACATCTGTTATTTGCGCCTGCCCTGAAGCATTTCTTTCTGCTGATAGCAACACCCTGATTTGCCTTTGAGGAACCATCCCTCCCCACTGTGGGTCCATGTGGTTTGGGTGTGACTGAGTCCAGAGGTGGGCACATGGCCCGGGACTCTTTAGTCAGTATATTCCTTCTCTCTTTTCTCAGGAATCAGTGCAGGGATGACCCTGTGATCAAGGAAGTCCAGTGAGCTTCATCCTGGGCCCTTTTTGGAACTACTGAGAAGGAGAAGCCCCTTTTTCATTGGGGTTGCTGGAAAGAGAGGATATAAGCTTAGTGCTGATGGTTGTCTTTCTGCCTTGTGGAAATAACCTGCTTGAATGAAGCCAACACAAAGGAGTGTAGAGCCCAGAAATGGAGACAGAGCAAGTCACCATGACATTGTCTGAGTTTGTAAGTCCTGCTAGGCCTAAAGCCAGCCTATCCCTGGACTTAAATGAATGAATTTTTCTGTTTTATTCAGTTTGTGTTGGGCTTCTCTCGCTTGCCAGTAAAAGAGTTTTGGCTAATGAAAAAGTATTGTGTGAAGACTGATCTGTCATCAGATACGTGTGGGAAACCCTGGGCATGTTAGTTTGGGTTCTCCCAGAAGTAGACCCTGCATAAGATTTGTGTGCAAGTAGTTTATTTGGGAGGTGGATAGTAGAGAAGTAAGACGGTGAAGGGAAGACATCTAATAAATGGTACCTTTCAAGCCAGCAACCACTGTGGGCGACTGGAACTTAATCCCGCAGGGAAGGTCCGGCCCCGCGGCTTAGCGGTTAAGTGCACGCGCTCCGCTGCCGGCGGCCCAGGTTCGGATCCTGGGCGCGCACAGACATGCCGCTTCCCCGGCCATGCTGGGGTCGCGTCCCACATACAGCAACTGGAAGGATGTGCAACTATGACATACAACTATCTACTGGGGCTTTGGGGAAAAAAAGGAGGAGGATTGGCAATAGATGTTAGCTCAGAGCCGGTCTTCCTCAGCAAAAAGAGGAGGATTAGCATGGATGTTAGCTCAGGGCTGATGTTCCTCACACACACACACAAAAAATCCCACAGGGAAGCTATGGGAGACAGTGTAAAGCACATGCCTCAGAGTCATCCCAACCAAGCAGCAAGGGAGCTGGGATTGTTGCACCACAGGTCCCATCAGCTATTGGTTGAGGGCTGCTTTTAGGGTGTATGTTAATTTCCTGGTACTTCAGGCCTGCTCTGCAAGCAGGCAAAACAGCCTTCTGAGGCTTGAGAGAGAGAAAGAGATCAAAGGTGCAGACACTGACAGTTGGAAGTCAGAGGATTCAAGGGATATGGGCTAAACAAAGCAAAGGTTTGTTTACTTCAGGACTTCTTAGAGTCTTTAATATGCTAATATAGATACTGACTGTCCAAAAGTGAGTGTTTCCAAATTTATTTTACCATAGATCCTTTTGTTTGTGGATTGTCTTTGGAATTTGTAGTCTACAGCGCGTGCTTTGGGAAATACTATCTCAGAATATCCTAGATTTAAAGCGTAACCTAGCTATAAAAACTTGCAGGACTCAATAGCCTCCACCAAAATTTGAAGGAATCAATGAGTAAAATTGTCAAACCTTTGGCCAATGGTATGGACTGAATGTTTATGTCCCCCCGAAATTCATATGTTGAAATCCTAATCCTCAATGTGATTGTATTAGCAGATGGGGTCTTTGGGAGGTAATTAGGTCATGGCAGTGGAGTCTTCTTGAGTGGAATTGGTCCCCTTATAAGGAGAGACTTGAGAGAGCTTGCCTCTTCCTTTCTCTGCCATGTGAGGACACAAGGAAAAGATAGCCATCTATAAGCCAGGAAGCAGGCTCTCAATAGACTCCAGATCTGCTGGTGCCTGATCTTGGACTTTCAGCTTCTAGAGCTGTGAGGAATAAATTTCTGTTATTTATAAGCCACCCAGTCTACAATATCTTTAAGGCAACCCAAACTAAGACAGCCAACAAGTGTGATTGTTATATTTTTTAAATTTAGCAGATGACTACTGTAGATGATTCTACAGTTTGATCATCATTTGGTGGTGAGGCGACAAAGGCCCAGAAAATTTCACTCACTTGCTTAAGGCTCTTAACTAGTTTCTGCAGAGTCAGGACTAGAGTTTACACTGGGTTTTTTTTCTCTCTGTGGATCAAGCATTTTAAATTAAACTCAAGGCTATGTTGGAACCACATTCTGTCCTGTAATTGCCTAAATGTGGCGCCAATCTTCTCCAACTACTTTTCTTTGTCAATAAGTATTTGCTTTAACAGGTAGCGAATCTGGGGTTGTTTTTCAGGGCAGTTTTGCAAATAAAGGTCCTGGGCACTGTGTACCATTTCCCTGGGGCTGGCTGGCAGGCAGCCGTCATTGTCTCTAGACTTGGAATTTCTTTGGCTTTGTCAAGAAGTCTGTGTTTCCTCCCACTTGCATTTCTAGATCATGGTCATAAATGCAAGACCCAAGCTCACGGATATCAATGAGTCAGAGAGACTAGTTAGGTCAAGAACTGCAGTCATGGAGCAGCTTGTGGATGATTCCTTGTGCTATTGAGCATGATTGGAAATAGTAGTTCTAATGTGTAGCCATGTCTATTATACAGTTATAGGCATTCTCAAGGTCTTGGCAGATGTGCACGCAACAGGCACATTCCTACACAAAGGCTTAGCATGCTGACTTCTGATTGCCCAGGATGTTTTGCCCAAGTAAGTGGGTTTTTGTGTCCAGGGACATGGCCTTGATTCTCAGATAAGAAAGACAATGGGGGGCCAGCCCCATGGCTTAGCAGTTAAGTGAGCGTGCTCTGCTACTGGCGGCCGGGGTTCGGATGCCGGGCATGCACCGACGCACTGCTTCTCCTGCCATGCTGGGGCCGTGTCCCACATACAGCAACTAGAAAGATGTGCAACTATGACATACAACTATCTACTGGGGCTTTGGGGAAAAAAAAAGGAGGAGGATTGGCAATAGATGTTAGCTCAGAGCCGGTCTTCCTCAGCAAAAAGAGGAGGATTAGCACGGATGTTAGCTCAGGGCTGATCTTCCTCAGGAAAAAAAAAAAAAGAAAGACAATGGGGAGGTATTTCTGCAGAAGGTAAAGAGCAGGGAGTTATCACTTGTTCTTATCCTCTCTTTCTAGGTGATAAATAGCAATGAACAGCGTATTCTGCTGGCGGTTCCTGACCATCAACCGTTTTATGCTGTCAATTACTTTATATGTTCTTATGTATTGATGCTCACAAATTTGAGGTGTAAATCACTGGAGGTCTGTATGGTAAAGATAGTAGTAAAAGATCTTCCAATAATTGGTAATATCATTGCCAGGCAAGGTGTCTCCTATCCATTTCTACTCATCCTCCAAGACAAAGGAAAAGATATGTACAGTTCATTAGGTAACTGAGTTATGAAAATAGTTTCATTTTTCTTCAAACAGTAATACAGATTTAGAGGCTTGTTTTCATTAAAATTGCTAGGTGGAAATGTTTACAATGTATCTTTATTATGATTGATTTATATGCACTATGTATAAATACCAAATATTTAACCAGTCATCTCTATCTCTTATTTCTGGGATTTCAAAATTTAGTAGTAGGTTTTAAATGATATTATCTACACAAATGTAGGGAAACTGTCTTAAACGTGCCTTTTTATTAGGTAGCTGTGGCTACATGTTATTTGACATGGGTCAAATTATATACACTGAAATATAACTCCATGGGATAAAATCTAATGCAATATGATAAGCTCATAAGTGGTTAGTTTTATCATACAATATTAGTATTTTAGTGGAATGGCTATTACCGTCAGAAATATCTTTCAAGTTTTAGTAATCATTCGTCTGGACCCAGAATGGTACTCATCTGCTGGTGGATACCAAAGTAAAAGAGAGAGACATGGTTTCTACTTTCTAGAAGTCAAGTGGCTAGATGTGTATTTGTGATATGTAGAAGACAGTAAATCCCAGATATCATCAGGCGCTAGATTGTGTGATATAGACTGTGAGAGAAAAACATATTCACAAGAGCCAAGAGCCATTGTGGGATGAGGAGGTTGGAAAAAACTTCCTGGAGGAGGGGAGGGAGACTTTGTCCAATATTTCATACCTGTGAGCCTTGAAATTTATTGTTGGGTTTTTTTTTTTTTTTAATAATTTTATTTATTTATTTATTTTTCCCCCAAAGCCCCAATAGATAGTTGTATGTCATAGCTGCACGTCCTTCTAGTTGCTGTACGTGGGACGTGGCCTCAGCATGGCCGGAGAAGCAGTGAGTTGGTTCGCGCCCGGGATCCGAACCCGGGCCGCCAGCAGTGGAGTGCGTGCCCTTAACTGCTAAGCCATGGGGCCGGCCCTATTGTTGAGTTTACTATTTGCTCAATGCTTGTGGATCCTCCAGTCCAATTTATATGTTCTCATAGGTGAACACAATGGAGCTGATTATCCTACAAACATTCTCTTCTCTCTACCAAAGGAAGGACTGTTTCATCATGACTGTTCAGACAGTATTTTGTATCACCTATCTTTTCATTTTATGTTACTTTTGGGTTGACTCTTCTAAAGAGTATGAAGACATGCTTCAAATTTAATTTTTTGGTTCAGTCTACTCCTTGAAATGAAAGGGCATTCTATGGGTGCTTTTTAAAATAGAGTAGAGTGATGTAAAGAGCAGCAATGAGATTGGAAGTCAGGAGATCTAGATTTGAGTTGTGGCCCGAACATTTCTTGAGAGATGTTGATCAAGTAACCTAACTTCTCTTTGCATCAACTTCCTCATCTCTAAAATGGAAAAATATGACATACTCTGCCTACCTCCTATGTTATTTTAAGGATCAAATGAGATAATGCAAGTAAAAATATTTTTATAACCTGTAGTGCCCGATACAAATATGAGGTATTATTAATGCAACCTTAGACAAATGCATCATTTTCCTCATCTGTTAAATGGAGACAGGAATTGTATCTATCTCATTAGATTATTCTGAGGAGTAAATGGAATAAGACATGTAAAGCCTTCTAGAATAGTTTGTGGCAAATAGTAAGGACTCAGTAACTCTAGAGATTACAAGGATAAATAACTTATGAGAGAAAAAGATTCTTTCATCTTAAAGCCAAAAAAGAAGTTTTTGCTTATAACATTTTCGCTAGTCAACATTTGCTTTTACCATCAATGTTAAAAATGTCATCTTTGAGTGAGGTTGATCATTCACAAAATAGTAGTTTCCTCTTTCAATCAGTGCTGCTCAGACTGAGAGGGTGAACTGGTCATGTGGTTCTGCCTAGATAGGCCCAGTTGGGGGTGGGAATCAGTTATATTAGAGGTTCTCAAACTGTGATCCAAGGTCTGGTCTCCTCTATTATTCATGCTGTAATATGACAGCATCCATACTCTAGTTTCTGGCATAAATTAATAATTTGATATTGAATTAATAATTATCCTATTGAATACAAACCAGACATCACATCATTGGTGTCTCATTGAAAGCAGTGAATTTCTCCCCAGCCACTTTGGGGAGCTTTCCTGGGGATGAAGTGGGTGGACTTGGACCATCAGTGGTGAATGCCTTGATAAAGTGATCCCTGGATCAAAGAGTCTTTGCAATCCTTGGATTAGTTCTCCTTTGACTGTGGTTTTCTGTGAAGTGGCCAACCAAAAAGAAATGCTGTGGGTCCACACTGGAGAAAGCTACTCAAACTCAAACAGGGAGAGGTAGGTTTCCAGAGGCCTATATATTTTATACTTGTATATTGTTCTCAGACCTTATGGATCCATGGATATATTTTTTGGGAGCAGAGCAGAAAATTCCTAAATCAGTGTTTCTGGAAAGGTGAAAGATCCTGGAAGGTGTATAATTTTTTTCAAACTGAAGATAATTTTTCCAGTAGAACCCATTATTACTGAGAATATCTAACTCTTCAGCCTTTATCTCCCCAAGGATCATGTTTTTAGTCTGTTAAAGAAAAAAATATTCAATGACACTTGTTAAAGATGGTAAGGCAGACTTTATTTAGGACCATTGTGATGGGTATAGGGACCACTGCAATAGAGTTTTATAGTGGGGGCAAGAGATTGGGCTCAATGCTGAATATAGCATGGGCAAGTAAGAACTTGTAGTCAAGGAGCAGGGTGGGGGTCAGTGGATGGAAAATCACTAAGAGGAAACATCAGAGATAAGGGAGGTTCTGGCTAAACTGACCTAACAGGATTCTTACTGAAGATAGGCCTGGGTAATCAGACATCGCGTGGGGGATGGTGGAGGATGAGGAAGCTGATCAGATATTGAGGGTGATCAGATACTGCAAGTGAGGGTTCTGGTTAAACTGACTTAGCAGGGTTCTTGCTAAAACTAGATTTTACAAGGAAGTGCACAGATAGGCCCAGGAGAAGGTTCAGAAACCTGATCAAAGTTTGGTCAAGCAAAGAATCTTTGTCAAGTCTCACAAACTGAAACCCACAGAGGAAGCTGTTAGAAAAGACTCGAGCCTGGTCAGATGCAGTCTGCTGTAGCTGCGAGTCAGTAATGGGCCTGTGTAGAGTAAGTGCACAGTTATCAGCCTTCTGAGTTTCAGGATGTGGCGAACACTGCTCACTATACTCTTACTTTGTCACCATGCACACTGTCAGTGGGCATGTGACTGAGTTCTGGCCACTAGCATGTGGGTTGAAGGATTATTGCTACTTCCAGGTCTGGCTCCAAGACCTCGCTTGACTCCATGTTCCTTCCCTGTGCCCCTGGCTCAGAGGTGAACCCCAGGGAACTTTGTCACCTATGGGTTGCAGTGGTAGAGCCCCAAATAGAAGGAGCTTGAGGGCCGGCCCCGTGGCTTGGTGGTTAAGTGAGCGCGCTCCACTGCTGGCGACCCGGGTTCGGATCCCGGGCTCGCACCGACGCGCTGCTTCTCTGGCCATGCTGAGGCCGCGTCCCACATACAGCAACTAGAAGGACGTGCAGCTATGACACACAACTATCTACTGGGGCTTTGGGGGGAAAAAATAAATAAATAAAATCTTTAAAAAAAAAAAAAAAAAAGAAGGAGCTTGAGTTTCTGAATCATTAGTTAGAGGAGAGCTGCTTGAATTTTACTTGAAACAAATCTTTACTATTGTAAGGTTCTGAGATTTTGGTGGTGTTTGTTACTGTGGTTAGCCCACCTGTCGAATATGCAGGGGAAGGCAGCCATTGATATGCAGAGAATCTTCTTCATTCCTAAAGGGAAATGAATATCTAGACTTATTTGAACAGTGTGTTCTAGAACTGGCACAGTGATCAGCTTGTAGCAAAATGTCAGGTGAGCACTAGAGTCTTCTGGAGCAAGATTGTTAACATGTGAGTTGTTTTATAGGAGAAGCGTCTTATATAAATCCACACAACCTATTTGGATGAACACAGGAGATGATCAGTCCTACAAATAAGTGAATTCCAATGGGTTGCTAGGTTTGCTTTTAGGAGTATTTCCCCAATTTCTTACACAAGTTTCCCAAGGTGCTTAAAAATCCTCACTATTAGAATCCTTAACCAGAGGGTTAGAATACTCTTTCGGGAGGTTCCTGTAGAAATGCATGTAGGTTACTTGGAAGAGGTACCAGATTAACTAATTCATACCCACTAAGAGCATCTAGCTTTTCAGATTCTGAGCAGAGCACCTGATATTAAAGGGATGATACACTGGTCAGATGAATTTTTTGATGGAGACAGAGCACGTAGGGAGAGATGGAAATGTTTAGACTGAGGGGTGCTTACCCTGGTAGGGAAGATCTGGTTGGAAGACTACATTTCAGGCACCCCTGAGCCCCAGGGAGTGTTGCAAAAAAGAGGAAGGAGGGCTTGGTAAGTAGGATGGTGGGGAGTGAGAATGGGAAGGAGGTAGGAAGGCAAACTGCCCCCATCATGAAGTTTGGCTTATTAAAAAAACAATGTTCAGAATGCTTTTCATCAAAGATCTTTTGGGGGCCAGCCCCATGGCTTAGCGGTTAAGTGCGTGCGCTCCGCTACTGGCGGCCCAGGTTCAGATCCCGGGTGCGCACCGACACACCGCTTCTCCGGCCATGCGGAGGCTGCGTCCCACATACAGCAACTAGAAGGATGTGCAACTATGACATACAACTATCTACTGGGGCTTTGGGGGAAAAAAAAGGAGGAGGATTGGCAATAGATGTTAGCTCAGAGCCGGTCTTCCTCAGCAAAAAGAGGAGGATTGGCATGGATGTTAGCTCAGGGCTGATCTTCCTCACATACACACAAAATAAAGATTAAAAAAAAAAAAAAAGGTCTTTTGGGCTTTATTCCAGAGTAGAGGTGAAGCACTAACCTTTTTGTTACTTATTAGCAAGGAAGAGGTCTATTTTTTTTCTTTATAAATGGGATAAGTAAGTTACATTTTTCTCTTCTATTAAATTGGCCATACCTTTGCCTGAAGGAATTTAGAGATATTTAAAATTCTGTTTTGGGGAAGGCCTAGAACTAACTGATGACATTGGTTGGCCAATCTTAGCTCAGTCAAAAAATGGTGGATCAGAAAAAATGATCACGTAAAAAATTTTCCCAAAATAATATCTATGTTGTAGCCAAATATTCCTCCTCACCATTCTCCTCTTTACCTGGCTCCTCCACTTGGGAAGCTTTAGAAGTTCAAAATCAAACTTCAGCTGCTGGAAAACCTCTGCCTCAGCTAAAGATAAAAGAAAGAAGGTGCTAGATAAGAGGAAAAGTAACAATCTATTCACTTCACATAGAACTGCTGATTTCAGGCACATACGCTGGTTGTGAGCCAGTTAGTGATAGGTTTTGTAGTTTTGAGTTCTGTGGTAACGTGTACATATCTGTCTTGCTTACCTAATTATTGAATTACCTTCTATTTTTACATTAGCCTCGCCAAGAAACTCACAATCACCTTTTCTTAGGTGTCTACAGATTGTGGGCTCCTTGAAGACAGAGGTGTCTTCAACTATTCTGTTGTCCTGACAACAGTGCTTACATATGACAGGCAGTGAGTAAATGTGTATTTAGTGAGCCAGTCATTTATGAATCCTCACTTTTTATTTTTCTTTTTCACCCTGAGAACCAAGCAACCACCTTCACTAAATGCTATTTCCCTACAGACATTTCTCTGAATGACAAATTCAATGAAGCTGAGAGGTGAGCTTGATTATAACACATTCCTTCCAACTTGATTTTCATTGGGTGTGCCAGTTGATTTCCACTAGCTGCTCTCTGATGTCTTTGAGGGCTTTGGCATAGGTGAGTGTTTATTTTTCTGGCTAGTGAACATATTCCTTTTGCTTTTGCCATGAAAAAGACCCCACCTAATCTTTAGGGTACAAGGAATCATTCACTTGTATGGAACTCACTTAAATGTTCTCGGGATTTTCTAAATCTTGCATCCTCAGCTTCTGTCATGACTCTGTCCTCACTTCTTCCCTGTGGGCCTTTCCTTATCCATGTTTCTTGAGGCAGGCTAGAGATCAGATTGTATGTTGCCAGCTGTAAGTAAAAAGAAACCCAATGAAAAGTGGTGTAAACAATCTGGACATTTTTATGATGTCAAATAATAAGAAGTTTGAAGATAGGGCAGTTGCAGGGTTGGTTCATTTAGAGGCTCAACCAAGTGAAATCCCTAAGTTATTTCTATCTTTCTTCTCTGCCGTGCTCAGCATATTTGCTTTTGTCCTCAGACTGACATGTTTTCATGATTGTAATAAGGCTGCAGCAGTTCCAGGCATCACCTCCTCACCAGCCATGATGAGAACGGCAAAATGTGCTTTTATCTTCTTGCACATTTGATTTTAGGAGCAAGAAAACCTTCATCAGAAATCCCTCTACAGATTTCCCCTTAATCTTATTGATTTGAACTGGGTCACACGCCCACTCTTAAACCAGTCACTGAAAAAGAATTGGAATTACCATGATTAGCTTAGATTAATTAAGATTTACCCTTGGAAATGGGGAGAGACCCTGTCTTCTTTGAAGTATAAAATTTGAGTTATGCCCTCAAGGAAGAAGGGGGAAAAGGGCTGCCACAAGAAGTAAGGGAGATATGATTCCAAGCTCCCTAGGAAAGCTTTGAGTTCAAGAACGGAAGTGGTGATCATTCAGCCAGAGGGTTGTCTGGGCAGCTCCCAGTGGGACCCCTATGCCTATCCCACCATTGTGACTTCTCTCCCTTGGACCCAGTGACATTGTGCAAACCTGTTGTTGGGGGATGACTTGTCTCACCAGTGGATGTTAGCTCCCACCCTGAGCCTCAGGATTCTCTAGTGGGC
Organism: Ceratotherium simum simum; assembly: GCF_057802395.1. Classification (NCBI taxonomy): domain Eukaryota; kingdom Metazoa; phylum Chordata; class Mammalia; order Perissodactyla; family Rhinocerotidae; genus Ceratotherium; species Ceratotherium simum. Next base: position 20,494,557 of record NC_141903.1, on the reverse strand, counting down.
AGTTATAAGATTTTTTTTGGACCAAAACTTTATTAAATATTCAAAAAAGAAATAGAAATTCTAAAATAGGAAATGAAAGAGTCTTGCTCTTCCCCTATGCCAATCCCACTCCTAAGAGATGCCACTGCTAAAATCTTACTGTTTATCCTTCTAGACTTTATACTGGCAGGTTTAAAAAAAATACACAATCAGGACATATTTAAGGGGAGAAGTGACATCTTTGTATTAAAACTACAGCCTGGGCCCTTCTGAGTGATGTTTCTCTGGATTCTCTAGTCCCACACTGTGCAAGCCACCCAGGGCCAGCCTGGACCTTGGTGATGCCCAGAACTAGACCAAAAGGCATCTCTCTTGGACATGGTATAGTGGCTATTCAACTTCAAAGCACCAGACAATGATGAATTTTTCCAGGACATTGCACCCACTTTTTTATAAAACATATTAGTGATGTTATAAATCAATGAATATGGTTCATAATAGCAATAATGCCCTTGAAATCTGTTAATCATGCCATCAGAGAATGGTATGCCAGAGCATTTGCTGCCCTTGGCTTCACCTTGGGCTATTAACTAACAAATCAGTTATTAGCTGGTGGTAATGACCAATTTTCAAGAGATGATTGCTTAAATATTGCCCACCTTGAAAAGAGAATTATTACTCAACCGAGAACTGAACCCTTATTTTCGACTCAGTAGAGCCAATGATCTTATCTCACTCCACAGTGTCTCCCTCCCCCAGCAGCCCCCACCCCACCCCCCTCACCTCATCTGCTCTCCTCCTGGCTATGAGGTGTGCGGAGATCACATGGTTACATAACTGCTTCCTTCTCGGCCTCAGTGACTTGAGTCCAGGAGAAGTTCCATATTTAATATTCATTCACCAAGCAGTGGTGGATGAAGACAGATGGTAATGAAATCAGTCTTGCTGAAAGTGACCACAATGATAATAGATTCTTTATGATGTCCAGGAATTCTGGACTCTTAGTCTCTGCTTAAATGCATGTTGGCGCCAACTCTGTCGTCTTAAGCTTTAGTATTCTTGTCATCCTCCTGACCTCTCCTTAGACCAGAGCAGGCAGGCTGTGCTAAAGGCATCAATCTGTCTTTCTCCTCGTATAAATGCTTTAAACACCTATAGCCACAAATGACTCACCAGCAGAGATTTTTCCTAACAGGAAAAATGAGAAGATAAAATAAAGGATCTCTTTCAGAGCCGTTGGAATGGCTGGCACTCATGTCCAGGCTGGTTTTGCTTGGGCTGCCTATTGCCTACAACTGGTTCTTCTGAACAACCCAGGTTACCCAGCTGAGCTTGTTGGGGATTTCAGAATTCCTGCACACTGGGAAAGAGGGTGGGACAAGGGGCAAGAAGGGGGAGAAGGAGATATGTAAAATAAAGCCGAATTGGCAGAGAATCAGTGCTCATGTCAAGTGAGTGACCTCAGATTGCCGATTGCAGTGGAGATAGCAATATCCTGAGTCAGGCAGAGCTTTTCTAAGCAATCCGGCAGCCCTTTTCAGTAATAAGAGGTAAATCATTCTGACGCTCCTTGCTATTCAAAGCATTAATCACGTTGAATTCCTTTGTTATTCTGGGGTCTGGATCAAGTGTAAGTCTATAGGAATTCCATTGTAATCTAGTGCTAATTAATCTCTGTTTTACGGTGCCAAAAACCTTTCCCTGCGTTTGTTTGCTTGTACATCAGTTATTAGCTTTGTTAGTACCTAACTCTAGCCATGAAACTGTTACTCGTCTCTCTCTCATTCTCTTTTTCATTTCAGTCTTGGAACTTGTCATTTTCCTTGGGTAGGAACTAGGGCAGCTCACATGTGAAGGAGGACTTTGTTACACTAAAGCGTTTTGAGAGGGGGGAGGCGAGGATGATGAGAGGGCTGTTTGCAGTCTCCTTGAGGATCCAGAAAAACAGGAGTTCAAACTCCAGCTCTGCCACTTACTAGTTACTAGAAAGTTACTAGCAAGTTAAATAACCTCAGTTTCCTTTTCTTTAAAATAGGCATTAAAATGGTCCCTGTTTCCCAGGATTGTTGTGAATATTAAACAACAACTAGTTCTCCAGCAATGACAAACTCTGCCCAGGGAGGGGATAAATTCCCTGTCCCATGATGGGATTGTCCTCAGTCCGTGACACTGCTGGAGTCTTTCTTCCAGATGTAGGATGTCCAGGTAAATCATTGCCAGTGTCACTTCCAACATGAAGATCTGGAGTGTTTTCATAGAAACCTTGTGTTACTGGCTCCAGGAAACACCTGCCTGCTTCTCGGCTCTTCCAGGAGTATGCCTAAGCAACAATGGAGGGTCAGAGGCTGAGATTCTTGGCTTTTCAGTGGTAAATAATGAATGTTGCACCAGCTGCCGGCAGACTCTGAAACCTTCTGTTTTGAGATGCAGAAGAAGGAATAAAAAACCCAATATGCATTTATCTGGTCCATCATCTTTAAATAGCTCTCTTCAGATTTCAAAAAAGGTAACTCTATCCTCTTTCCTGGCTGGCCTTCTGGATCCCGCCACAAAACAGGACTATTGGCCCTAGATTTTGACCTGGTATAAAAAGCAGTATATTTTTATGAGCTGGTAACAGTCACATTTCTACACCATAAAATATTAAAGCAGGCATGACAGTGCCTTTAAGATCTTTGAGGCAGGTGCTATCAAAATGTACCCCTTTATTATTTATTTATTTGACTCTGTCTGTATAGTGGAGCTTAAATGCTTTTGAGGCCAAATAATTAAATTCCATTATGGAAAGTGGGGGTTGTTGGCAAAATGTGCTCACTCTGGCTATTAGACCCTTGAGTCCCCAAGGGAATTCCATGGAGGGGAATAAAAAATCTGGCTTATGTTTATATGTAAGATATGCAGTATCATATATATTGGGCCTATAGGAGTGATGCTACATAAGAAACTAAAAGGGAGGGGACTGTTAGAGATACAGCTTTTCTAGGCAGCATCCTCTTAGAGCAGGGGTCTGCAAACTATGGCCCTCGGGCCAAACACTGCCTGTTTTTGTACGTCCTATGAGCTGAGAATGATTTTTAAATATTTAAACGGTTGGAAAAAAATCAAAAGAAGATGAATAATATTTTGTGGCATGGGAAAATTATATGAAATTAAAATCTTATTGTCCATAAAAATTTTTTATTGGGACACAGCCACACCCATTTGTTTGTGTAATATCTATGGCTGCTTTTGCACTCTACAAATTGAGTGGTAGTGACAGAGACCATGTGGCTGCAAAGCTGAAAATACTTACTATCTGACCATTTATAGGAAAAATTTGCTGACCCCTGTCCTCGAGGAATTTGGACTTGGGCTCTGGAAAGGATAGCATTGGGACTAGAAGAGTTCAAGCTTCTTTATGCTGTCGATGCATTTGGATATTGACTGTTGATGTTGATGAACTTGAAGAAGACAGGGATAAAAAAAGTATTTGGATCCCATAAGTGTCTATCCCAAATGTGGCTCCCAGAGTTGCATACTAGGTGACGTCCTTTCCCTTCCTTTCCAATGCCTCCTCATCATCTCCACTGCTTCTATCCGAGTCTAAGCCATGACCATCTCTCTTGGTCTTTGAGAAAAGCCTCTTAACTGATCTGTTTCCATGCTTGTCCAGTAACAATTCATCCTCCACATAACAGCTAAGTATTCTTTTAGAAACAGAAACCAGGTCATATAACTTCCCTCACATTTTTGCATGGATATATCCTCTACTTCATTCAAGTCTCTGCTCCAATGGCACCCTCTAAGAAAGGCTTTCCTTGTTCACTGTTTCTAGAGTTGCCTCCACCTCATCCCATCACTATTTATTTTATTACCCCTTTTTATTACTGTTCCTAGCATTTGTCACTATCTTATATTATCTGGGTTGGTTTACTGGATTACTCTTGGTTTCCCTCACCGAAATGGAAGCTTCATGAGAGTAGGTATTTTGACTGTCATATTCATTAGGGCATTTCTAACGTCTTACATGAGTACTGAGGAAAAGTGTGTTGAGTGAGTGAATAAATAGATCAGTCCTCCTGGTAGAAGCTCCATACAGCATTGGCATCACAGTCTGCCTACTTCTCTGGGGGTAGGGTGACTTTCCTAATTTCCTTCATTGCCTCTTGCCCATCAGTGTATTGTAAAGCAGCACATTGACCAGGCAACTGCGTTGAGGGCCAGTTTGTGAGGTTTAGTCCTGTATTTTGTGCCTTAGATCACCTGAAAAGTCTGAATTTCTGTCTGGATCCTTTTCATCTTTAGGTGGTCAGAATGTCCAAATATTGATCTTAGCCTAGTCATTAAGAGCTTGGGCCATCAAGTTAGACTGACTGAGCTTAAATCCATGATTGCTATGTGACCTTGGGCCAGTCATTCAACCTGGCAGGGAAACCTGCCTCAGTTTCCCCATCTCTAAAGGAGCCTCACTAACAACACCTACGTCACTTTGTTGTGAAGCTCAGATGAGACTGTAAATATAGGTGTCTCACGTGGTGCCTGCCATATGGCAAATACTGGATAAATGTTGTCATTTTTTCTGTTGTGATTATTATTAGTTGAGCATCTCCTATTTAATTATTCTTTAATTTATCTAACAATTTTCTTTCTTTATTTTTTTGCTGAGGAAGATTAGCCCTGAGCTAACATCTGTTGCCAATCTTCTTTTTGCTTGAGGAAGATTGTCCCTGAGCTAACGTATGGGCCAATATTCCTCTATTTTGTATGTGGGACGCTGCCACAGCATGGCTTCATGAGCAGTGTGTAGGTCTGAGCCTGGGATCCGAACCCGCAAACCCTGGGCCACCAAAGCGGAGCACGCAAACTTAATTGCTATGCCACTGGGCTGGTCCTCTAACAATTTTTTTTAAAGAATTTATTGTAGGGGCCGGCCCCATGGCTTAGAGGTTAAGTGCGCGCGCTCTGCTACTGGCAGCCCGGGTTGGGATCCCAGGCGCGCACTGACGCACTGCTTGTCTGGCCATGCTGAGTCGATGTCCCACGTACAGCAACTAAGAAGGATGTGCAACTATGACGTACAACTATCTACTGGGGTTTTGGGGAGAAAAAGGGAAAGAAAAACAAACAAACAAAAAAAAAGGAGGAAGATTGGCAATAGATGTTAGCTCGGGGCCGGTCTTCCTCAGCAAAAAGAGGAAGATTGGCATGGATGTTAGCTCAGGGCTTATCTTCCTCACAAAAAAAAAAAAAGAATTTATTGTATGCTAGGGATTGTGCTAGATTTTGAGGATAAACTATTAGCAAAATAGACATGTCCCTGCCCTCAAGGAGACCTGGAGCTAATAGGAGACACAGACATTAAACAAAAAATTACTCAAATTTTTGTTTTATAGTGTCCAGTTCTGGGATAGTGTCCAGAGATGCAAGCCACATATAATGCATGCTTCTTCCCTTTGAGGTACTGCTATAGACTGAATGCATGTGTCCTCCCCCCAAATTCATATGTTGAAACCTAATCCGCAATGTGATGGTATTAGGAGGTGGGGCGTTTGGGAGGTGATTAGGTCGTGAAAGTGGAGCCCTCAGGAATGGGATTAGTGCTGTTATAAAAGAGACCCCAGACAGCTCTCTCACCCTTCTGCCATGTGAAATTGTAGAGAGAAGGACAATGTCTGTGAACCAGGAAGTAGGCTCTCACCAGACACCAAATTTGCTGGCACATTGATCTTGGACTTCCCGGCTTCCAGAACTGTGAGAAATAAATGTTTGTTGTTTAAGCCACCCAGTCTATGATATTTTTGTTCTAGCAGCCCGAATGGACTAAGGCACATACAGTGTTTTTGGGCAGGCCAGATCAATACAGGTGGGAACAGTCAATGGCATCATTGGGTAGTACTGACCATAAGGTTACACAGGAAAGAGTGTGACTTACATCACAGAGGAGTCAGGACCTAAATAGGGTCTAAAAGCCTTGGATTGGTGGAGGAATAGCAAAGGGCATTTCTAGAAGCAATAATAAGTGAACAGTGGCAAGGAAGGGTCTCTTAGACCTTGGGGTAAGGTAGTCGTGCAGAAGGTGATAGAAAGAAAAGGGTGATAGGAAGTATAACAGAATCTCAGTAAAATTAGCTCTGACTTTAACCCAAAACAGCATCGTTGCTTCCCCATCATTTCTTCCCTGTAATGTTGACGTGATTCCCCTCATTGATTCACTGAAAGAATTTTCTCAAAAGTCTATGGAATTTTATTTGTTTTTTCAAGTCATCTTCAAATCACTGCTCTAGCAGGGGAATAACATTATTTTAGAGAAATTTTTGTTTGAAAAGCACTTCACAGTTATTTTTGTGAGAGCTTCCAAATGTACATGTTGACCAGTACTGTTATCCCCATTTTATGGATGATTTATCAAAGGTGAAGTGACAAAAAGATGAAGAGTCTCACACATGAAGAGTGGCATGAGAAGGATGAGAAACAAAGGCCCTTCCAGTGTTGGGTGCTGATGAAGACTAGGGCATGGTATTAGGCTGCTAAGGCTTGGATCCTGGCTTTAAAACTTACTGTGAGACCAAGGCAAATTATTTAGCCTATCTGAGCCTCAGTTACATCATCTGGAAAATGGAGATAAAAATACTAATCAAGGTCCCTAAGGAAATCAAATCAAATAGTATTTATAAAGTGCTTGCTGCAGTGCTTGGCATAGGTTAACTGCTTGATACCTGGTACTTGTAAATATGATCACTGAGTTTCTGGCTGCTTTTTGATAGTCATGAGTCTTCCTCACTGGACATATTTTTATTTCATCTAATTTTTGAGTGCAAGAATTGTTAGGTTGTGAAATGGACTCAACACTAAAGCAAGAAGGACCCTCAGTTTCCCAAACATTAGTGTCCTGAGAGAAGATTCTGGATATTTAGCCCCCAAGGAGTCCTGTGGTCAAGTAAATAAACAGGGTTCAACAGTTAAACCAATTTCTTCAAGGCAGGACTTTTAGTATGCTAATGTGGATTTCCCAGAGGGAAATGCACTGTTCCCTAAACTTTATGCCTACAGAACTCTTTTCCACAAACACCTATTAACAGCTCATGGAACTGCAGTGCTCCTTGTAATAGTCCTAATCTGGTCAACCCTCAATTTACCAAATAGGAAGCTGAGATGAAGAGAGGGAAAATGGCTTGTCCAAAGTCACAACGAGTTCATGGGGGCCAGGACTGGAACCCCATCTTGATCTAGTGCCCTTACCTCTGCTCTTTGTTTTCTCCCTCCCTTGCAGTGCTCAGTAGCTGTTTCCATGGATGTATGTGTTGTATGTGGGGGTATCTCCATGTCCTTCCACCTCTCTTCCCCACTGCATCCTCTCCTTCAGCTCTCAAGTGTTCTTGACTGCGAACCTCCTCACAGAGCCCCACCTCCTCTTACTCAGGAGCATCTCCTCACTTCTTTCCTGCCATTTGCATCCTTCCTCCTGGATCCTATTCTCTTCTAAGGCTAACCTCCCTATTTTGCACTAAACCATTGAGGGCTGGGAAAAGCCTCATGTGTGTTGCATGCTCTACCTAGATCCCCTTGGATCCCTTACATGTACCTTCCCCTGGGTTTTTGATTTTGTAACCTGCCCCTGTGACTCTCTTTGAAGGACACTCTTGGGCCACTAGAGTAGCTTCACCCAAATTCTCAGAGAGGTGGAAGTACCTGGGGTTTACTTGCCAGGGGCTGCTCTTAGCCAACAACTGACTTGCGCAGGAGTATGAAAGCCCAGCTTCCTTAACTCAAATTGAGATGAGGTATATGACTTATACTCCAGGGTTCCCTGTGGGATCAAGATGAACCCACTCTCCACACAGATTTGCCAGAAATCAAGCCTTGGCTTGGCTTTTCCTTCTTCCTGGTCCTGCTTTTCCCTTACTGATTTCTCCTGTTAAATTTTCTTTAACAAATTACTTGCCCATGAATCCTCCTACCAGAGTCTGCTTCTGAGGATCCCCACCTAACATACTATGTTTCCACATCTTGGAGAGATACATACACATTTAATATGAAGAAAGGATACAATGGGAATATCAGCCACTGTGACCAAGCCAGTGTTAAATACATTTTTTTGGTGGGTAGATGGTATGGGGGATAAGACAGGAAGACTTGAAGGGGCCCTGTAAATTTAGCCATGTAGGCGACTTACCTTTTGTTGTGTTAAGCTTGTTCTTAGTAAAGGAAGGAAAAGAGCAAGGAAGGAATGCCCTTCTTTGGGCAATGGATGTGAAAAAAATATAAGCATATATTTGGTTTATGGATCAGAGCAGGGGGCGTGGAGGGAAAAGGATGATTTTGCATTTAGGAAGTTCTGTTTCAAGGTACATTGTGGCAGATATGCTAAGTTCCCCTATAGCCATCACCAAACATGCCACCAATCCTTTTTATCCTGACATGCTGGCAGCGTATTTAAAATCATCATGCCCCAAATGACATGATTTTTGTCCTTCACCAGATGGTTCAATTAGTCAAGATTCTGAAAAAGCCAACCGGAATGTTCTTTTAGCCCCGTCTATTCAAGTCGGCCAACCCTTCAAAGCTGGGTGGCGATTCTAAGAGCAACAGATTTAGCCAGCCCCGAGGCATCAGGGTTATTAGTTTTTGATGGGCTCCTGGAGGAATGGAAGAGGCTGCCAATGTGGTTTATATATTGGACAATGCCAACACCAGAAGAAAATGGAGAGAAGAGCTTTCTTTCTGTTGGACTGTTTGGAATGAACAACATGTTAAAGAGCTGTGATAGAAGAAGCCATTTCCTGTTCTCCTGCCACGGCACACTCAAAGTCAATGCAGTCATGCTGATTTCGCTTCTCTGGTATCTTGTGTTATCTGGATGCCCTTACTTGAAAGATACATGGAATTAGCTCCACATTTCTCCCCTCGCAAATTTTCATTTAGCATATTAATGTGGCAGATTGATAATGCTAGAAGGATGGATTCTTGAACACACAGGCTGCCTTCTTCTGAGTGCTCCAACTAGCACTTCTTTTTTCAGAGTGAACCTCAGCACACTGGCACCAAGTCATGGGATTTAAAATGTGAAAGGCATCATCTGGTTCAACCTCATTTTACCTGGAGGGAAACTAGGGCTTAAATAGATGACATGATCTGATTCAAGGAAAGCTTGTTGGGCCTATAAACTTGAGATTGATTGAAGGAAACAATTTTCTATTATAATCTCTTATTTTAAGGAGGTGACTTGGTGGTGGTGAGAAAAATGAGAAGAATCTGTGCTTTCTAGTCAATAGACCTGGGTTCAAATCTTGACTTCACTATTAGGTATAACTTGGGTAAAATACTCAAACTCCCTGAGTTTTAGTTTCTTTACTCTTTTTTTTTTTAGGATTTTATTTATTTATTTTTTTCCCCTTAAAGCCCCAGTAGATAGTTGTATGTCATAGCTGCACATCCTTCTAGTTGCTGTATGTGGGACGTGGCCTCAGCATGGCCAGAGAAGTGGTGCGTTGGTGCGCGCCCGGGATCCGAACCCGGGCCACCAGCGGTGGAGCACGTGCACTTAACCGCTAAGCCACGGGGCCGGCCCTCTTTACTCTTAAAATGGGATAGAAATAGCTTCTTGGCAGGGGAATTTAATTGAAAAAATCTGCAGAAAGTGCTTAGCACAGAGTTGGCCCGTAGCAAGGGCTACACAAATGTTCTCATTGCCTTTCTTTTCCCCCAAAGACACACAGCTGATTAATGGCGAATCTGGTCTCCAGTTCTCCTGACTTCTGGTTTGGTATTCCTGCTACCCCACCTTCATTCATTCCTTGACTCTTATTTGGTCTGAACAGTTTTCTTTTTGTGACTGGGTTGGTGAATAGCTTTGTCTGACTGTAAATTTTGGGACATTAACAACTATAAAATAGGGGTTAAAAATTACTGCAAAACAAGACTCACAGGATGGAATGTGTTATTCCAGATACAGAGTAGCAAGAATGGTTGATAATGTGGGAATTGATATTGATTGATTAATTAATGAATTCGCTAAATATTTATTGAGCACCTGCAATGACTGGGGCACCAGAGGTAACTCAGAGGTGAATAAAGCAGATGTGTGGGCTCTGTGCTCACCAAGTCACTTGGGGTGGGGGTCAAGGAGGAGTTGGTCTTTACTTAGACCCTGACTAACCTTTAGTCTCTTTGAGCTTGTGAAAGATACAGATAAATATAGGTTGAATAAAAGGAAGCTTTAGTACACACAGCTTTTGATCAGAATATGGGACTCACAAGAGATAGTAAAAGCTGAAAATGTGGCTTTTAAAAATATTTAGGAAAAAACTTTGATGAAAGATGGATAACTGGTTATGAGGGGAAAGAAAGACATTTTGGGGGTATTCTCAACCTTTGAGATTGATGCAAAGAAGACAGAACTGTTTTCATACTTTGTTCTTTGAGCAATAGGATGGAGACATGATAGCGTCCATCAGGGAGCACTTATTAAGCACCAGCATTGTGCTGGGTGCTTTAAATGTCTTATCTCACTTAATCTTCACAGAATGGGACAGTAGGTTTTAATATCACCCAAATTTTTATAGATAAGGGAATTGGGATGCTAGGAAAGATTGATAAAGTGACCTGAGGTCAGACTCAGGGTTCAGATTGAGGCAGTCTGACTCTACAGCCCAGGGCATTAAACCACTTCTTGGTCCAGCTTTGGAGTGAGGGACATCTGGCAGTCTCAGGTCTGCGGTTCACAACCCTGCGCACTTTAGCAATGACTGAATATCTCTGTAATTCAGCTTCCTTGTCTGTAAAATGGGTTCTGTCCCCAGTTTGTGCTGAGAATCAAGCAAGATAATATTAGTGAAAGCTTATGGTTAATCTGCCAGACAGGTAGGGTGACCAACTGTTCTGGTTTTCTTGGGACTTTCCCATTTTTAGTAGCGAAAGTCCTGCATCCTTGGTAGTCTCTCAGTTCCAGGCAAATCAGGACAGTTGGTCACCTCTATGCAAGTCCCATTCCAACCTGCAAAATATTTGGGCAAAGTGCTTAGATTTTGGAGAACAGAAAGCAGCTCAAGGAAGCAAATGAGTTCCAGCTGATATTTTAAGCCACTGGCAACTCTCGTGGGCTGAAAGGCTTCAGAGAAAGTCTTCCTGATAAAGCCTATGAGAAAAGTGGGGGAGTTAGAGCAGCGTTTGGGAAACAGGATGCTTGCCAAGCCACAGTGCTAATGCTTTGAATATGTAAGCCTCTGATGCACAGCCTGTGGAGGGGTGTTCAGAACCTGGGGATAAATTATTGATTACAGGGCGGAGGGAAAGGGGTGGAGGGGGAGTCCAGGTGGCAAACTCAACCACCTTTGGCATCTCCAGGTACAGCTTTCCCCCTTTTCCCTTTTAGAGAACACGGATCTTGGTGGATTTGAATCTGATTTTGCCACTGACTAACTATATGATATTGGGCAAGCTCTTTCACTTCTTTAGTCCTTAATTACTGCATCCATAAAATGGGAAAGATCATAATCATTCCCAACCTCCTGTGGTGTGGTTAGGATTGAATAAAAAATTGTGCCTGGGGGCCAGTGCGGTGGCGCAAGCGGTTAAGTGTGCGCACTCCACTGCGGCGGCCCGGGGTTCGCTGGTTCGGATCCCGGGCGTGCACCGACACACTGCTTGTCGACTCATGCTGTGGCGGCGTCCCATATAAAGTAGAGGAAGATGGGCACAATGTTAGTTCAGGGCCAGTCTTCCTCAGAAAAAGAAAAACAAGAGGAGGATTGGCATCAGATGTTAGCTCAGGGCTGATCTTCCTCACAAAAAAAAAAAAAAAAGAAATTGTGCCTGACATGAAGGAAGCACCCAATAATTGTTAGTTACTGCTATTGCTATTACTAGTCCTATGTTATTAATTATTACATTAGGATATGGTTGCCAGATTTTGCAAATAAAAACACAGGATGTCTGGTTAAATCCGAATTTCAGATAAAAAATAAATATTTTTCAGGACATACTTATGCTAAAAATTTTTCATTGTTTATCTGAAATTCAAATTTAACTGGGCATTCTGCATTGTACCTGGCAATCCTATATATTAGCACGACCAACCATCCTGGTTTTCCCAGGTCTGAGGGATTTTCCAGGATGCAGGACCGTCAATCTAAATTGGGATAGTCACATGGGCACATTTTTAAAGTAGAGAAGAACGGTTACTTCATTAAAGTAGCAGTCTGGGCCACTTTTTAGAAGGCCACATTTGAAACTAAAATAATGGCCACAAGTACTTTTCCCTTAAAAACACACATCCACAAGAATGCAATGTTTTGCATACATTTTCAGGAATTTCTTGGACACTTTGAAGCCTATCCATGCGTTCCTGGTTAAGAATACAGGCTCTTAAAAATCACCCTGGTCCCAAGGTACTTTCCTCATTCTTCTTTCGGCAATACTTGTGAGGATCTTTTGAGGAGACTCAGAAAATACGTGGTAAGGCAACTGTGGCCCTCTAATCACCCCCAAAATGAGTTTTCAGTAGATTAGTACATTGATCCATAGAATGAAGATGAGTGCGTATGTCTATGTAGCATAAAATGAGGTAGTCTCTCTGTTGAAATTCATCCACTTAGTTAAGTCAAGCCTTTCTTCTAAATCCACTTTGAGGTACAGTGATCTGTTTTGATGGTCCATATTGATTGATTGACTAGCAGAAATCCTTTAATCTGATATGACAAGAACAGTTGCACAATTAATGAAACAAAATGGTTAAATCAAGATATCATTAAAAAACACGTTTAAACATTTTATTTTAACTTAAGACACATAAAAAATGTGTTCATTTACTCATCATTTGATATGTGGTCAAGGTCTTTGTTTTTTGGCCAAGTGTTTGCTGTTGGAGTTCCTTGCTTTTCTTGCACCAGGCACTCCAAATGCATCATATGTGAATCCTAGTTTTTATTTTTTTAATTGGATCATCAACTTAAAAGAAACTTGGGAAGTAATCTCAATATAGAGTCCTTCTGAGGTTTACTATTATGCCCCATCTTTTATAGTGATTTTTTTCCCTCAAAGATCAAACCTGGCAGTAATTTATTTATAAATGCACCTTTATCAAGTCTATACAAAGCATTTAACTTAGTTTTGATAGAAATAGCTGTATTTTTATACTTATATTTTGTCTATTTGTTTATATTGAATTAAATTACATAATTACATCTATGCAGAAATAGAAGTATAACGATGTACACCTGAAATTTATACAATATTATAAACCAATGTTACTGCAGTAAACAAAAAATTTAAAAAAAAAAAGAAAAAAAAATTACATAATTACAATAGAAGCACAACTGCCAGAAACAAGGTTGGGGATAATAATGTTTGGGTGTCAGTTATGAGATGTACAAAGGTCATGGGAAGCTTGGATCTCTCCAGTGGGCAGTCAGGTAGAGGTCATTTAATGTGGCTTCTAGTGTAGCTCACTGGAGGCTGTGTGCTGTCTTTTCTCTGAAATGTTCAGTAAAATCCTCATTGTTCACTCCTAGCTCTCTGTTACTGAATTCTTTGGGGGGCAACCTGAGGAGGGGTTGAACTTCACATCTGGGTCTCTTTGGTGGAAAGCAGAGATAGTTTCCTGGATGTAGGAATCAGGGAGAAAAGAGCAATCTGAGTAAGGCTGAGGAAATTACAGGAATCTTGGGGAGATTGTAGGGCTTCCCCCATACTACAGAAGAGGGATTTTGAAGTAATCCTATTTAGATTTCAAGAGTCTGAGAAATCCCAGATGACGTGATAAAGAAATAAATGCATTCAAGGAATTTAAATGTTAATTCAAAAGGAAATTCTCCTGTATCTTTTCATAGATGTTTGTATGTTATGAGAGCACCAGAGAGGGGTGATTTTACAAGTGGCATTTTCTGTGGGCAATGAATTCTCTCCACAGGCCTATCTGACTGTTAGGGCATCTTTTCCTTCTTTGCAGTCTCTGTATGCTGGACCTCAGCCTGGCTGAGGGGATCGGGGTGGGAGGAAGGAAGTGGGAGGCTTTGCCTACACAGATCCGAGGGGTCTCACCATCCTTCCTTGGTATGTGAAACAATGACACTTTCAGTAGAGCTCATCCGTTGTCGTGTTTATGGAGCACCTCACAGTTTACAACCAAACTAAAATTCCAGTGTTGTCTACTCCATACCAAGTCTTAGTTACTCTTGAGGTAGGCCTAATGCTTGCTCTTGGGGTATTAGATGCCTGGTAAAAATGCAGATTTGATAAAAGAGGTAATGGAGGAAACCTCCATCCACTCATAATACTTTAGAATAAATTGATTTTTCAGATTACTGAAATGGGAGCAGAGTCTCAAGGGAAGGGTATGTGTGGCAGGTTGTGACTTAGGGGTGTGTTTGCTGAAGATTCAGAGTACATGAGGGTACTTGAGAGAGAACTTCAGCTAACTTTGAGACCCTGGGCATTAAAAGGGCAACATGAAACATTGGGTGCCTAATTTGAAGGATTCGTTCTAATATGCCAAAAAAGAGAATAACAAAGAGCTGAATAAAACCTTGGTCTTCTTCACAGTTTTGCCTGATGGCTCTGGCCCTGACCATTTGGCTCCACTGGCTGACCTTGACCCCTTCCTGTTCTCTGGAACAGCCAACAACTGGTGAAATTATTTTCTTATACAACGTACATGTATTGGCTTCCATTTTCCTTGAGCACAGGGATGCTCTGGTTTTTTGCTATGGACAGTGAAGGGCAAATAAGTATTTATATTGGATTTATCAGAGACTGGAATGGCCTTTGGTGCTATGTCCTATGCTTTCTTTAGTGTATGTTCCATGGATGAAATCACTGGGCAGATGTTGGTTTAGCTGGTTTCATTATCCAGGCTCTGAATTCCCAGGAAGCCTGGACTGTTTTCCATTAACAATAATAATTATTATTATAATAGCTAACCCTTAGTTGAGTTCTTACTATGAACAGGTATTGAACTAGACACTTTCTATGCATTATCTCATTGAATCTTCCCAACAAAACTGTGAGGTGAGTACTGTTATTTTGAGGAAACTGAAGCTGCCTAAGGTAAAAAAAAAAAATTTTTTTTAAAAGCTGGTAAGTGGCAGAACCAGGATTTGAACTTCGTTTGTCTGACTTTAAAGCTGGTGCTCTTAATGACTATGTAGAAATATTGCCTCCTGAGCAACCAGAGAAGACTATACTTTTCCTCTCAGTTCTAGAGAGACCACAGGGAGTGTCTTGTTACCGTTTTCTGCAGACTAGCCTGAGCTGAACTCTATTGTCAGCTAAGAAACTATCCACTGGGCTTCTTCCAGTATGTGAGGAATGTGGGGATTGCTGCTCCATCATAGGATCACAGTGTCCAGGTCAGAGCAACAGAGAGAAACTTCCAAACATCCTGGGACTAATGACACTGTAAAACTCAGGCCTCTGTGAGCCAAGGCCACAGCAGCCATAGGAGCATTGCAAACAGGAATGGTCATCTGAGAAAACCCACCTAGATGTATGAAAAAACCAGATCAAAACTGAGGCAGAAAGAATTTTTGGAGGAGTATGTTAGTGACTTCCTGGAGCACTTGGAAATTGTAGCGGTTACTCAATCTCATGTACTCAAGAAATATTGCACTTCTCTTTCCTTTAAAGCAAACTAAGTCCCAATTTCACTGGTAGGCTAGAAATTCAACCTTGCTAAGTCCTGGGGACCGTCTCTTGGGGAGGGCCCCAGCTCATTGGCCATCAGTGTGCCTTGTTGCTGAGATTCCCATGAAGCCAGTCCACGTGGTGTGATTCCTGCCCTGCTGCTTTTGTGCCACTGCTGGAACAAGAACATCATTGTCAAAGAAGAGAACTACACAGCCATTCCTTGCCGAAGTCTTGCTATTTTTCCAGAACACTACCGGTCAGCCCCGTTGGGTCTCTGCTGCTCATTGGGAGAATGCAGACCTCTGTCTTCTCCCTCAGCTTTGGGAATCTCCTTATTCTTGAGAGAATTTATTTCCCTTCTTGCTTCTATTGGAGGAATTCCTTCTAGCTTCCAACCCTACTCTCCTATCCCTTCAGGACTCCTGGCATATACTCTCCTGAGTAGGTTTAGGCTAAGAATTGCAAACTCAAATGCCTGCAGGGTCCAGTTAGGAATGGAAGGGAGTAAAGCAGCTTGACAGGGACTTGGCACATGGTCTGTCTAAAGTGGAGGCTGCTACTTAGCTCTGGCTTGCTGTCGTCAGTCGTGTTGCCCTGTCTTTCTGGATCTTCTGATTTTTCAAGAAAAGCTTGAAATCCAGACTTTTATGAGCCATCTCCTTCATGTTAAATGTTGGCTCAAGCATTTATTATATTACTCTGTGTAGCCAAAGTCAATGTCCATGGGCCATCAGGTTGCCATCCCCAGTGTAGCCTTTGAGAACAAAAGCCAGAGAAGAAAGTGTTTTACAGTTACAAACCTTCCCTCTGACACGGAAGCACAGAGCTTGGTACCAGATTGGATACAAATAGAAGAAAAGAGGAAAAGACAGGAAGGAAAAACACATGAATGAATTTCTCAAACAATTGTCCTGCTATAAAACACTGTACTTTGACTCACAATGTCAGGTTTCCTGAAAGGGACCTTCTTTAGGTTTTAGGCTTTGCTTTTCTCAAACCAATTGCTTGGGGATTCATAAATTAACGTGCTTTCGGTTCAACCTAAATTGCACACACAAGTCTTGGTCTGGAGTGATCTGGCATTATGAACGTAGAAAGAGTTTGTGCCTGTTGATGCTAAAGTTAACATTATGTTTTGCATTGTTGGAGTCAAGGTTTAGTGGAATTAATTTCGTTCGTTCCTAGCTTTTGATACAAATTTTGCTCATTCTGTTTTTTAGAAAGCATTCCCAACTCTGGAGAGACGTTTCACAAGGATGTACCAATGATTTGAAAGATGAGAAGTGTGGAAAAGTATATACAGTCAATTCTCACTTCTCCTACTACTATTAATGAATGAATTTATATTTATGGAGCCCTCTATCAATCCAGATTAATCTGGCTGAAAGTGACAAATACATAATTCAAACTGGCTTAAGCAGAGAAGGGATTTCTATGGAACAGTGAAAAATTATCTCTCTCCAGTGGTATGCTCCAGAAGTGACATGGTCCAAGAGCTCAACTGATGTCATGAGGACTTGGTTTCTCTCCATTTCTCAGCTCTGCCTCTTGCCATGTTGGCGTCATTCCCACGCTCTGTGTGATGGCCCTGGAAGCTCTAGACTCAAATTCTCCTCACTGCTAGAAGACCCAGGAGAAAATGATGCCTCTCTTTCTCCCCTTAGTCCCAGGGAAAGCCACTCTGGCTCTGATTAGGTTACAAGCCTATCCCTGAACCAATTGCTTGGCTTAGAGAATGCAGCTCTTTGATTAGCTAAGCGTGAGTTAACATCAATCCTCCCCCCTAGGCCAACAACAATGCCTGTTGGAGCCTGGAGTGGAATCAACTCTTACCAAAACACATGGACTGAGAGTTAGATGCTGAATAATGTTAAATTCATGTAATGGAGGTATCGTTTGGGGAAGTCAAATATGAGGGGCAAAGGTGAATATCATATGTGGAGGACTCTGGTTATATCTGGGAGAATATGGAGATGGGAGCAATAACTCATTAGGTGCCTGTGTCTCATTTAAACAATAAAACTAAAAGCTCTGTGAAGGTAAGAATCATGCCTTAGACTGCTTGGCTTTTCCTCATAGGCCCTGGCTTCACAAAAGTAAGCATATAAGAAATATTTTATGGTTTGAATCATTGAGGAATCCATGACACAAAAGGAAATAACAGCTGCCACTTACAAAACATTGTGTCTTAGGCCCTATCAGACTTGATTTAAAATCCCAGGGCCGGCCCCGTGGCTTAGCGGTTAAGTGCGTGCACTCCGCTACTGGCGGCCCAGGTTCGGATCCTGGGCGTGCACCGACGCACCACTTCTCCGGCCATGCTGAGGCCGCGTCCCACAGACAGCAACTAGAAGGATGTGCAGCTATGACATACAACTATCTGCTGGGGCTTTGGGGGGAAAAATAAATAAATAAAATTATAAAATCCCAACTGTCCCAACTAAGTGACTCAATTATCTCAAGCATCATCTGTAAAATGGGACTATTAGCAATACTTACGCTGGATTGTTGTAAGGTGCAAATGTGACATAGAAGGCCCTTGACATGGTCAGCACTCAATAAATAAATAAATAATAAATAAATAAATAATAAGTACTAATTATTATTCTTATATTATCTTTTTTTATGATTGACACTTTTTATATTATCCTGTTTCATTCTTTCAACAAATCTGTAAGGAAAATACTGTTTTGTTCTCTGTTTACCCATGAGAAAACAGGATCAGAAAGCTTGAGCTACTCAATCAGGGTCATATGTAAGTAAGGGGTGGAGCTGGAATTTGAACCCAATTTTGCCTGACTCCAAATTCTGTGTCTTTAATTACTATTCTATTTTGCCTTCCTATCCTTTAATACACCAACTGAGAAGACATAAATTACCCAATCCCTGAATTCCTATTTCTTTGTGGGAAGGTGAGGCAAACCACTGGTAATGCAGAAAGAAACCAAAGAACATCTTGTCTTATTTAATTAATTTTTTTCCCACAAAGGGCAGTTCTGCAGAGTCCCAACACGGAGGCTTCCCTAACACATGCAAATTGAGTGTGCAACACGGGACCATTCTTCAGTTAGACCGGAGCCTGTGATAAATGCTCTGGCCTCAAACATCTGGATGGCGACCCATGCACGGTTCATCTCAAAGCTGGGATTGTTGATGCAGGGGTGACCTTGGCTGCCAAGCCCACTTCTTCTCAGTCATGGGCAGCCAGCAAGGGATTTCACTGAACAGTTAAGAAGTTCTCACTCGGTTCTCAGCACTGTTCTAAGCACTTTACAAATATTATCTCACTTAATCTTCTCAAGACTCCTTTAGGTTAAACCATCACCTGTGATTTCATTCTGAATCCAAAATAGAGTGCTTACTCTGTGCCAGACACTGTTCTAAGTGCTTCAGATACACTGAGTTACCTTGTTTAATCCTCACACGCAACCCCATGAGGTGAGATACTATTATTATTATCATCCCCATTTTACAGGTGAGGAGACTGAAGTATGGGAAGATGAAGAAATTTGCTCAAGGTCACACAGTAATAGTGGCTCTGGGATTTGAACCCAAGCAGCCTGGCCTCAACAAGCATACTTATCTACCAACTACCCTGGGCAGTGACCTCCCATTCCCCTATTGCTTAAAAATAGTTAACTCTTTTTTGCCCCTGAAACTTTAAGAAAATAAATACAATAGCTCTGCCTAATGTGAATGTTGTTGATTCTCAACTTGAACTCATTGACTGAATTTGCTGGAATATTTAGCTTAGATCATTAGAAAAGTAGGAAGCCATGAAGGGTATTGACCTTGTACTTAGACAGATATGAGCCATTTCTTGGCTGTATGACCTTGGACAAGTTATTTCATTTATTTGAACCTCAGTTTATTCACCAGTAAATTGGGGTAATAATATGCGTACCTCATGGAGTTTAGTGAAGATTCAGTGAGAAAACCATGCAAAAACCTCATATAGTGCTTGGAATGAGGAAAGAATCCAGTAAGTGGTAGATATTTTTATTATTATAGACAAATATTTTGCCACCATAGTGATTGCCATAGTGTAAGTATCCTACTAAACATGTCCTATGAACATCATTTAAAAAAATCTCCTTCATTTTGTAATTAATCACCTGATTGTACTATCTGATGAATGTCAGTCTCTTTCACTGAAGTATAAACTCCACTAGACTAAACTCCACCAGCCTGTGAACTCCATGTACGTATTTATTTTGTCCAGTCTTGATATGGCCTTATTAGGGATGCAGAAGAAATATCTTGTGTCCGGTGACTTGAACAAGGTTTGGACATTTTAGAATATAAAGCATTTAAAGAACAACTCTAGATATAAGGACATTAGTTTAAAAAACCCGGTTGAGGATTAATTCTGTGCCATTTGGGACCAATATCCTCTGATGGGCAGTTTTCTGTTCCAAGTTTGGTTCAAGACTGACTCTATGCAGGTTTGGCTTTAGGTCAGTGTCCCCTGGAACACATCTTCTATTTGCACATGACCTTTCTCTTTGTTTGGGGAGCTCCATTGTAGCCCCCTACCTAAAAAAATCCTCCCCCGAAGTGATCTATCCTCTGTTTCACTAAAAAATTATTTGTATTTGGAAGGATAAACATTTAAATGTTGACAGTGGTTCTCTGAGGGTATAAAGTGCTTAGCATAGAGCTTGGCACAGTTTATATTAAAGAGAAGGAACAAAGAAAGAGAGAAGAAACCTCAAGAAAGAGCTGGACTTTTACATGAAACTGAAAAGATAATCTTCTCCCACTCTTGCCCTCATAAACATTAAACATTTTTTTTATGGTGACATTTTTAGCTCATTCTGAAATGTATTGATTTGTTTCCTGTGAGTCATTGTCTGTTTCTTCTGTGTTAAAAAAACATATTAAATATCAGTGTGATGATATAAATATATATGTGTGGGTGGATGGGAGGGTGAAGGAATTTTCTTTTAAATTCTAAGAAGGGAAATAGCTTTCTCATAGGTTCCCACATCATCAATCAACTCATCACATCCTCAGTCTACTTCATTTTCTCCCTTGAAACAAAGCTGAATAATCACTTCTGGCTTTAAAGCTTGAGAAAAAGGGTTTCAGAAAGTTCTAGAGATGGCCCATTATTTGGGGGACAGTAGACTTTTGTGTAGCTCTAATTCAGGGTTGAAGAGACGTCCAGCTGAAGAGACGTCCAGCTGCTATTTCCACTTTGGGCAGTAGAGGGCAGACGTCTCCACTCTTGCCTACCCAGATTTCTCCTGCAAGATTACCCTGGCAACATTATGTTTATGCAAACAGCCTTTGACATAATAGCTTTGAAACAGCTGAAAATTGAATTGTGCCTTGAGGCCAAACATCTAGACCACCACCTTTGTTATATTCATCTGCCACAGTAAATTGGGTTCACCGTTGGCTCCAGGAGCTGCTTTTTCCTAGATTCTGGCCCCACAATAACTTTGTGTAGGAGAAAGACAAATGTGACTTCCTCACACAAAACGTTGGCAGGGTTTCATTTCACAAACTCTTATCTGAAGGGCTGGAGATTGCAGTGTGGATTTCTCCAGCCATCTGAAGAAAAGGAAATAAAAGGAAAACTGGAAACCTAAACCAAATCCATCTAATTCTGGAATCTCTCCGTGTGTTTCCGTAGCTTTTTAGCTTCTCCACTTAATCTAATTAGGACTTCGCCTCCTGAAATAAATACCTAATAAAGAATGAACCTATTAAAAGACTAAATTTACTACACACCCGTTTGTGCAAACCCTCTGCATGTTTCCTTGGAGCAGTAATGCGGATGAAATTGAACGTCGTTTAACTGGATAATGGTCTCCCGCTGTAAGACGGATTATAGAAAATAAACGTCGAGGGGGGGAAAGCCAGTCACGTTATTGAATTCCGTCGATGATAATGCCATCACCTGAAATAGCTGCCTGAAAAGAGTGTAAATGGGAGGGAAGCAGCAGCATCCAGAGCCAATTTGCACCTGGGGAACAGTTCATTTTCTTGGAAGTAATTTAATTCTGTTTTGGGTTCACTGCTCTGGTTTGGGGGGCTGATATAAAGTAGATTTTTAAAAGAAATCTGTGGGCATCATGAATGTTTCTCATAGGAGGGCATTTAGGCATTGATTAATTGACTGATTTATTCATTTATCAATACATGTAATGAGAGCCTACTACTGTGTGCTAGGCACTGTTTGGGTGCTGAGCATATGATAATGAACAAAACAGGGGTCATTACTCTCATGAAACTTACAGTCTAGTGGAGGAGGTAGAATCTATTCATTAGCAAATATTTATTACACACCTACTTTGGGTCAGGCCCATAATCACAAAATAACTACAAAATTGCAACTTGGATGAGTTATGTGAAGGCAAGGTAGTGAGGTTGCTAGACTAGGATGTTCACCATTCCTTTGAAGAAAGTTTTAAGGCAAATCATGTAATATCAAAAAGACCCCAGGTCAGTAGAGAGATTGGCCTGTCAGAGAGTTTAGTAGCATACTTGTGAGTTCACTTAGTGCTTCAAATCCAGTCATCAAACTTTTCTGGGATTCAGTTTCTTTTTCTTGATAGAAGTCTATATTAATTCCTGTCCAATATGGCTCATAGGATGGATGTTTGAGTAAAACGAGAGAATATGCATAAAAGTGCGTTCTAATAGATGAAAATAATAGGGATTATTATTATAGGCTGATGCTTTCTTAGGGCCTACCCACAAGGATCTTATAGAATTCTTGGGTAGGCAAGAGGAATATAGGTTGATTAACAGTGAGCAATTCAAACAGTTTACAGATAAGTGATAAAGAATATGGCACAGATGATATATTATGTTGGATGAGGTCAGGGAGGAGGTAGGCTTTGAAGAACAGATGAGGTTTAGAAAGGGAAGAGCAGGAATCCCAGGCTAGTCTGCATTTTGGGCTTGTGGGATGCTGGTGTACATATTGGCAGTTGGAACACACTGAGGAGGGAATTGTCCTAGTGGATGCAGCTTAAGTTCAGGGTGATGCCGCAGGGTCCTTCATGGACCGATCTGTAGGTTGACATCTGACGTTATGTTGGTTGATACTTCAGTGGCCTTTTGCAAGGCCCTCCTCTGCTCTTTGGTGCGCATCCTTCTCTTGCTCAGTGTCCTCTTCTTATGTCTCACCTGGCTGCTCCATGCTCTCCACCACTTCTCCTCCAAGCCTCCCCTGCTCCTCTAGGACCCTACTTTCCAAAGTTGTGGCTCCTTGTCACTGATGGGAGATCATGGGAACATTTGCATTTTATCCCACTTTCCTGAAAAGACAATGCTTAAAACCAGGGCTTCTTAAACCTGTGTAATGTATGGACCCTTTTCAAAGGAAAAAAAATTCTCCCAACTCCAGAGAAAAGCCCCATTTGGGAAACACTGATGTAGTAAACTTTCAATTGCAAACTGTCACTGCTAAAGAAAAGTTTTATAATTTCTGAAACTATTTTTTTCTTTTGAAATATTCATTGAAATGAAAACCCACAATTAAAAAGTGTTTTCGAAACTCTTAGGGCCTTGAAAAAATGGGCCTTTCATTGCCCATTAAATTAAGCACTGCAGGGGACTCCCTACCCCTCAGGGTCTCAGTTTCCCATTCACTCTCCCCATTTTTCCATTATATTTCTTCAGACAGCCAAGTGGTATTTCTTTGCTGATTAATGATGCTGAGGTCTCTCGCTAGTCCCCATACTATCTCCTTGTGAGGACCTAGGAAGGACTAGCTCCCTGAACTCCTGTTCAAATGCACTGTTGCATTCAGTGCCAGTTCTATAGGCCATTTCTACACTTAGCTGAAAGAGAACTAGCCCTATCTAGAAGGTTCCTATGAAGTCTCAGAGGATCAGCGTCATCGTCTGCCTCAGCGTTGTTAACGTGTTCGCCAGCCTCATGGAGAAATCTGGCCAGAAGAGGCAGCATTTCGAGAAAATTTCATAGATTTTGGGCATGGATTCTGTAAGCTCAAGAGAGCATCTTCATCTTTGAGTGATTCGGGTTGTGCCAGATCATCCTTGCTCATGTCTTTGGTGTGTCTACATCCTGCGGAGCAGGAAAGGAAAAAGAGATAGGAAAAAGGTAAAGGTAGAGGATGAGAAACAAAGGAAGATTTGAGGAACAAAACATGATAGAAAAGAGAGAAAAGAAAGACTTTTCCACATGGTGCCATCAAAAAAAACATTGGGCAGTGGGACTAAGATATCGAGTGTCTGCTATACACCAGCTGATTTACAATGCACCCTGCTACATAGTAGGGAGGAATCTCCACCCACAAAGTTGGCTGTGTGATAAACCAACTTAAATCCAGCTATAAGGCCTGCATCCTGATAGCTGGAGGGAAACCCAACTTGGATCATTATGGGAGTTCCTTTAAACCTTCCCTGCTGCTCTCCCACCCCTACCCAGGGATTTGCCAAGGTCCCAGGCTTTTTCTTACTGCCAGATAGAGGTGGCCTCATTGGTCCACGTAGGTTAGCTCTCATGGCTTCCGCAGGCCCTTTAGTTGCTGACTCTTGGATTTTGGACTCTGATGAGCCTGGGAGCTCCTGTGTCCTGGGTAGAGACCCCATTAGCCCACCCAATAGCCATCCCTAAGAGCTTTACTGTTGATGCTGCCTGAACTTCACCTCTTTCTGATTCTAGAAGCTTTCTTCTTCCCTCTCCACTCCCTTATTATCCTCAAAAGCATGCCTCTTCCCTCCCCTTTGGGTCTACTGCCATAATCTCTTCAAAGTGCTGGGGCTTTTACAAAAGGTGAAGAGAACTGCTGACCCAAGCAGCTTCTGCTTTCTAACCTGCAGAACTCCCTAAGGCAAGGAATTATTAAGGGTCTGAACACATGTTTGGAAAAGGGGAGGAGGGAAAAATAAAGCAGAATGTTAATTAATATTTAAAAACATTTTCTGCCTGATGATCATACTCAGATCATGCAGGTAAAGACCTCTTCTAGGACCCCTTTAGAATATGAGGAGAGGGTTTGAATATTTGTCTAATTTTCTTGCAGCTCTTTGAAAAATATCTTTTGAATAAGTAATACTTGCCCATGGTTCAGAATTCAAAAGATACAAAAGAGATATTTTGTGAAAAGTCTCTCTCCTCTCTTGTTCCCCAACCACCCAGTTCTCCCCAGAGGCAGCCACTGTTACCCGTTTGTTGTGTTTCCTGCTAGAAATATTCTGTGCATGTATAATCATATATGAATACACTATGTTATTCTTTACCCTTTTTTGCTTAATGTGTATTTTTTATTTTATTCACATAATTATACAAAATTATACCTCTTTAATTTTGGTAGCTTCATACTATATTCAACTTTATGTATTTACCATAATTCCTTTTACCAGCTCTTTGTTGATGGACATTCAGAATGCTTCAATCTTTTGCTAATATGAGCAATGATACAATAACAATCCTGGTTATTGTACACAGGTTTAGATCAGTTTCAGGATGAATCACTAGGACTTTAATTATTGAATTAAAGGATATGTGCATTTTAAATTTTGATAAACGTTACCAAATTGCCTTTCTCAGAGGTTAAATCAATTCACATTCCCATTAATAAGATGTTAAAAGCATCTATTTTCCTACCTTCAATACTAGTTGCTATAATTTTTTTTGATCTTCGTCAACCTGATAGGTGATACCTGAAAGATATCTGAAAGATGGTATCTCAGTATAGTTTTTAGTGTTCATTTCTCTTATTATGAGGAAGCTGAGTAAATTTAATATGTTTATAAGTCATTTTAGCTAATTTCCTATGAAGTGTATATGTCCTTGCCTCTTTTTCCTTTGGTAGTTGAGTTTTTCTTATTGATTTCTAAGGACTCTTTGTATATTAACAAAAATAGCCTTTGCTCTGTGATATGCATTGCAACCTAGTTTTCCTCCAGTTTGTTATTTATCTTTTGGCTTTCTTTTTTTCTGGTATTTTTTTCATGCAGAATTTTGTGGAGTGAAATTTATCTATACTTCATTTTGGCATCTGAATTTTGTGTTACATCCAGAAATACTTTCTCTATTGTAAGCTTATAACATTTCCCCCAGTGTTTTCTTCTAGAATCTTTGTGGTTTCATATTTTGCACTTTAATCTTTGGTTCATCTGGAATGCCTTTTTGGTGTAGGGAGTGATTTAGGAATCAAACATCATTTATTTTCCCAGATGATTATCCAGTTTTCCCAATACCATTTTACTCATTTTTTCAGTTCTTTAAAAAAATAAATAAGAATTCTTTGGAATGTATGCTGTTTCTGAATTCTGCTTCCAGAACCTGAGTGGGAATAGTTGGCAGGTAGCTTGAGTATCCCAGGTACACAAGTAATGAATGACTGCCATTGAGAAGTCAGGAAATGAGTCCCAGAGGCAGAGATGGGGGAGGAGTCTATCTTCATTTCTTAACCCCTTTCATGGACATTTACAGCTTTGAGAAGAAAGAGTTGGCTTTAGAGTTAACACTCTTGGGGCCAAACCTTGGCAGCAAGTGAAAACCTAGTTAGAATTGATGGTAAATAAGATATAATGAGCCAATGTTAAATATATACTTTGCCATCATGTAGGAAGGCTATTTCGTTTATAATGGTTTTTTTTCCTACTATAAATTATTTCCCAGTATTTCTAAGGAACTTTTTTTTAACAAAAATATCTCAGAGAGGTGATTTTTATCTCTAGAGGCACTAATTCTGAACTGCTTCCTTTTTGTTTTTCCCCATAGAGTGATTTACTGTACTGGCTGCATTTTTTCCATAGTCAACTCTGTTATACTAAAAATCTTTGTCCCATGTCACAGTCACAAATCATTTATCTTGGTTATTTTAGGGTAAAGATACTTTCCAATAAGATATAGTTATTCCGTTGCATATTCCCCCCCTCCACTGTCGTTGTCTCTCTCTGGGACTACGTCTCCATGAGACTCATGGATCATCAATCAATTTTTGACTGGCCAGTTCATTGAAGCAAAGCTTTATTCCGTATTTTTGGGTGGGTTGATCAGGCATTTGGCATTGTGTGGACGCAGTCAAAGTTTCTCTCGACAGATAGTACTCAAATTTTCAGTGAGAGTGCATTGATCTTAAAGTCTTTAAGTGGAAAGTATGTGTGCCAAGGGAGCCATGTGAGATAAATATTTATTAGGAATTCTCACTTGGGAAAAGAGCATATTCTCAAGGTCAGTGGTTCTAGAAATTAGTGAGTATACAAAGCCCGGAAGAGCTGTTAATCGTGCAGATTCCTGGACTCCACCCCTAGAGCTCATGACAAGTCTGGGATGATTCCTGCGAATTTTTATGTTAACGAACTCCTCAGGTGATTCTGATGTAAGTTGGCCACAAACAACACTTGGAGGTTCTTAACTGAAATACATTTATTAGGCAGTGGTGGTTTTCAGCAAAGTAAGTGGGAGAGCAGGTTTGACTTTGGACTTCCTCCTTCCTGTTCTCTCCCTGCTCTTCTCCTCTTGGTCTACACTCTCCTACCCTACTCCCACCTCAATTCCACCCTACCCCAGTGTTCTGCTCTAGGCCACTACTTGGCGGTTTGTCTTTGGTCATGGCCCTTTTCCTTATGAAAGTAGACTGTCTTGTTTCCCATCACTCGAGAGTGCCGATAAGAAGTGGAGGGGCTAGTTCTAGTGAACTCATAATTTCAGGTCAACAACATCCTTCTTGTAATCCCCAATATATGTTAATTCAGTTAACATTTATCAAATGCCTGCTCTTTGCAAGGTGCTGGGGACAAGACGATGAAGCCCACAGCGTCTACCTTCAAGGAGGTCATGGTCTAGAGCAGGAGTTGGCAAACTTTTTTCTGTAAAAGCCCAAATAGTAAATTTTTTAGGTTTTGTGTGCCATATGGTCTCTGTTACAACTACTAAACTCCACCATTGTAGTGTAAAAGCAGCCACAGACAATATGTAAACAAATGAGTGTGACTGTTTTCCGATAAAATTTTATTTACAAAAATAGGTGGTGGATCCCTGGTCTAGAGGGCATGGGCAAGCAATCAATTACATTGTGATAATGCTGGAATAAAGGCTAGGGGCAGGGATAACAGTTGTGCTTCAGCTCAAGAGCTAGCTCTGATCCAGTTGGTAGTGAGTGCCTAGAGCACTCTGTTCATTCATTCACTTGCTCAACAAAGATTTACTTATTTCGTGCCCCTATGTACCAGTTTTAGAGGAATAAACTACCATTATTTATCAGCTTTGTTTTCCTTGGTAGAGAGTTGCAGCATTAGGGCTGTGTATTTGCCATTGATGAGCTATGTGTTAAGGGTACACAAATGAATAAGGAATATTCTCCATGTCCAAGCCCATAAATTCAAGGAACTCACAGTTTTACACTAACCTAGCAAAGCAGGTACTATTATGTCCCTTTTACAGATGTTAAGGAATGTACTAAAGATCACTCAGCTAGTTGAGCTATGGAATAGCATTTCAGCTCATGTTTCCTGCTCATAAATCTAAGACCTTTCTACTACACCCAAGCTGCTTTTAGTAATAATGATTTATAGTGCAGAGTTCATGGTTTGAACTGTAATGTAAACCAGAGGTCAGTGACCTTTAAAAAGTGGCTTGCCAAAATTCCAGTCGCTTTCCTTATATGCCTAGTCAAGGTCAGCATTGGATAAGATCATGACAACCTTGTTCCCAAGGGATGTGAGAAACAGGGTTGTTGAGCTTTCGCCATTTGTGTGTATGTGTGTTTGTGGGTGGGTGTGTAACCCTACAGAAGCCAGGACCCACATAGTCCAGTCTCAGAGCTGTGTTGCAATCAAAGAACTTAGTTAAAAAAAACAAAAATGTCAGTATAAAACAACTCCTCAAGTTCTTTATTTAAATTGCTCAAACATTAAGAAGGGGAGACAGATGCCACAAAATCTCCTTTAACAATATCCCTCTTATCTAATCATATAATTCCTTCGTACCGTGTGGTTTCTCCTTTTCTACAGTTTTATAAAATTCCCAGGAAAGCTCCACCTCCAGTGCTAGCCTTTGTGCCCTATGTCTATCTACCTTTCCCTGCCTCTGTCACAGAATCTAAAGAACTGTCTGATGATAGCAGAGCCTGTCTCCAAGAGCTGGGGAGTGGAAGAAACCAAGTGAGCAAAGCCAGAAAATGTTTTTGGGAGCAAGGGGGATAGAAAAGCCTAGATGTACCAGACATATACTTATACCTATATTTATTCCTGTGTCTATTTCTATACCTTTCTATCATCTCTATCTCTACTCATCTCTATCTCTATCTCTGTCTCTACTGAGGAGGACATAGTTGAGAATCAAAGAAAACCAGAGCTGGAGCCCTGATGGTATCACACCCAAATCCTGCATTACTTCTGAATTTCCACCTGTGTAAGCCAGTAAAATTCCCTATTATTTAAGCCAGTTTGAGCCAGATGTGTATTACTTGCAGCTGAAAAGATTCTAACTATTCCATAGTATAATCACATGTCTGGCCTTTTACCTCTCTTCCCTACCCATTTTTCTCAATCTTTCTCTCTATTTGTGACTCCCCTGTGGTTGCCCTCTTCCTTCTCTCTCTGTGGTATCTTCTTTTCTCGACTTGCTCTCTTCTTATTTTTAAAAGCTGCCTTCATCTGAGAAAAAATGTGATATGCAGATTCAACGAACCTTTTCATGACTGACATGAAATGTCTTTCTTCACATATTTTAATACTACAGGCTTATTGTCACCAGGCAGGTCTACAGAAAGCCTCCTTGAGCACCCTATGTAAAATTGTCCTCTCCAAGCCATTTTGTTCCATTACTTTGTTTTCTTTTCTTCATAGCACCATCATTAACCAATTACAGCACTAATTAGTTTGTTTACATGTTTATTGTCCATCTCTCTGCCCATCCCCTCCTACACACTAGACTGAGTTCAAGGAAAACTATCTTGTTTACCCTATTGCCTGAAATATAGCATGTGTTTGATAAATATTTGTTGTAAAAATAAATGAATGAATGATACAAGCTTTAATATGTTAAATCTCTTGGGGTCTTATAAATGTCTGGCAGTTTTTTAGGTAATAATGCCTTGATTCAAAGGAATTCCTTAATAGTGAGCTATTAGGTGCCAGCCAGAGTCAGGCCTGTGGGGAAGATATTTTTGGCCATGGGACCTTCTTGGTATGCTTTTAGTCAAATAGGCAGATAGGTGAAAGATATTGTTAGTGGTATACGGTACCGCAGACATTAATATTAGGGTTTGTTGTACCTTGACAAATCTCAGGAGATTTAGGACCACCCTGTAATTGTGTGCAGCTATTTTGTGTATGCACTATCCCTTGGAGGAAGGTCCATGGCTTTCATCACATACTTAGTGGGATCCATGATCTTCCAAATTTTAAGAACTCCAGCTTTCCAGAGCTGTTACGCTTGTATCCAGGATCTTTTATTAACATTCTGCAGGAATCAACCCTTCCTGGCTTTTCAGAGGAGTTACAACAATGATAGCTGGAGTGGTAGGAGGAAGAGTCTTTTCTTTCTTCTTTTTCTGTTTTTGCAAGCTATCATGTACTCACGGTACTTGCATATATCAGTTTTCTCAAAACGGAAATCTATAAAAAAATTTATAATAATGATATATATATGTGTTACTCAACAAAACTCTGCAGTGTTGCCCGTATGAAGTGAAATTCTCCTAATCCCACACTTCAGAAATTACTCCTAATTCTTTGGTGTATATACTTTCCAACACTGACTGCAGATGTTAATAAACTTGTATTACAATTTTTATAATGGAAAATAATTGAAATGGCTTAAGGGAGAAAATATCTGTTGAATGACTGAGTGAAAGAATGCTTATTTTTGAGGTTACTTCTGTTTTCCAATTCCAAGTGCAGTCAGGTAGGGACGGGGCAGTTGCAACAACAGGTAACATTTGTTAAGTGTGTACTGGCATTGTGCGAAGTGTTTTACATACCTAATTTTAAGCCTCACAAAAACCCTGTGATTCTATGAGAATTTTTTTTTATCAGATCAGGAAACCAAGGTGCAGAGAAATGGATGAATTTGCTTGATAAATGTCAGATCCAAAACTTGCTGGCAGCAAAGCCCACCCTCTTAGTTTTTCACTCCAGCTCTGGCAGGGTACCAAGACAATTCAGGAGTACGTTTGAGGAGAAAAAGACAGTATTTGCACTCCCTAGGCTCTTCCCTGATGTAAGGTCATGAAGTGTAGTCCTCTTAACCTCTGCCTTGTCCCCATTGCCTGTCACTCGAGAAAGGAAAGAATTGGATTCAATGTAAATTATATTAATCCAGCTTCCTTAAAATGGTGGTCCAGAAAAACTCAGAAGGGGGTACAGAAATTGAACTGTGCATCTCTGAAATTCTCATATCAAATTACTTTAAAAATAACTATGTTAATACCTCCCACGACATAGGAACTTTCTAAGCAGGAGTGGGACCTGCAGCTAGTTCAGGGAGAAGGAAGTTAATGATATGATGTGGTAGCCAGTGGAAGCTGGGACTTCTCTGGTTATTAATGATAGTAATAATGATGATGATAAATGAAGTATATTTGTTGGATTTCAGCAAAGTCTTAATTACAAGATGAACACAAAGGAAGACACCCTGTTTCTAACACAGTCATTGGTGTATGAATGGTGATCACTGGTTACTTGTCCGTTGACTACTCTTCTGGTCTGAGTAAATGGAGGAAACTTCCCTGCTTTGGCTCTGAGAAGGCTGGAGAGCAAGCCAATTCCAGGTTAAGAAAATAAGAGATACTTTTTCAAAATAAAAATACAAGTATTGTTTCAACATGCCACTCTTATACAGCTAAATTCCTGGAGGTTTAAGTATCATGAACCTGAGAATTTCATAACATGTAGGACCCTTGGAAAGTGTCTTGTCCAGGTCCTTCATTTTCAGATAAGTAATCTGAGGCCAAAAGGAGAAATTAGTTGCCCAAGCTCATATAGTTGCAGGGTCAAGACTCCAGATTTCCAGACCTCCACTGACTGTGTACCTTTTCATCTATTCAATGCTGCCTCCCTAGGATTTGGACTATAAATTGCCTTGGACCAGGGATTCAATGAAAAACTATGTATTGTTTAGAGCACACCCTTCCAGAATGTTTGATTCTTGCCTTTCATTGCCCTTGAAATATTTTATTACTCTGTAAATTATAGATAACAGATAGCAAAGCAAGATAATTCTTGTTTCTTGATATGCAAATGAATTCTGTCCAGTGGAGGGACATTGCTTCGGCCCCCATGCAAAAGTTGGTTTTGTGTCCGTTTCCACATTAATATTCTTTTAAGTAATGTACATTTGTGCTTCTTTGACTTCTCCTTTGAACTGGTTATATCATCTGCCTGGTTCCCTCATTTAAGTAATGAGTTAAATAATAAATAAAATCTTTAACGTGTTATTTTATATGAGTCAAAATTTTACTTTTCTTAAGTATCTGTTAATACTACCATCTTCATGTTTTTGGACATATTCAAGAACCATCTTTTACTTAATATTTTTCTTGTAACTGATTCACTTTAAAATACTTAATCTATTCGAGAAGGACATTTGGTATCCATGCTATAAATGGAAACCATTTGCCACAAATAAAAGTTAAGTATAAAAATAAATACAATGAAAATAAAACAATGTTATTGAGTTCTAATTAGAAGCTGTGGTTTGTGGAAGGCTCTGAACCCAAGGCCTGCTTTATCTCTGTAATAAAGGGATACTAGCAGACAGTAAAGACACACTAGCAGGGGCTGGCGCGGTGGCGCAAGTGGTTAAGTGCGCGCGCTCCTCTGCGGCAGCCCAGGGTTTGCCAGTTCGGATCCTGGGTGCGCACCAACGCACTGCTTGTCGAGCCATGCTGTAGCGGAGTCCCATATAAAGTAGAGGAAGATGGGCATGGATGTTAGCTCGGGCCAGAGTTCCTCAGAAAAAAGAGGAGAATTGGCATCAGATGTTAGCTCAGGGTTGATCTTCCTCACACACACACACACACACACAAAAGACACACTAGCATCAAAGTGTGTCTTTCTCTTTGCACTGGCCTAATCAGAAGGGTTGGAAGAAAATGGAAAATGAAATAAACTTTCTTGCAATGAAAGTCATTGTTGTTTAGTGCCATGTTCATGTACCATCTAAAATCATCTCCCGGGCCGGCCCCGTGGTTTAGCGGTTAAGTGCGCGTGTTCTGCTGCTGGCGGCCTGGGTTCGGATCCCGGGCGCCACCAACACACCGCTTCTCTGGCCACGCTGAGGCCGCGTCCCACATGCAGCAACTGGAAGGATGTGCAGCAATGACATACAACTATCTACTGGGGCTTTTGGGGGGAAAAAATAAATAAAATTATAAAATCATCTCCCATATCACCTAAAAACATCTTGACTGCACAGAGAGGGGTATGTGTCCACATTTTAGGAAACACTGCTTTAGATAATTAGCTTTTTGCTAATCTTGTAGATGGAGACAAACAATGCTTGTGTCATCCACAGTAGCACATGGTAAAAATGTTGTTTGTAGTTAAGAACTAGAATGCATTTTATAGTAGCATCCTTTTATCTAAAACCTTAACTAGCAAGAAAGTATCCATAAAATTGAAAATGGAAAATGTCTCTGAGTTGCTGTGACGAAGGTCCGTTATTTTATTCTGCCAGACTAGTATTCTCATGCCTTTATATAGATACCGGAAAGGTAAAACAAAGACAGATTAAAAACTGGTTCTGTTGACATCGGGGAGACAACTGAAGTCAAAGGGAGGAGTCCTGTAAAAGTAGAGTGGTCTGGACCATTGTGTGTAGGAGCAGACAGCACTACACGCATCAGTTAATCGCTCAGACCCTGTCCATGTTATAGCAGTAACTGTCTAGAATGACTCCCAGACCTTTAGCTCCAAATCAGAGCTCTTTCCTCAGCTCCTGCTCTACATAATCCATGACCTGGGAGACGTCCTCACTGTGGGTACCCCATAGATGTCTAAAACCCAAGAGGTCAGAAACCAGCTATTTATCTTCTATCCCAATTGTGTTCTTCCTCTTGAATTCCTTAGGTAATGAATGGTAGGTCTATCCTTCCAGTTGCCGGAGCCGGGAGACGGAGGTCATTTCTCAACTCCCAGCCCCCTTTCATCATATTCGATTGATTATCAGGTCCTTTTGAATCCATTGCTTTAAAAATTTCAAATTTACCAACTTCTTTCTATTCCTATTGCCATTATTTGTGTTAAGTCATCTTCTTTCATCTAGACATCATCAACATCTTCCTAATTGGTCTCTCTTTTTAGGTTCTATTTCCACCTTAAATCTGTTTTACATATTCTTGTGAATAAGTTTTATAAAGTAAAAAATTTGCCTAAAAGTTTAATGTCACTCTATATTGCACTCAGAATCAAGTCTGGACCACTTATGGAAGTTTGTATGGTCCTTCATGGCCTGGCCCTGCTTCCTTCACTAGTCTTTATTTATTGACAGTCCCTCTCCCGAGCACCTATACGTAACCCCATCCACCAGCATCTGCACCCATAGACTCTGTCTGGGCCTGTTGTGATAAATGAATTACTCATGCTTCTATCTAAAGGTAAATTCCTTCACTTGTGCCCTAGACCCTGGCCTCTTGCCTACTCAAGGACATTATTTCAGCAATTCTTCTCTCTCTTTCCTACAGCCTCAATCTCTTCCTCTTTACTGAGTCATTCCCATCAGCATTTAAATATGCTGTTATTTTTCACATCTTAAAAAAAATTTTCTCTTGATTCTACCTTTCACGCTAATTGTGACCCCATTTCTTTGGTCATTGTGCTGTCTTCATTTTCTCCCCTTCCTTTCTTTTTTTTTGTGAAGAAGACCAGCCCTGAGCTAACATCCAATGCCAATCCTCCTCTTTTTTGCTGCAGAAGACTGGCCCTGGGCTAACATCCGTGCGCATCTTCCTCCACTTTATATGGGACGCTGCCACAGCATGGCTTAACAAGAGGTGCGTCGATGCGCGTCCAGGATCCGAACCAGCGAATCCTGGGCCGCCACAGCGGAGCGCGCACACATAACTGCTTGCACCACTG
Source organism: Ceratotherium simum simum (assembly GCF_057802395.1). Taxonomy (NCBI): domain Eukaryota; kingdom Metazoa; phylum Chordata; class Mammalia; order Perissodactyla; family Rhinocerotidae; genus Ceratotherium; species Ceratotherium simum. The sequence goes on along the minus strand of NC_141903.1, from coordinate 20,459,962 downwards.
GGCCGGCCCTCTTCCCTTTTTTCTCGCTTAAATCCGCCCCAATCAAGCTTTTGCGCCCATATCCTTCCATCAAAATTGTTTCTGTTAAGGTTACCAGGTGACCTCCATGTTGTTTAATTTAGTGCTCATTTTTCAGAACTCATGTTACGTGACCTATTGGCAGCTTTTGATATAGCTGAACACTTCTTCCTTCTTGATACGCTTTCTTCCTTTGGTGTCCAGAACACCACACACTTGCTTGGTTCTCCTCCCACCTCGCTGGTTGCTGCTTCCAAATCTCCTTTCCTGTTTCTCCTCTTCCTGACCTCTGAATGTTGGAATGCCCCAGGGCTCTGTCCTTAGTCTTCCTCTTTTTTCTATCTACGTTCGCTCCCTTGGAGAGTTTGGCTGGTTGCCTGGATTTAAATGCCGTCTGTTGTGCTGATGACTTTCAACTTTACATCTTCAGCCAGACTTCTCTCCTGAACCTCAGACTCATACATTCTGCAGCCTACTCAGCTTCTTCATTTGGATATCTGATAGACATCTCAAACTCAACTTGTCCCAAACTGAATCCCTGATCTTCCTTTCCACTCCCACCCCAAACCTGCTTCATCCACAGCCTTTCTCTTCTCAGTTGATGGCATCTCCATCCTTCCATGTGCTCAAGCCAAAAACTTGGAGACATGCTTGAACACTTTATCTCTCGCCTCCCACAACCAATCTGTCAGGAAATACTGTGGACTTGGCCTTCAGAATATATCCAGAATTCAACCTCTATCTCTATCCGCTAGATATCTCTAGCCACTATCATCTCTAGCTAGGATTACTACAAAATAACCTCCTGACCAATCTCCCTGTCCACTCCCCTTGGGACCTTTGCAGTATGCTGTTCCCTTTGCCTGGAATGCCTGTTCCTCAGATATCTGCCTGGCAGTGTCCTTTATCTCCTTTAGTTCTCTGCTCAGTTGTCACCTTCTCAATGAGGCCCACCCTGACTACACTGGTTAAAACTGTAACTCCAACTCCTCCCCCTCCTTCACCCCACAGGGGGCACTCCTTACTCCCTTTACTTTACTCTATTTTCTTTTCCTTAGCACTTAGCCCCTTCTTACATATCATACATTACCTCTTCTATTATATTTATGTTTCATTCTTAGTCTTACCCCATTGGGGGAATTACCCATAATGGGGCACTGTGCAGGATATGTACGCCCTCCCTGTGCTCACTGGGACGCGTGGAGGGAATGCCATGCTCAAGTGGACAATGGATAGTGGGCTGGGGCTTGAGGTTCTCTTACCTTCCAGAATTATGGGGGTGCTAGATCCCTGAAAGTGGGTCAGGATGGTAAGGCAAGGAATCCATGTTCTGAGCACTGTTTGTCTCCTGCTTCACTGGGTGGCCTTGGACAAATCCCTTGACTTCTCAGGCCTTATGTTTTCACCTTAAGATTTCCCTTCATGGGGCCGGCCCAGTGGCGTAGCGGTTATGTTAGTGCATTCCCGGAGTTCACTGGTTCGGATCCTGGGTGCAGACCTACTCACTGCTCATCAAGCCATGCTCAGGCGGCGTCCAACATAGAAGAGCTACAACTCTACAACTATGATAACAACTATGTACTGGGGCTTTGGGGAGAAAAAAAGATTTCCTTTCTTTAGATAAGTCTTTCTAAACTTTGCAAGCCTAAACTTTCCTTCAGTTCTTATGTTGATAAAGGAATTAAAGAAATATATCAAGAAGTATACATAGCATAGCAGATACAAGTGTAGTCTCTGGCATCAGGCTGCTTGGGTTCTAATCCTGGCACTACCACTCATAAATTGTATGACATTGAACTTTATCCCTTCCGTCTCAGTTTTCTTCTCTGTAAAATAAGCACAATAACAATACCTATTGCTAGAGATAGACCATCTTATTTTGGTGTTTAGGGGTTTGGAGTGGAAGGATATGGGTGGAGACATTGAGAGAAAACCCCAAGAAAGGTCCCTTTCCTGACTGCACAGGTCTGTGTCTGGGGGAAAGTAAAAAGGGCAGTGCCATCCATTGACTAAATGAATTAGTTTAGGATTGAATGATTGGTGGACCCTGCTCCATAAATGCTAGCTGAATAAATGAATGAATGAATCTATCTGGAAAATAATACTGTACCTGCATTCTAGGACCCCATGAAGTTGAATTAAATATCCAGGTAGGAGAGCAATTTGAATTTATATAGCCCTTTCTCTCTGACTATATCAAAGTACATACAGTCAGTTCTGGTTTAGCTATGGTAGAATTTTAATGTCCTGCTGTCTTTGCAATCAATGCATGTCCATTTGGTTTTGGGCTACCCCTCTTTGTTCTCAGGTTGGAGGTATGGGTGAAGGCACAGCAAGGCAATGCAAACTCATTTTAGTGGCAGTTTAGAAATAATGATGAAGATAAAACAGGGTTTGAAAATATATACTGAGTGTTCCAAAGCAGAATGAAAATGACTTTTGTATTATCTGTTCTTTTGCATTGTTTACATACCACTTCCCTTCCCACAGTGTGAATAATTACTGTGGGGAATTGGAAAGAACATGGGATTTAGACTTGGGTATATTTAGGTTTGAGCCTAAGTTCCTCTGCTTTATAGTTATGTGTCCTTAGCAAGTCCATTAACTTCCCTGCACCTCAGTTTCCTTATCTTTAGGTATAGATGTTATGGACTGAAATTTATAGGTTGAAGCTCTAACCCTTAATATGACTGTATTTGGAGATAAGGCATTTAAGGAGGTAATTATGGTTAAATGAGGTCATAAGAGTGGGGACCTTATCCAATAGGACTGGTGTCCTTATAAGAAGAGGAAGAGATACCAGGGTGTGCATGCACAGAGGAAAGGCCATGTGAGGAATTTTACATGTGTCATGTAAAATTGCAGAAGGCAGCTGTCTGCAAGCCAAGGAGAGAGACCTCACCGGAAACCAATCCTGCTGGCACCTTGATCTTGAACTTCAAGCCTCTAGAACTGTAAGAAGATAAATTTCTGTTGTTTGTTACCAAATTTGTTTTATTCTGTTATGGCAGCCTGAGCAAACTAATGCAATAGGTAATAATGCTGCTGCTGCTGCTGCTACTGCTGATTGTGATAAGAATCATAATAATACCATCACCGTCAGAAGAAGCATAGTGTAAGGGTTTAAGAGTGAAGCTTTTGAAGTCAGACTTAGCTGGGCTCATCATAACTCCGCCACTTACTGGCTCTGTAATTAGATTTTTAACCTATCTCTGCCTCAGCTTCTTATCCATAAAATAAGCATCATAGTAATAACACCAATCTCAGAGTGATATCATATACATCATTGAATGAGTTATTGTGTGTTGAACATTTAGCACACTGCTTATGTATGCCATGGAGCAGATATATGCTTTATATATAGTAGTGTTTAAAAATCACACCTGCACTACTTACTTTATAGAGTTTTTGTGAGGATGAAGTGAGACATTGCATGTGAAGGTGCTGTGTAAAATTAAGAAGTTTTATTATTGTAATCAAGACATGACAATTTTGGACATGTAAGCATTATTTATTTAACACATACTGTGTTTATATTAAATGTAAACTTTCATTCTATGGCATTTATCTTCAGTCTTCTCAGATGAGTCCAAGTGTTTTTGAACAGTTAGGTGGCTGTGTTGTTGGTCAGAGCTACAGCAATCTCAGAACCATATCCTTTGATTGGCTTTCAGCAGGCAAAAAGTTTAAACTGCATTCTGTTGCTCTCCCATTACCCAGGGCTGGAAAGGGCTGGTCGTTAATGAAGCAAAATCATTATTTCTAGGTAGAGAATTCACCAAGAATAAAATTAATGACAGAAAGGAGTTCAGATCCACAAGCCCTTTATAGCATCATGCGTTTAAGCTTCAGATTGCTTGATACTTTTCAGTTATGCCTGGGTTTATTTAAAAGATTAAAAAATATATACATCTTGGGGCTGGCCTGGTGATGTAGTGGTTAAGTTTGTGTACTCTGCTTTGTCAGCCTGGGGTTCACGGGTTTGGATCCTGGGCGCGGACCTACACACTGCTCATCAAACCATGCTGTGGCAGGGACCCACATATGAAAAATAGAGGAAGATTGGCATAGATGTTAGCTCAGGGACAATCTTCCTCAAGCAAAAAGAGGAAGATTGGCAACAGATGTTAGCTCAGGGCCAATCTTCCTCACCAAAAAAAAAATCTATATCTATATAGGTCTTGATCTTTTTCTGTTTAAGTTATTCTTAGGAATTTTACATTTTTTATTTCTATGTAAATGGGTTCTTTCTTCAATAGGAAATTTTACAATGGATTTTTGCTGGCACATAGGAAAGTTATTAATTTTTGTTTATTTACTTTGTATCTTACCTCACATTGAACTCTCTTATTAGTTTAAATAGTTTTTCAGTTGATTCCCTTGGATTTTCTAGGAAGTTAATTATGATTTCAAATAATAGTGATTTTGTCCTTTCCTTTTTATGCTTTCTGCTATGGTCTGATATATACTTTAAATATATTAAGAAAATTTTCTTTGATTCCTAGCTTAGTAAGAGGTCATAGTTTGATTTGTTTGTTCCCTTTAGTAGAAGTCACTGTTCTCATTTTTTTTTTTTTTTGGGCAGTAAGTCATTTTATTTAGCAAAAACAACAAAATGTGTGTATTATACATATTTTCTATCTTTTATACAGTATTTTCAAAACAGTATGCATTTTAGAATTTCTACCTATTGTTGTAAAATATTGTTTTTTATAATCAGAAAATTAAAGTAGATTGCTTTGGGAAAGTAAACATCAAAAATATATCCGTTACCCTATGACCCAGCCATCCCACTACTGGGAATCTATCCAATGAACCTCAAATCAACAATCCAAAGAGGCTTATGCACCCCTATGTTCATTGCAGCATTATTCACCATAGCCAAGAAGTGGAAGCAACCTAAGTGTCCCTTGACTGACGATTGGATTAAGAAAATGTGGTATATATATACAATGGAATACTACTCAGTCATAAAAAAAGACAAAATCATCCCATTTGCAACAACATGGATGGGCCTGGAGCGTATTATGTTAAGTGAAATAAGCCAGAAAGAGAAAGATAAACACTGTATTATCTCACTCATATGTGGAATATAAACCAACACATGGACAGAGAAAACTGTACTGTGGTTACCAGGGGCAGTGGGGGTGGGGGGTGGGGGGTGGGCACAAGGGGTGAAGGAAGTCATATATATGGTGATGGACAAACAAAAATGCACAACCCAAAATTTCACAATGTTAAAAACCATTAAAACATCAATAAAAAAATATATATCCATTAATTTAGTTCAGACTTCATCTTTCTTTTTGTTTTTTTCCATTATAAACTCAAATGTATTTATTTATTTATTTATTTTGCTTGTTTATTGCAGTAACGTTGGTTTATAACATTGTATAAATTTCAGGTGTACATCATTATCCTTCTATTTCTGTATAGATTACATCATGTTCACCACCCAAATACTAATTACAACCCATCACCACACACACGTGCCGAATTATCCCTTTCGCCCTCCTCCCTCCCCCCTTCCCCTCTGGTAATCACCAATCCAATCTCTGTCTCTATGTGTTTGTTTACTGTTGTTATTATCTACTACTTAATGAAGGAAGTCACAAGGTATTTGACCTTCTCCCTCTGACTTATTTCACTTTGCGTAATACCCTCAATGTCCATCCATGTTTCACACATGGCTGGATTTCATCGTTTCTTATGGCCGAGTAGTATTCCATTGTGTATATATAGCACATCTTCTTTATCCATTCGTCCCTTGATGGGCACTTTGGTTGCTTCCAAGTCTTGGCTATTGTGAATAACGCTGCAATGAACACAGGGGTGCATGTATCTTTATGCATTGGTGTTTTCAATTTCTTTGAATAAATACCCAGCAGTGGAATAGCTGGATCATATGGTAGTTCTATCCTTGATTTTTTGAGGAATCTCCATACAGTTTTCCATAGTGGCTGCACCAGTTTGCACTCCCACCAGCAGTGTATGGGAGTTGCCTTCTCTCCACATCCTTTCCAACACATGTTGTTTCCTGTCTTGTTAATTATAGCCATTCTGACGGGCGTGAGGTGATATCTCATTGTAGTTTTGATTTGCATTTCCCTGATAGTTACTGATTTTGAACATCTTTTCATGTGTCTGTTGGCCATCTGTATATCTTCTTTGGAGAAATGTCTGTTCAGGTCTTTTGCCCACTTTTTAATTGGGTTGGTAGTTTTTTTGTTGTTGAGATGCATGAGTTCTTTATATATTTTGGAGATTAAGCCCTTCTCAGATGTATGGTTTACAGATATCTTCTCCCAATTGTTAGGTTGTCTTTTCGTTTTGTTGATGGTTTCCTTTGCTGTGCAGAAGCTTTTTAGTTTGATGTAGTCCCATTTGTTTATTTTTTCTATTGTTTCTCTTGCCCGGTCAGACGTGGTGCTTGAAAATATGTTGCTAAGACCGATGTCGAAGAGCGTGCTGCCTATGTTTTCTTCTAGCAGTTTCATAGTTTCAGGTCTTATATTCAAGTCTTTAATCCATTTGGAGTTAATTTTTGTGTATGGTGTAAGGTAAGGGTCTACTTTCATTTTTTTGCATATGGCTATCCAGTTTTCCCAACACCATTTGTTGAAGAGACTTTCTTTTCTCCATTGTGTGTTCTTGGCTCCTTTGTCAAAGATTAGCTGTCCATAGATGTGTGGGTTTATTTCTGGGCTTTCGATTCTATTCCATTGATCTGTGTGTCTGTTTTTGTGCCAGTACCATGCTGTTTTGGTTACTATAGCTTTGTAGTATATTTTGAAATCAGGGAGTGTGATACCTCCAGCTTTGTTCTTTTTTCTCAGGATTCCTTTAGCTATTCGGGGTCTTTTGTTGTTCCATATAAATTTTAGGATTCTTTGTTCTATTTCTGTGAAAAATGTTGTTGGAACTTTGATAGGGATTGCATTGAATCTATAGATTGCTTTAGGAAGTATGGACATCTTAACTATGTTAATTCTTCCAATCCAAGAGCACGGAATATCTTTCCATTTCTTTGTGTCTTCTTCAATTTCTTTCAGCAATGTTTTATAGTTTTCTGTGTACAGCTCTTTCACCTCTTTGGTTAAGTTTATTCCTAGGTATATTCTTTTTGTTGCAATTGTAAATGGGATGGTATTCTTAATTTCTCTTTCTGCTGCTTTGTTGTTAGTGTATAGATATGCAACTGATTTTTGTATGTTGATTTTGTATCCTGCAACTTTACCATATTCATTTATTATTTCTAAAAGTTTTCTGGTGGATTCTTTAGGGTTTTCTATATATAAAATCATGTCATCTGCAAATAGTGACAGTTTCACTTCTTTCTTTCCAATTTGGATCCCTTTTATTTCTTTCTCTTGCCTGATTGCTCTGGCTAGGACTTCCAGTACTATGTTAAATAGGAGTGGTGACAGTGGGCATCCTTGTCTGATTCCTGTTCTTAGAGGGATAGCTTTCCGTTTTTCACCATTGAGGATGATATTAGCTGTGGGTTTCTCATATATGGTCTTTATTATGTTGAGGTACTTTCCTTCTATACCCATTTTATTCAGAGTTTTTATCATAAATGGATGCTGTATCTTGTCAAGTGCTTTCTCTGCATCTATTGAGATGATCATGTGATTTTTATTCTTCATTTTATTAATGTGGTGTATTACGTTGATTGATTTGCGAATGTTAAACCATCCCTGCATCCCTGGAATAAATCCCACTTGATCATGGTGTATAATCTTTTTAATGTATTGTTGTATGCGATTTGCTAGTATTTTGTTGAGGATTTTTGCATCGATGTTCATCAGTGATATTGGCTTGTAATTTTCTTTTTTTGTGTTGTCTTTGTATGGTTTTGGTATCAGGGTAATGTCGGCTTCATAGAATGAGTTAGGGAGCTTCCCCCCCTCCTCAATTTTTTGGAAGAGTTTGAGAAGCATAGGTATTAAGTCTTCTTTGAATGTTTGGTAGAATTCACCAGGGAAGCCATCTGGTACAGGACTTTTATTTTTGGGCAGGTTTGTGATTACTGTTTCGATCTCCTTACTGGTGATTGGTCTATTCAAATTCTCTACTTCTTCTTGATCCAGTTTTGGAAGGTTGTATGATTCTAAGAATTTATCCATTTCTTCCAGATTGTCGAATTGGTTGGCATATAGCTTTTCATAGTAGTCTCTTATAATCTTTTATATTCCTGAGGTGTCTGTTGTAATTTCTCCTCTGTAATTTCTGATTTTACTTATTTGTACCTTCTTTCTTTCTTTCTTGGTGAGTCTAGCTAAAGGTTTGTCAATTTTGTTTATCTTTTCAAAGAACCAGCTCTTGGTTTTATTAATTTTTTCTATTCTTTTTTTGGTCTCTATTTCATTTATGGTCTCTATTTCATTTATTTCTGCTCTGATTTTTATTATTTCCCTTCTTCTACTGATTTGGGGCTTTGTTTGTTCTTCTTTTTCCAGTTCCTTTAGGTGCATTGTTAGATTGTTTATTTGAGATTTTTCTTGTTTGTTGAGATAGGCCTGTATTGCTATAAACTTCCCTCTTAGAACCGCTTTTGCTGTATCCCATAAATTCTGGCATGTCGTATTTTCATTTTCATTTGTCTCCAGGTATTTTTTGATTTCTTCTTTGATTTCTTCATTGACCCGGTCGTTGTTCAGTAGCATTTTGTTTAATCTCCATGTATTTGTGGGTTTTCTGATTTTCTTCCTATAGTTGATTTCTAGTTTCATACCGTTGTGGTCAAAAAAGATGCTTGGTATTATTTCAGTCTTCTTAAATTTATGGAGACTTGTTTTGTGGCCTAATATGTGATCAATCCTGGAGAATGTTCCATGTGCCTTTGAAAAGAACGTGTATTCTTCGGTTTTTGGATGGAATGCTCTGTATACATCTACTAGGTCCATCTGTTGTAGTGTGTCATTTAAGGCCAACGTTTCCTTATTGATCTTCTGTTTGGATCATCTATCTGTTGGTGTAAGTGGAGTGTTAAAGTCCCCTACTATTATTGTGTTACTATTTCTGTTTTTATGTCTGTTAATAATTGCTTTATATATTTAGGTGCACCTACATTGGGTGCATAGATATTTACAAGTGTTATATCCTCTTGTTGGATTGTTCCCTTGATCATTATGTAATGCCCTTCTTTGTCTCTTTTTACAGTTTTTGTTTTAAAGTCTATTTTGTCTGATATGAGTACTGCTACCTCAGCTTTCTTTTCATTGCCATTTGTATGGAGTATCTTTTTCCATCCCTTCACTTTCAGTTTGTGAGTGTCTTTAGGTCTGAAGTGTGTCTCTTGTATGCAACATAAATATGGGTCTTGTTTTTTTATCCAATCAGCCACCCTATTCCTTTTAATTGGAGCCTTTAGTCCATTGACGTTTAAAGTAGCTATTGATAAGTATGTACTTACTGCCATTTTTTAACTTTTTTTTTTCCTCAGTGTTTTAGTAGTCCTTCTCTGTTCCTTTTTTATTCTATACAGAATTGATGGTCTCTTTAGTTTGACTTCTGTCTGAAAGCTCTACTCTTTAACTCCCCTCCTCCCTTGTTTTATGTTTTTGATATCATATCTAACCTCTTTTTTGTGCATTTGTATCCACATTACCCTCTTATCATGGAAATAGATAATTTTTCCTATTTGTGGTCTTCTCTTTTCCCCTTAAATCAGTCCCTTTAACATTTCTTGTAACACTGGTTTCTTGGTGACAAACTCCTTTAATTTTTGCTTATCTGGGAACATTTTGATCTCTCCTTCCATTTTGAATGATAACCTTGCTGGGTAGAGTATTCTTGGCTGTAAGTTTTTTCCTTTTAGCACTTTAAATATATCGTGCCATTCTCTTCTAGCCTGTAAGGTTTCTGCTGAGAAGTCAGCTGATAGCCTTATGGGGTTTCCTTTGTATGTAACTTGACATTCTCTTGCGGCTTTTAGGATTCTCTCTTTATCTTTAATTCTGGACATTTTGATTATGATGTGTCTTGGTGTGGGCCTCTTTGGGTTTATCTTGTTTGGGGCTCTCTGTGCCTCCTGTACCTGGATGTCTGTTTCCTTCCTTAGGTTAGGGAAGTTTTCGTCTATTATTTCTTGAAATAGATTCTCTGCCCCCTTGTCTCGCTCTTCTCCTTCTGGGACACCTATAACACGGATGTTAGTGCGCTTGATGTTGTCCCAGAGGTCCCTTAGACTGTCCTCACTCTTTTTAATTCTTTTCTCTTTTACCTGTTCACCTTGGGTAATTTCTTCTAGTCTTTCTTCCAGCTCACAGATCCGTTCTTCTGTATCCTCTACTCTGCTTTTGAGTCCCTCTAATGAATTTTTCATTTCCAGTATTGTATTCTTCATTTCTGATTGGTTCTTTTTATATCTTCCATTTCTTTGTTGACATTCTCACTGAGTTCATCTATTCTTCTCCCCAGATCAGTGAGCATCCTTAACACTCTTAGTTTGAACTCTCTGTCGGGTAGGTTGCTCATTTCTGTTTCACTTAGTTCCTTTTCTGGGGTTTTGTCCTGTTCCCTTACTTGGAATGTATTCTTTTGCCTCCTCATTTTGCCTCTTTCCCTGTGCTTGTGTCTATGTATTAGGTAGGTCAGCTACGTCTCCTGCTCTTGGATAGGTGACCTTATGTAAGTGATGGCTTAGGAGGCTTCCAGTGTGCTTCCCTCAGTTCTCAATGTTCCAGGGGTGGCCCCTATGTGGGCTACGTGTGTCCTTCTATTGTGGCCTGTTAGCTCTCCCTATAGGCGCCCAGGGAGGCTGAGTTATGCTCCTGGCCAGCTGTTGTAATGCTCAGCTGCTTGTAGTTGTTGTGGGCCCTTCGGTCTCTTTATCAGGTGTGGGGAGCCCCAGCACAGTTGGCTGCAAGTTCTAATACCACATCTGTGTTGCAGTATTTCTTTTAAGTGAGTAGGCCCCCAGTGTGGCAGGTTGTTAGGCTCAGGGCCTTACAATTGCTGTAAACCTCTAGCCTGTTAGGTCTCTTGTCAGCTCTCTGAGGATTGCAGCTGGGTGGGGCTGCCCTTAGGCACAGGAGCACCCAATTGTTTCAGGCTTTGGAAGGTGGGGCAAACCTCCTATGTGGGTCTTTGAGAAGCACAAGTCTTCTGCAGCTGACAAGCCCTGTTGCCCACAGGTCCACACACACAGTCAACACAGTCCTGCCCCGTGTGAGCGCCCCGACCTCCCCAAGCGGACCCAGTCTCTCCACGGCGGGAGCCCCACACACTCCGCCACCACCCCACACTCTCCACCCGCTCCTTGTGCACACCCTGCCCCGCTCAAGTCAGCTCAGTTGCCAGGCTGTAGAGAATCCAGTCACCAATCTATGCAGGCCCACACGTTGCCTGAGGGCTTGTTGTTGGGTGGGGCCAGTCTCTAGGGTGGGCTGCCTGCCCCAGCTGAGCTGGATTAAATCGGTGCTCTAGCGGGTGGAGCAGACCCTGGGCTAGCAGGTCTCAGGGAGAACTCCAATGGCGTCTGTGTCAGCACGTTCACACCAGGCCACAACAATGGCCGCCGCCAATGTCCCAGTCCCTGGAGAGGTCTCACCCCTCACGGAGATGCACTCAGGGCCTATTAGGTGAGTCTCTTGTCACCGAAGCACTGTGCACCTTTCTTTCTGGTGATTTTAGGGTGCTTTCTGGAACGGGTGCGTTTGTGCGTGGGCCCTTTAAGAGCCAGTTTTAGTTTCTTTGTGAACCGGGTTTTCTGGGGGTGCTACCCAATGCTTTAGTAGCAGGCAAAGTCAGATATTCTGCCACTGGTGTCGATTGTGCTGGGTCCACAAAATGCCCACAGCGGCGGCGCTCCCGGCTCAGGGCCCCGCGCCTCCAGGGAGGCTGCGTACCTGTGGGCTGCTCCCGGCGGCCGTGAAGCTGGCGGCTTGTGCAGGCGGCGTTTTTCCTCTCCAGAAGGGAGTCTCTGCCTCCTCCACCTCAGTTAGGATTGTCCGTTGTTGCAGGAGTTCCTCTTATCCAGTTTTCAGTTGTGTCTCAGGGGTAATTTTTCCACGGGTAGTTGTAAATTGGCTGTGTCCACGGGAGGAGGTGAGTTCAGAGTCTGCCTACGCCGCCATCTTGACTCCTCTCCTTCTCTTCTAGTCTTTTGTCCAGCTCACAGATCCGTTCTTCTGTATCCTCTACTCTGCTTTTGAGTTCCTCTAATGAATTTTTCATTTCCAGTATTGTATTCTTCATTTCTGATTGGTTCTTTATCTTCCATTTCTTTGTTGACATTCTCACTGAGTTCATCTATTCTTCTCCCCAGATCAGTAAGCATCCTTAACACTCTTTGTTTGAACTCTCTGTCGGGTAGGTTGCTCATTTCTGTTTCACTTATTTCGTTTTCTAGGATTTTGTCCTGTTCCCTTACTTGGAATGTATTCCTTTGCTTCCTCATTTTGCCTCTTTCCCTGTACTTGTGTCTATGTATTAGGTAGGCCAGCTACGTTTCCTGCTCTTGGATAGGCAATCTTATGTAAGTGATGGCTTAGGAGGCCTCCAGTGTGCTTCCCTCAGTTCTCAATGTTCCAGGGTGACCCCTATGTGGGTTACGTGTGTCCTTCTGTTGTGGCCTGTTTGCTCTCCCTGTAGGCGCCCAGGGAGGCCGAGTTATGCTCCTGGCCAGCTGTTGTAATGCTCAGCTGCTTGTAGTTGTTGTGGGCCCTTCAGTCTCTTTATGAGGTGTGGGGAACCCCAGCACAGTTGGCTGCAAGTTCTAATACCACATTTGTGTTGCAGTATTTCTTTTAAGTGAGTAGGCCCCCACCATGGCAGGTTGTTAGGCTCAGGGCCTTACAATTGCTATAAGCCTCCAGCCTTTAGGTCTTTTGTCAGCTCTCTGGGGATTGCAGCTGGGTGGGGCTGGCCTCAGGCACGGGAGCACCCAATTGTTTCAGGTTTTGGAAGGTGGGGCAAACCCCCTATGTGGGTCTTTAAGAAGCACAAGTCTTCTGCAGCTGATAAGCCCTGCCGCCCACAGGTCCACACACATGGTCAACACAGTCCTGCCCCGTCTGCACGCCCCAACCTCCCGAAGCGGACCCAGTCTCTCCACGGCGGGAGCCCCACACACTCCACCACCGCCCCACACTCTCCACCAGCTCCTTGTGCACGCCCTGCCCCACTGAATTCAGCTCAGTTGCCAGGCTGCAGAGAATCCAGTTACCAATCTATGCAGGCCCACAAGTTGCCTGAGGGCTTTTTGTTGGGTGGCGCCAGTCTCTAGGGTGGGCTGCCTGCCCTGGCTGAGCTGGATTAAATCGGTGCTCTAGCGGGTGGGGCAGACCCTGGGCTAGCAGGCCTCAGGGAGAACTCCAATGGTGTCTCTGTCAGCACGCCCACACCAGGCCACAACAATGGCTGTTGCCAATGTCCCAGTCCCTGGAGAGGTCTCACCTCTCACCGAGATGCACTCAGGGCCTATTAGGTGAGTCTCTTTTCACCAAAGCACTGTGCACCTTTCTTTCTGGTGATTTTAGGTTGCTTTCTGAAATGTGTGAGTTTGCGCGTGGGCCCTTTAAGAGCCGGTTTTAGTTTCTTTGTGAACCAGCTTTTCTGGGGGTACTCCCCAATGTTTTAGTAGCAGGCACAGTCAGATATTCTGCCACTCATCTCGATTGTGCTGGGTCCACAAAATGCCCACAGCGGGGGCGCTCCCCGGCTCAGGGCCCCGCTCCTCCTGGGACGGCTGCGGACCTTTGGGCTGCTCCCTGGTGGCCGTGAGGCGCTGCGGCTTGTGAAGGCGGTGTTTTTCCTCTCCAGAAGGGAGTTTCTGCCTCTTCTACCTCAGTTAGGATTGTCTGTTTTTGCAGGAGTTCCTCTTATCCAGTTTTCAGTTCTGTCTCAGGGCTAATTTTTCCACGAGTAGTTGTAAATTGGCTGTGTCCACGGGAGGAGGTGAGTTCAGAGTCTGCCTACGCCGCTATCTTGACTTCACCCACTGTTCTCATTTATTCATACTGGGGTCATCTTCCCATTTCCCCCTGAGCCCATAAATCCAGGCCTAGGGGAGAGTAGTTGGGAAGTTTGGATGAATCCTAAGCAACCACGATGCCTCATTGTATAGATTCTTCTGGGTTAGGCCAACTACAGGAACTTGAACTGAGCTGATTAAATGAATCATTGGAAAAATGAATACTAATTTTTTGAACTCTCAAACTAGACCCAAATGTTATTATTTAATGGAGTGATGAGTCAAATAAAAGGCCTTTTTTCTTCTTTTAAAGCTCCCTAGGAAGTTAGTTCAAAGCAGTAACAAAGCTAAATATTTTTGAATACTGTTGAAATGGAACAAAGGGAGAACTTCAAATGTCTCTAAATTCAGTCTGCTTGGGACAAATGCTTTATCCATACAAAGTCCCTGGTAACAGGAGGCATACTGGCTGCAGTTGGGGTGGAGGTGGCTAGACTCCAGAAGTGGCAGCAGAACTCCAGCTCCTGCTTCTGATGTTGCAGTATCCCAGTGACTCCTCACCTCAGCATCACCCCAGGACTTAAGCAGAGTATGAACCTGGGTCAACTTGATACTAGGAATCCAGCTCAAGCCATCACTTCCCAGGATATATTCTTTGAGGAGGGATAAATAAACTGCACAAGCACATATATGCAATCCATCCATAATGCCCCTGTCATCATGATGAAGCAAATGGCATTAGCTACTTTTCCTTTTCCATGTAGGTGCTTTCCTATGGAAAAGTTGTGAAATAGGCAAAATTTGTCTTCAGTCCTACAGTTTTGCATCTCTGTCCCCTTCTATGTTTTCAGTAGCAGACGGGTCTTATTCACTTTTGCACTCTGAGGACCCAACTAAGTACTGAGTACTAAAATGGTCCCACCATTTAAAATTTTAATTTTTCAGGGAAAACTTCTTTAACTGCTAATCTGCCCCAATCTAGGTCAGTTTGAATCTCCTGGTCTGTTTGTATTACACGCTATATTCACATTTTTATCACAACTGAAATGAAGTCCTTTCTATATTTTTGTTTATTTCTTGGTTTAATGTCTGTCTTCACAACTAGAGGGCAAACTCCATGAGGGCACTTATTTGGAATGTGACTTGCTCACAGTATGTGCCCAATAAATACTGAATGGATGGATGGCCTAGAGGACCACAGTGAGAGAACTCTAATATTGCCTTTGCTATAGCAGTGGTTGCCAGTCTTTTTGAATATGACCATAACCTACTCTCTCTCCTTTTAAATATTCCTGAATTTATGATGTCCCTCTATGACTATAAATATAACCATGCTAGATGCACTTTTGGTTACATATCCCTTGTAGTTAATCTGGAATGCCAAATGTTGAAGTCAATTTGTCTAATGGATAAAGTGCAACCCTTTTTAAAAATTTCAATTCAAGCTCTGTCCACAGTCTGGTTTCATTCTTACATCTCACTATTTCCTTGAGGTAAGAACACACTTTGTACTTTTTGCTCTTTTGCCTTTGCCAAAGTCATTTCTCTCTAAAAAGCTCTATGCTTCCTCAGCTATGTAATGGTAACCATCATTCCAGACCTAGTTTCAATCTTACCTTCTCCAAAAATCCTTCTCTTACTACTCAATTCCCCTCTTTCCAGAATCCCCTTAGCACTTACTCACTGATACTCTTACTTGGTAGATAGCATCTATAGTGTTGAATTTAGCTCTGTCACAGGTTGCATTCTGTGGGATGTAGACTCTGAGATAGAGTTGAATGGCATAGGATTTTTATTAGGGAATGCCCTTTGGATCAACATCTGTGGAAGGGAGAAAAATGAAGAAGGAGTGGGCAGAGGGAGAAATTGACCTGACATGTAGACCTTACTAGAACCTCCAGCGATGAGGGAAGCTGTGGCTGGCCAGAGTTGTCTGGCATTGATTGACCAAATGGTCAGACCTTTTTACCTGTAGAATGATCAGTCATCAGATGTGGCTGCTCTGGGCAGGGAGTGACCTTGGGCGAGGCGGCTCTCTGTGGTTGATGTAGTGTGAGCAGCAGACAGCTAAAGGCTCTCTGCAGACAGCACTCCCAGCAGGTGGGACAAATTCTTTCTTGAAAGGCAATCTGTGTCTACCACAAGTTTCTTGAGGCACAGACCATGTCTTATTTACCTCTGAAGACTCCATAGCGCCTAGCCCTGTGCTTGACAGATAGTCAGTGCTCAGTGCATCAATAGATGGTAAATGAATTGCCAGTTGTTTTCAGTCTAGATGCTTATTTCTGACCATACAATGAGTTCTTTGAGGTCAAGAACATTTGTTCCTATAGAACTTATTACTAGGCTTTTCACATAATAGGGGTGATTGATCTGGCTGCCTCTTAGATCTAACACACAGATGTGTGTTTCATAGTTGGGTATGTGTCTGTTTGGGGTTGGCTTTATGTATCAAGGCACATATGGGTGCCTGTGAACCCACAGGCACCACATTGTGGTGGTGTGGGTTGCAGCTGAGGGAATGGGGATATGTATGTGATATAGTTGAATGTTTATGCTGCTGTAGCTGGTCGGGTAAGCTGAGTTTTTGTGGTGCCTGTCTTAGTTCGTGCATGTCTTATCATGACTTGGTATACATATGTTGTGATTAGAAGTGTATGTGGATCATGAATGGTATGGGTGTTTGTGGTGGTTGAACTTGGGCATGATGATTGGGGGATGAGAGAGATGGAGTTGTGTGTGTGTATATGTTGTGAGGTGTGTGTGTGTGTGAGCACGTGAATGTGCATGTTCACGCTTGGGTATGAGTATGTGGTGGCCAGAGTGCATCTGCCCTGGCTGGAGTGTGGTGTACGGTGTTTGTGGTCGGCTGTGGTTGAGAGCCCAGACTCGAAGCTGTGGGCCTCTCTCCTCTGGCCTTGCGAAGGCTGAGCAGGCCCATCCCCAGCCCTAGCAGCATGAAGTCCCTCTACTTGCAACAGACAGCAGTATCAGCCATAATTAAAGCTAATTATTCCATGGTGCTCTGCATGTGTGTTGGCCTCCAAAGTACGCTGCAATGAGTGGGGAGGCAGCAGGGCTGTTTTTCTTCATAAAAACTTATGAGGAGCGCTGAGCAGATTAACAGCTTTAATGACAAAAATTACTGCTTACAACACTGACTTCAAATCAAAGAACAATATCTGCAGACAGATATTTTCATGGTTTTCATAACAATTCATTATAGGTGGCACCAAGGGATTACATTTTTATTTCCCCTGTGTCGTCTTTCTCAGACTCAGGTTCATTTCTCTTAATGAGGCGGCAGAAGATAAAGGGCAGAGACAGAGCCTCCATGGCGGCTGCCGCGTGAGAGGCGTTTAGGGTCACAGAGCCATCAGAGCTCAGAGGGGAGGGGCTGAGGAGAGAAAGTGATGGGAGCAAGAGTCTTCCTGCCATAATGAACCAAAATTAAGACATAAATTCTCCCACCTTTGTTCTGACAGCTCCAACTCGGGGATTCAGCTTTTTAATGAGGAATGGATCAGAAGCAAAAATTATTAGCTAATTAATTGTACAGAGAACAAAAAAAAACTTGCAGGAAGGATTGGGAATGGGGAGCTGTCCCATCACAGCAGCTTTTCAGAAGCCGGCCCAAAGGGAAAGTTCCTGGGTCTGCACAACAGTGTTGGGGACGTGGGGATGGGTGTGTGTGGGGCTGGTTTGTGTTTACCAGGCCTGGCTTTTTACTACATTGCTAAAATGGAATGTGGTGGAGAGCCAGAGGGCTTACTGGGGAGAGCCTCCCATAATCCCTGCTTGCTGCCTTCCTTCAGACTCTTCACAAAGTGGCATTCTGATCAAGCCAAATAAAGCAGAACCACTTGAAGAGTCTAATGTAGTGTTTCTCGTGGTATGGCTTCTGACCCTTGATCAGTGGCATTCAAATTTAGGTGTTCATAAGAATCACCTGGGAAGCCTGGAAAAGTGCAGCCTCCTGAGTCTGATTTACCAGGTCTGGGCTGGGGCCTAGGAATCTGCATTTAAAACAAGTGTGCCAGGTGATTTTTCTGCCCACTAAAGGTTAAGAGCCATTGGTCTATGCTCAGAATTAGGAATTCTATTCCATTTCCTACCCTCCCCAGATTCTGCCTGTGGCTTTGGACTGTTTACTTCTTGAGTCTGTGTCTTGGTTTCCTTGTCAATGCACCGAGGACGGTAATAACAGTTGAGAAATTACTTTGAGATGAATGCCTCATTTGCTTTCATTGCTTGTAAAGCCCAAATTAAATCTCGAAATCTTGGCATACTCTTTACAGTCCATTCAGATCTCTAGCAGGTTTATAAATAAAATAATTAAAATAGAAAAATATATTGCTTGTCATCAGCTTTTCATTTTGAGTTTGGTCTTCACTTTCTTTGTTGCTATTTTTCTGGATATTGGTAGGGTAGAGATTTTTAAAATTTTCCTTGTGGAACTCCAGAAATAGTGACAACAAAATGGCTGTGGCAAGAATATGAGAAAAGGCAGATGGGTCTATAGTGCATTTAGAGTGCAGCAGACAACGTCTAAGTGTCTTGATTAAAACTGGTCTGACTATACATCTCCTTCTATCAATTTCAACAGGTCAGGGAACATTAACACTGCAACTATCTGTGAGGAGCTAATGCAACTGCATGTGATTATCTTTGTATATTAGGCAATAAAGGGATCCTGCATCATAGAATTCTGATTGCAGCTTGTGTGCTGGACATTGTGCTAGGTATTGATATTATGGAGCTAATTAAGATACATTCCTTGCCAATAAGCTCATAGTCTAGAGGAAAATAGGTAGAGGAACAGATAATTATAACATTATAACATCGTGGCGGGAGGTACAGAGAGACAATGTGGAGGGTTTGGGAGAATGTCACAGCATTGGAAGGCAATGAAGTGGATATTCTTATTGGCAGGAACAATACTTGGCATAGTAGTCAAATGGGTAAAGAGTATCTCTGGTGCATCCTCCATGTCTGGTTTCAACAACTTTCTCTCCGCTTCAGGTGTCTCCTGACCCTAGGGGAACCCAGTGAGTTAGATATCCAGGGATTCCTCTGCAGCTCAATACCACCAGAACATGCCCTTTGCAACACTTTTATTTGCAATGAACGTTTCCTAACCACCAACACTTCACTGTGCTGTGTTCTAATCTCTCGTCTTTCTGACACGATGCTTTGGAACAACTTTAACTGTTCTCTCTTTCTTTTGCCTATGACGTGAAACAGTCACTAAGATCATTGCTTCTATCTCTGAAATGTCTCCCATGCCTTCTTCTCTTCCTCTTGGACCACCCTACATCAGATTCTCATCATCTCTCATCTAGATTCTAGTAACAACCTTAAGATAGCCTTTTTGCCACTTATTTTTCTGCCTTTTGGTACATTTGCTACATGGCCACATATTATGTTATTTAAAAAAGAAATATGAAGAATATCCCTTTTCTTACATTTGTTGGATAAGTGCTGTCACTTCTATGTGGACTTAGAAGCCCTGCATATTGTGACCCAATTCCAATTTTTTAGGATCATCTTCTTCTGCTAGATTCCGACTTCAACCATGTGAAAGGCTCTAGTATCATCTCCAGTGAGCCATTTGTCATCCTTTGAGCACACAGTATACTTCCATGTTTTCGTGCTTGGCTCATATGATTCCCTTTACCTGGAATCTCTTTAAGAGAAATTTATACCCCACTCCCTTCCTAGAAGAATTAGAAATAGGATTGGGTAATTGAAACGATTGAAGTAATAAGTAGTACCTCCTGTATTATGAGTCCATGTGATACATGAAGGGAAGTCCATATGGCTTGGTCTAGTCCTTGGTCTTAACAATTCAACACATCAAGCAATGTTTCCCTACTTCATTCTAACCATGTTCCTCCTGGTCCCATGCTCAAATAATATGTTGAAGAATTTTGAATATTTACAGTTGATTTTGTAAAGTATTTGATTGCTTTTGGGCTTCTTCTATCATGCTGTTGGAATTTAATGAGTTTTTAAAAACTTAAGTGCTCGACTTCATTTTCCACCTGTTATAAATTATAATGATAAACATTTATTGAGTGCTTATGATGTCCCAGACATGGTTCTAAATTACTTACATGAAATTAACTCATGAAATTCTCACATTAGTCCTTTAAAGTAGTTTCTATTATTATCATCATCTTAAAGATGAGGACATTGGAGCCACAGAGAGATTAAATAACTTGTCTAGGAAGTAGTGACCCCCTGGTTCCAGAACCTACACTCATATATACTGAGCCAGTAATTATGTGCAAGTGGATAGAGAACTATCTACTGGAGGTATTAGGTAGGCATCCAAATTCCATCTGGTCTCAGCTATACCTCCCCAATCCCAGTGAGATTCCCAAAAGATGTATGCCCACAATAAGGCCGGATAAAGGAACATTTTATTACCAGCTTGGGCTTGGCCTCCTACCCTAGTGTAGAACCCTCTGGGCCACATGGAGGACATCTTTCCTAAGACAGAGGGAGACTGAGGCCTAGAATCTAAGCTGGCCAAGTAGCCTCCTTTGCCCTCTTTTCTGAGCCCTTGACGCTCTCTATCTTATCACTCTATTCGTGAGCAAAGGTCAGTTGTGGGAGGAATAAGTCAGACAGCAAAAATAGAAAGAACAGGAATTATTAGTCTTACTGCCTAGAGCAGAGCTGATTTAGGCCACTTGGAGATGGGATCATCCAGAGAGCATTTGTATTTAGCACAGTGCATATTCTTCTTATTCTTAATGTTATTAATATGCACGTCATTTTTATCTTTGGTATTGTAGTAGACTAGGGAACAATGCTGGGTTCATGAGAGGTCTCAATAAATTCTTATAGAAATGAATTCAAAATTCTATAAGTAGAGAAACATAGCAAAGGATAGCTTTATGCATAATGTTCATTGAAGCCATTAATAAAATTTTCTAAAATATTTTAACTATTCATAATTAGGTAATATTTATATAAATTATGGCTTACTCATATAGTGGAATGTTTTGCAGTCATTAAAACATTTAAAAAAATTTTACAAATAATTTTAAATGAAGAATTTTTAATGATGTAACATTAAGTGAAAAAGCAGGATGCAAGATTATTATATGATGTGGTCTCAGCTATGTAAAAATAGGCCTTAATAGTCATTAAAAAAGAATAAAGATTATCTATGCTTGCTTTCTCAGGAAATATTGTTAGATGATCAAGTAAGGAGCAGAATAGAATCTGTAGAATGATATCATTTTGTGTAAAAAATGTATATATTTCTTGAAGTCCACACAAAAACTGTTACTCTGGGGAATAAAACTGGGGGTGGTAGTGGCTAGAGCGGAAGAATAACTTAATTTTTACTGTGCATTTTTTATGCCTTGGATTTTTTTTTACCATGTCCATACATTTTCTTTTCAATAATAAAAGTTTCCTTTTATGATAGTGTATATATATATAAATGTACCAGTTAGCAATAATGGGAGTATGAGTGTGTGGGCAATTTAATTTTTCTTCTTTTATCTTTTTTTTGAGTTTCTAAATGTTCTATAATAAGTATATTTAGTTTTATAATTAAAAAATATTAAGCATGATTTGGGACAAATGAAAACCTGGAATGGGGACCAGGAACAGAATTATAAGAGAAGTCTCTGTGCTGTTCTTATGGAGA
The DNA here is from genome assembly GCF_057802395.1 of Ceratotherium simum simum. Taxonomy (NCBI): domain Eukaryota; kingdom Metazoa; phylum Chordata; class Mammalia; order Perissodactyla; family Rhinocerotidae; genus Ceratotherium; species Ceratotherium simum. Next base: position 20,438,354 of record NC_141903.1, on the reverse strand, counting down.
ACTCAAGCATCCCTCGGGTGTCTGCTCAGAGATTGCCTCCTCAGAGATGCCTTGTCCTGAGCACTGGATCCTAGGTGAGCTTCCCCGATTATTCTCTCCATAGTATCCTGTTTGGTTTCCTTCACTGCATTTTCACCATCATTTTATTTGTTGGTGTGCTTGTCTGTTTAATATTTGTGTCTTCTTCTGGGCTGTAGATTCTGATCTGGGACCATGTCTTGTGGTTCCTATACACCAGCACACAGTCCAGTGCATGTTGCATAGTAGGCGCTCAATAAATATTTGTTGAGATACTAAATGAATGAATGGACACCTCCTCTTCATGACCCCTACATCCCAGAACCCATGGACAAAAGTCTTTATAGATTAAAGGAGAAACATGCACAATGGACTTATGCTTTAGCATGATAGCTGAGCGTGGTCCCAACAGGGCAACCAGGGTAGCAAGAGGGCAAAGATGGGCTGCGTGAAATGAGTGGTAGGAAGAAGGGGCATTTTATACTTAGAACAGCTATGTGATGCTGGCAAGTGGGCATTCTCATTGGCATGGTGGCAGGTATCAGCTTGTCAGATTTATGGTGAAGGCTCCCCTATTGTCATGTGGGCACATACATTGGAACCCCAGGGTGGAAAGTGGACTACCAACTGTTATTAACCTTGGTGAGAGCTCACTTCCCAATTGAAATGAAGACTATGAGGTGACAAAGCATGAAATGGTAGCAAGGAATTTGGACAGCTGGCTTCGTGGCTGGGTTGGGAGCTGGCTGTTTGTATTTGTGGTAGTCACTTCGCCTCTCTGAGTCTTGTTTCCTCATTTGTTGAGTGATCATTTCAGAGGGTCCTTGGGGTGTACTATTACATAATTGTATAAAATAGGGGGTTTTCAGGGCTTGGCTGGTTTTCAGGCATTGTCAGTGGGGTCCCAACTGAAGGCATGGCACAAATGTGGGATATGAGTCTGGTCATGGACGAGAGGTAGTGTGATATGATAAAAGGTCATCCTAACATCTCTCCATAGAAAAGAGTTAAATTCTTCAATGACTTCAATCAATGAGGTGCATGAAATGGCTCATGTATGTGCATAGGTAAATTCTGGTTCTGCCATCTACTATCTGAATGACTTGGGCAAGTTTCTAAGTCTCAATTTTCTATAAAATGAGGATAATAGGGGCCAGCTCAGTGGTGTAGCGGTTAAGTTCGCACACTCCGCTTGGGCGGCCCGGGGTTCGCCAGTTCAGATCCTAGGCGCGGACCTACTCACCACCCAACAAGCCATGCTGAAGTGGTGTCCCACATAGAGCAACAAAAGGATGTACAGCTCTGACATACAAGTATCTACTGGGGCTTTGGGGAGAAAAAAGCAAAAAAGGAGGAAGATAGGCAACAGATGTTAGCTCAGGGCCACTCTTCCTCAAAAAAAAAAAACATAACAAACTAAAAAAAAAAGAGGATAATAATAGTAATACTTATTATTATAAAAGGTTCTTTAAGGATCAAATAAGAGGATGCATGAAAAACACCCAGAATGGTGCCTGGTCCATAGTACTGCTCAGTAATCAGCAGCTTTTATAATTTAACATAATACCAGCTACAGTTACAGAGTGCAGATCATGTGCAAGGGCTGCATCACTTCTCCATGACCCTATTTAAATCTTGTTTAAAGAAAACAGGTTTTCTTTAAGGGACCGCTATCATGCTAAACTACTTCCTACTCTAGAGAAGGGCCCCTACTCAAGGATGCACATATTAATAAAGCCACCATTTTAACCGCCCAGGTGCTTGATCTCTAGCATCTCCTTTAGGCCCCGTAATATCTATTATGAGGTCAGTCTTCCTCTCCCGCTGTGTGGCGAAGGCTCAGCGAGGTTACCTGCCTGAGTGAGGGGCCGTGCCAGGATGGGAACCGAGGTCTGCCTGACTCCAAAGCCCATGCATTTAACCTCGGGCCAAACAGCCTTCTGTGACTATTAATTGTGCTTTCTCTGAGCTCTGTATTCCTGCAGCCGAAGGTCGCTTGTCCTCCTCTTCTGTTGCACGCTCATGGGTCACAGCGGGTGGGAGTTAGTCTTCTGCAATTCCCATGGGTTTTCTGGGCCCGTCTTCCATCTGTTCCAGCTTTAGCTGCAAACCGTGTGCAGGGTCTTCAACCCTAAGTCCTCCTGATGCCTCCAAATGAGAGAAGGTGACCTTGAGTTCAGGCCAGCATGGGCTGTCCACAAAGCGTGGGAAAATTATCAGCAGAGACAAAAAAATTTTCTCCCTCAAGAATTGTTATTGTAGGGCTGCATTTTCCAATGCGAAGAGCACATTTTTTGTTAATCTGCTCTTGATGGCAGAATCAGGGAGAGTGGGAACAGGGCTATTTTATCTACCCAAAACAATTCATCAAACGAACTCAGGGGATCTGAGATAGTCTCTAACAAATAAAAGTCAACAACGCTCCCTTTGTCTTGGGCCACACACGCAAAACGTTTCTTTTAAAGGTAGAAGGGGTCATCTTGATGTTCTATGGATGTCAGCAGGCACTACGTGCTTTCCTTTACCCCTTCCTGGCCCCCAGAGTGGCTTGGAGATCTTAGAGGCTGTTTGGGAGGGATAGTGGGAAATAAACGAATGTCAAAGGAAGGTGGAACTTAGTCATTGTAGAGAGTTTGGACCTCTGTGAAGAAGAACTAGCTGGGCCTCTGGGAAAGCACTGAAGGCAGAGACAGGGTTCCCCTCGTGGAAGGTCCCCCTTGAGAATGTTTGCTTTCCTTTTGCTTTGGGACAGGAAAAGTAATAATAATAATTTCAGCTAATGTTCCCTGAGCACTTTCAGAGTGCCAGGCATTAGACTAAAGGCCTATGCAGACTATCTAATTTCATCTTCACAGCAGCCCTGGGAGGCAGGGACAATTGTTATTCCCAGTTTCTGAATTGACAGCTGAGGCTCAGAGAGGTAAAGTCACTGGCCAGAGGTCACACAGCTAGAAAGGAGGGGAGGCAGCATTTGGACATGAGCGATCTGATTGTAGTCCCGTTCTCTGAGGCCCAGAGAAGCTGTGACTTGCTTACCATCTCAAGCTAGCTAGAGGGCAGAACTAGGATTAGCATTTAGGCCTTCTGACTTTCAGTTTTTCTGACCATATCACACTGCCTTTTGATTTAAACTGTCATAGGAATGGTATTTCAAAAGAGCAAATTCAAGACAGCATTTGGTTCATTTGAATTAGTCTCTCAAATGAGTGGACAAGCCTGGTGGTCTTCCTTAAACTGTTAAAGAGCAATCGAGGTAATATTTTTGTTAAGCTCTCTTAAAATTATTTATTTTCTGAGTATGAAAGTAATACAGGCCCATTGCAGAAAATTTAATAAAGTAAAATTAAAAAATGACCCGTAATCCTACCACCTAGAGATAACCTTAGCATTTTAGCATGTTTTAAAAAGCATAGTTGATATCATGATGTATATGTATATATATTATTTTATAACCAACTTAAAATTAGCGATGACAAGTAGGTTTTAAATCTAATGCCCATTTGATGGATTGGTATTTAGAAGGGTTCTGAGGCCTCATATAAGTTCTTGGGGTTGTGATGAACTGACCATGATTGCTCTTGGTTCCTGGTTGAGGATTGCATCGGGAGAAGCATTTATTTGGCATACTTTCAAGGGCTGCATCATGGCTGTACTACATTTGAAGACATTTTGATGCCAGTTTTATTTCCGGAACAAGGATGTTGGGACAAGCTAAGGATTTACTCTCATGTATTGATGAGGTTTGCCTGGTGACCTGGAGTAGAGCCAGGATTTCCCTTGCTGCCAACACTCCTTGTGGCCAAAGGATATGAGTCATCTCTTGATAGGTATGTGGAGGACTCTATCTCTGGGGACATAGGGACTGGCTGCAGGGGTGGCTGCTGCCTTCATAAACTTAACCCAGGACCTGTCATCCTGGGGATTGAATAGCATGCCTTGCAGAGTTTGTCAGCTCCACCCTACTCCATCTCTTGTTTGTCTGGTTGCTTGTTTGTCATCTTGCATGTGGCCTTCTGTATAGCAAAGAGCAGAAGTGAATCACTGTCTGACGTCGGGGCCCTCTGTTACTGTTTATGAGTCCTATTGAATCACTGAAATAGCGATCCCTGGAACCTTAGGGCTGGAAGAGACCTTCACATGCATTCCGAAGCCCTTATCTTACAGACAAGGCCACCAAGTTTTACACAAAGTGTGACATGGGCAGGCCTGGGGTCAAGTTCTTCTGACCTGTGTTCAGTTCTTCTTTTTCCTTGTTCATTTGTTTTTAAACCCTGTGGCATTATATTTTTTGTGAGGAGAAAAAGACATTGATGAATGGATTTAGAGTCTTACAGAAATGATGTACTTATAGAGAAAAGCATTGTTGAGTAGTTTACGTTTTACATCTTGATTCTTCCAGTTATCTATGTCCACTGTGACCGGTTTTCAAACCAAAAATTGGATCATGTGGTCAGACAAAGAGTAATTTGATTTGTGAATTTATTTTTAATCAATGTCTTGTAAAGGTTTAAAAATAAAATCATGTTTAGTTATACAGTGATTTATTTATTGAGTAAATACTGTTTTAAGGTTTTTACATGACTTTTCTCCTATAATTTTCCCACAATTTTGTTAGGTAAGTATTAGGAATATGTTGATTCTCTAGATGAGGAAACAAAGCCTTGGAGAGGTTAATAGACTTAACCAGAGTCAGAGCTTATAAATGACACTTGTCCTTTTGACTCACAAATCTGTTATCTTATGCACTATGCCATTCTGCTTCCCAGTTCACGTTTGCATATACACTAGATATAATTTGAGAATTAACTGATTTACTGAAAATAATAGAACTACATGAAATCAGATAAATCTGGGATATGAGGTCACCATCTCCATGACTGAAGATATTTGATTATTTGTCCTGATTAACCGTAAGCTGGCACCTGGTGGTAGGTCCTCCGAAGTCAGATTTAACTATGTTTTAGGAGTCTTGAAGCCACTTACGTCTGTTGTAATGGACTAGCCCAGGTGGACATTTTAGCTTTCTAGTGCTCAGACTCTCTTATCCAAACCACAATCTCCATTTGGTGGGCAATGGGCTTTGGAATTGGTTGAATTCATAAAGGAGAAAGGGCAAAGGTGGCAGGGGATAGGGCTAAGCTATTTTGAAGTCCTGCCTATGAGTTCAGGACTGTGTTCCTCTTGCGGTCCTGGCTGTCTCTCATCAAAGCTCTGGTAACTTAATTATTAAAATGCATTCGCTCACCTTTTAGAAGACAGCAGTTTCATCACGTTACTTTTAGGCTGTCTCGGCTCGGTGACTGGATGTCTGGGTTGTGTCATAACAAGGCCAATTAAAAAGAAAAAAGTGCATAAGGCCAAGGCATATGCCCTACCCTCCCAATCAGGTTCATATCTGTCTTAGGATTTGCAAATCCCCTGCCCTTCTGGAGCTCAGGGCTGCTCCTCCGGAGCCAGCTGTGCAGTTTTATGGCCTGCACTGACCTCATGATGTCACTTGGTCATCAGAGAAGGTGGTATGGGGTTAAGAGAGGCTAGTTCCTAGGAAGCAGACCCAAGGCACACCAGGGGGGCAGAGGGGATATCCTAGAAACAGCCACAAGGAGCTGGGGGAAGGAACCGGGGAGGTATCCTAAGGCAGGATTTCCACCACCTGCAGCAAGGAGACTCTTCTCACTCCACTTGGGCAGGTGGACATGGCGGCTATCTCTCAGCCAGCTGTTTGCGCCTGAGCATGAGATCTGGCTCCAAGGAGATCCAAAGCTCCAGGAAACAAACAAACAAACACAGAAGCAGGTATGCTGCCAATAGACTGTTAAAAACAATGCTTAACCTGTGTCTACCCCCATTTTGATCCATTAAGCACATAGGTCTCATTAGTATACATAATGTTGGGCCCAGACAGATAACACTAAGGAGTATCTCTGGTTCTGATAATGCTGGGAAACTTGTTCTGCTGAGGGCCGTGTTTGTCATTATCAAAGCAGCTTTTTTTTTAAAAACAATATTTCTTTAAAAATAATACTATTACTAAAAAGAACTCCCTCAGGCCCATTTCCCCAGGAAGTTTGGAATTCTAGAGTGTTAGAAAAGAGACATTTGTCTTGGCCAGGAGCACTATCAGAAAAATCATTGCCTCTGGGAAGAGCACTGGGTTGAGAGTCTGAATACCTGGGTTCTCAGCCCTGGCTCAGCCATCAATTTGTGGGGGCCATTGGATAGATCCTTTACCCCCTGTGGCTCTAGTTACCCCTTCTGAGGTAGGATTTGGGTTAGCTAATTCTTCAAGTTCCGTGTAGCTTGAAGATACCAAGCATCGATTTCTTTAGCCTCTTCATGATGTAATTAAATAACCCTTTCCAACTCTTGAGACTGCTGGGAAATGCTCTTTGAAAATATGTATTTATCCAGCCCCTAACTCATTGAATTATTGTGAGCTGGACTGAAAAGTCTCCAGGGGTCACTGGGAACCATGTTTGCGGATTAGTGTCCATATAGAGATCCGGAGGCTGGAAGGAATTAGAGTTAAAGTAACAACAAATAATAAAGCAGGCTGGAAATAGGTGAGACTTGAATCATTTGTTGATAATAGACAGACCTTTTCCAACCACCTTCATCCTTATGGTATTTTCATCTATGGATAGTTATTTATTTGTTTAATAAATGGAACCTGACCAAAATTTTTTGAAAACAAAGTTTGTTTAAAATATTTTGTACCCCTTAAAATCATCCCCAAAACACCAACTAAAAACCCACATGTGACATAGACAGAGAGGGGGAGTGCTTTTGGTGAGCATGTGCTTAACTTGCAAACATCTTGAGATGTCTTCAAGCTAGAAAACCAAACCACATCAAATAAAACCAAACAAACCCAAATGAAAACAGCAAAAGAAGTACTTCAACTCTGCCTGCTTCCCAAACCACTGCTCCATTTCTCCCCTTTGTTTCCACATACTCTTCGGAAGGATAGAGGTTAAATGTTACTTTTCTTTCAGTCTTGCGTTACTTCCAGGGAGAGGTGAAGTCTGCCCCCAGGACTGACTTCTGTCACTACTGGACCATTTCATTGGGGCAGCTCTGCGTCTCCTGTTCTCACGGAGCCCTCATCCTACTTGTTCTCTCTAAAGCCTCCTGCATTATCGACAAAATTGCCTCCTTAAACTGCTTCCCCTCACACTTTCAAGGCCTTTAAAAAAATTATTACTAAAAACATAATCTTGGTTTATTGCAGAAAATTTAGAAACTGAAAGACAAGCAAAAAGAAATATAGAAATTACTCATAAGCTGATCACCCCAAGAGAGCCATTATTAGAATGTTAACATATTTTCTGGCATTTGTGGGTGGAGAGAAGAGAATGAGGAGAAAATAGTGCAAAATGAGCCTAGAGAGAGGAGGTACCAGACAGACACACAGGGCTTTGTGGACGGTGCCAGGGATTTGGGACTTTATTCTGAGTGCAACAAGGAGGGATTCTGGTAGGGTCAAGATAAGGTCATATATGTGTTTTAGAGAGATTACTATGACTGCAACGTGGAGAACAGACTGAGGGCAAGAGACTAGTTCACAAGCCAGGTAGGAAACAGTTCGTGCTCATTCTCATACCTCACCTGATGTCATTTCCCTCTTCTGGAATATTCTCCTTTCTTCCCAGGTCCATACAAATTTTACCCCTCCTTCAAACAACTTGAAGTGCCTAGCTATTCAAACCCATCTTGACTTCCTTCTCCTCCAAAGTTTTACTCAGCTGAATGGGCCACACTTGACTTGCTGCTCCGTGGAGTGTAACCCACAGTTGTACTGAACCAGGGCAGTCCTGTGGAGCTGAGTATAAAGCACTTCATCTTCGCTTCTTATCATCATAACTTGCATTGTCTCTTGAAGAATCCTATCAGACTTGATTCATTAATTAATATTAAAATGTAAATGAAACTGACTCTGTTATCCCTCCCAGGATGGCAGCTTTTTAAAAACTTCAAACCTGTACAAAAGTGGAGAAAACAGTATGTTGAGCCCCTGAATACCACCAGCCAACCTCCACAGTAATCAGCTCATGGCAAATCTTGTTTCTTTTGCACTCCCACCTACTCTATCCTACCTCAGACATCTTACATGGCAATTGCATTATAATAGACAAAGTAAATTAACCCCAAAGAATGCATCTTTAATGGGAAACGACTGGCATTTTATCAGGTAGATATGAAATAACAATTTCCTTAGGTGTCCTTTTGAACAATCATGTAGCATATAAGGAAATTCATTTCTTGCATTGAGTGTCTGGGATATATATATAAAGGACCATGAGACACATAATGCTTTTGGGAAGGAAAATGTTGCCGTAAAATCTAGCACAATTTTTGAAATAGCATGTTAAATAGAGATCAAACTGCTCTTTTGAGGAGAGGTGCCTGGCAAAGGATCGCATGCCAAACAGAATGACCTTCCATCCTCAGAGATATTTGAGGCCAGGACATGTGCTGGAGGAATCAGCTTCCTGAAGAACTCAGGTACCAGAAAGCTTAGGGTGGTGCTGGAGACGAGTGCTCGAAAAGGCAATCTTTATTTATTTTTCTTTAGGCAACATAATTAAATGATAACAGTACCATGTAGCACAGTTTTATGAAGCAATAATCCAGTTCCCAAATGGGTAAACTGTAAACCTGATGGCCAAGTCATTTATCCCAATGAGAGAGCCCGATTATTGCAGGGGAAAGCAGGGGATCGCCCTGTTATAATGGTTTTGCTACACAAGCTTGAATAGGTCTAAGATACTCGATGTGGATGCACACGCTGGAGAGGGAAGCTGAAGCTTTGAATGTAAGAGAAAGATGAAGGCAAGTGGGCTGGGTTTGGGGCTAAGGGGTGTGTTTGGAGAGAGCTGAGGGGGAGTGAGACCTTGCAGAGGAAGCTAGATGGTGGGAATCACCTGCCTGGAGTGGGCGAGTTCAGTAAATTTATAGTTTCAGAAAAAATTCAGACCATACTTCCTTGCTCAGAAAGCAGGAAACTTTTCTAAGGAAAATGGAGAAAGGAAAGGAACGATTAGTTTTGGGGTTCCAACTATGTGCTAGCATTTTTATAGATCTTGTCTCATTTAATCCTCACTGCAACCGTATGAAGTAAGGATTATTCTCTATATTCTATAATTGAAGAAAATGAGGCTCAGAGAAGTTAAGTCATTTGCCCAGGAACACAGAACTCATGTGTTGAAGCCAAGATTCAAACCTGCTACTTTGGCCCCTGTAGTGTCTCACCAGAAGAGTTACAAGGAAGAGGCTCTGCTGAAATCTGACCTGGTACTGGATAGATGCTCTCCAGGGTCCACTTAGTGGTTCCTGATTATGAAATGTTCTTATACTCTGAGCAGTAAGGAAAGAATGCTGAATGCATTTTTTTTCTAACGGGATCTTTGGAGCCAGGAAGGCAGCCTCCTGTTCCTTACAGAGTCCAGATTTTTGGATGAATAGTAAAATAAACATGTACATAATACCTGAATTATTATGCATTCATTCCATGGCTGTTGTGATCAAGGATCAAGGAGGGCAAATCTCATTGAATCGGCATGATCGAGGAAGAGAATGACAGGAAATGGGTTGGAGAGGTACCCAGGAACCAGATCATACAGGACCTTGTGGGCAGTATTATCCTTACCCCCAGGCAAGAGCATTAGAGGATCCTGCATACCACAATCACAGAAAGCGTAATTTATTAACAAACACATAGGCCTGTATTCCTTGTGATTCAGTGCTCAGTGTTAATACACAGCAGCCCAAACCCTAAACATCCACTCTTGCAACTAACACTGTTCAGGCCCCAGAGGAACACTTCCCCACGTCTCTTGCCCTATGTCCTCAAAACAAAAGGTCACTGCAGCCAAACACTGTAAAGGTTTGATTGAAGCTTGTGCTGCTGTTGACCTTGGAAACAGACACTGATTTGGAGTGTGGGAAGGATTTCAGTGGATGAAGTATTTAGGTGAAGGAAAAGACAAATTGATTTGATACAGTCTTCCTCTCAAGTATCAAAAATTTTTGCATAAAAAGTGCAAAATTATTTCCTGGTAGTATAAAGCATCCATTTTCTTTCTTCTCTTCATATGCCAAAATTTGCTTCTGAAAGTACTCGTAAACACAGTTGTATATTGTGGCCAAGGAATGTTTTGCAATAGTAAAAAATTCATATTACCCTTAAATTTGTGTATCTATTTGTGTGTATATTTAGTGGTAAACAGTGTGAAGTGTGGTGTAATACTGAGTTCTGACGCTGACACAGATAAACTTTAAAGCTAGAATTGCAAATAGTTTCATTTTTATAAAAATACTTAATGACAATTAAATTTTAAATAAAGTAAATAAATTTCAGCTTTATTTAAATAATTTGATTTAAAATATTGACATTCATTAATACAATTAACCTTTTGCCTTTTGTTTTAGTGGATAATTTTGAATATTTTAGAAGAAAAATAGCAGTTTTACAAACATGAAAAATAATTTTTAAAAAATTTTTATATTAATTAAAATTTTTGATGAAAATTTGTTCAAATGTTGTATACTTTGAATAAAATTACCTTTTAATACTTTAGACCATTACTGTTACTAGGACATAAATTATGTGAAAATCTTGATTATAATAACATAATTATTAATTTTGTTGAAATTCAGTCATGAAAAAATTTATGGAATGAATGCATAATAATTCATGTATTATCTACATATTTATTTTACTATTCATCCAAACACTACTAGTCCCTCAATGAAACACTCAAATATGTGTAATAATAATTAAATTGAACAGTCTTTGATATTTTGCCAACTTTTGGGCATTTAAAAACCATAGATTTATACTTTTAATCATTTTAAAAGCCATACATTTACACATATTTTTAGATTTCACCATTTTATGTATTTACCAAGTAGATAAACAGAAAATATTTTTTAAACAATTTGTTATCTTGATTTGAAACTTAAAAACATTTGGAGTACAATAAGTAGCTGGACCTTCATTTGAATTCTTGTCCTGGACCCTGCAAATGTTAGCAGAGGCCCAACCTGTAAACTGCGGTTAAAACTAGGTTTTATTCTGTTTGTGATGGACACTTGTTGGGGAGTTTTGAGCAGGGAAGAGAGATGACCTGCCTTATGTTCTTAAAATGATTGCTCTGGCTGCTAGTGGAGAACAGATGAGACTGGGGGCCAAGGACACTAGTTAGCTGGCTATTGCAGTGCTCCAGGCAGGTTGGTGGGATTAGGGTAGTAGAAGTAGAATTGGTGAGAAGTGGTCTGAACCTATATTTTGAAGGTAGAGCTAAGACAATTTGCTTACAGATTGGTGTAGAATGTAAGAGAAGATTCAAGAAGGACTCCAAGGTTTTTGACCTGAGCAACTGGCAAGTGGCAGTACTATTTACCTCTTGCCTTTTAGGATGGTTGTGGGGATCATTTAACTGAAATGACAGATGTAAATTGTCTAGTACAGTGCCTGGTACATAGTAGTTGCTCAATAAATTTTAGTTGTGAGTAGTTTATTATTATTTTCTCATTTGTTCTCTAGAGCCGTGCAAGATGCTGATGTTATGATATTATTTTCTCCAGAAAAAGAAGTTGGTCAAAAAGTTGAATGACAGGGGCCGGCCTGGTGGTGTAGTGGTTAGGTTCACTTGCTCCGCTTCGGCGGCCTGGGGTTCATGGGTTCGGATCCTGGGCACGGACTGACGCACTGCTTGTCAAGCCGTGCTGTGGCGGCCTCCCGTACAAAGTAGAGGAGGATGGACACGGATGTTAGCCCAGGGCCAATCTTCCTTGTCAAAAAGAGGAGGATTTGCAATGGATGTTAGCTCAGGGCTAATCTTCCTCACACACACACACACAAAAAGTTGAATGACATGGTCAAGGTGCTACAGCTAATGAATTGTAAAAGTCAGCTTAAAACTAGAGATTTCTCTGTGAGAGGAGCATGCAGAGAGCCTCTGAGGGCAGCTAGATCAGGACAAGGGTTGGTGTTGCCAAATGTGGTCTGGGAACCTGGAATTTAAACTTCGATATCTGCAGGTGTGTTTTTGGAATAGGAGCAGGTAAAAATGCCTCTTCATGGAGGCAGGGGTCAGGATTTCTGAGTCCCTGGAGGAATGAATTAATGATAAGGCTGGGAAATCAAGAGCTTTTTGCCCAGAGTCAGCTCAGGTAATTGCTTTGTCCTTCCTACACCTGTTGATTTCATGAGTTACAGTCATTTAACAGCAGCAGCACCCAATGTCTATTGATTGTTACATTCCAGGCACCATTCTAGGCCCTTTACCTGTATTATTTTTCCTTTAATCCTCACAACAGCCCTGCAAGGGAAGTAGTATAGTTATCCCTCGTTCACAAGTCAGGAAACTGAGGCACTCTCTGGTTAAGTAACTTGCCTAAGGTTACACAGCTAATAAGTGGTGGAGCCAGGTTTCAAAATCAAGCATCAGAATTCACCCACTTTCAAGTTAAACCCGTTCATTTTATAGATACTTAAAACTGAAGCTCAGAGAGGTCAAGCACCTTGCCTAAGATCACAGAGCTAGTTGATGGCAGAACCCAGAACCGTCGACCCCTAGCCAAGTCTCTTCCACTGTCTCAGGCTGAAAGGAGCTTTTGCTTGCCTGTTGGAGGCTTTGGCTTGTTTAGGAAATGGACACCAGATCTGGGCATAGTGCCTGATTTGGGCTTGGTGGTTTTGAAATTACAGCTTCTTATATCTTTTTCAATCTTGTTTTATGAACCTTGTTGGGGGAACTTGTTCACAGTTCTCTGCTTGGTTTCCCCGTGTAATCAAGAGCAGACTCCTGCAAGCAAGTCAGTTCCAAAAGTTCTCCTTTAAGCACTAGAATTGCAAGGAATTTTGATGGAGTTAGGACTCACCTCCTCCTTTCTTCCTTCTCCCTATAAAACTGGAAGAGAAAGGGATTACCAGCAGAAAGGAAATGGAGCAAGTCCGTGTCAAATTTGCCTCTCAAAATTAACTCCAAAAATGAAAGCCTCACAACTCAGCCTTGACCTCGTGTGCTTAGAAAGACCATTCAACTGCTTCCAGGACAGGTGAAAGAGGCAGAAAGATGGCTTAGAAAGAGTGGGACTCAACTGGCACAGCATAGTGAGAACAAACCTCCAATGGATATGGTCTCTAACCTGCAGTGAGTTTACAGATTCCCTGCCTTAGTTTCTTCACACGCAGGGTTCTTCTTGCAAAGGGTCAAGGAGTTATTTCCTAATATTATTCCTAAATAATTCGTTAGTTGTTTAGAAGGAAAACAACCAGCCTTTGCTTCCCCAAGCTCCACTCCACTCCAAACTACTATAGTTTCTTACTGAGTCCTCTTGCCATTCTTTGCTTTAATAGTGGTGAGATTCAAGATGCTAATATTTGGTATAGACTCTTCATCTCTGTAAAATATTTTCTGTTTGTTTTTGGATTTCCAGAACACCAAATAGGATTGCAGACAAAGGATCTATGTTTCAGACAAGAGAGTAATCTGCCCTAACCAGGGATTCCAGGAGATGAGGGGAAAATTGCTTTTTAGCCACTTGCAATGTCTAGGAAAAGGTTGACGCTTGGAGCCTTGCCCTCAGTGAGCCATGTTGAGATGGTGTCCTGTCTTGTCTAGGTAAATGGCAGACGTTGTCCAATTAGAGATTTAATTTTAAATAAAAATGGCAGAGCTTCAAATTTGCTTTCGATAGCCCCAGCGGGTGTGATTGCATTCTGGGGACATAAGATGGGGCTAAAAACTCTCCAAAGCTGCTATTCTAGGTGTCTAAACTTGCTAGCTAAGATCACAGCAGGGACCACAGACGTCACACCTGGAATCTGGAATGAGCATTATAAAATTGGCAAGGCTGAAAAGGCATTAGTAAACATTATTAAGAATTCCTTGCAGGCAATTAGACTCCAACAATATCTTTGGAGAGGGTGTTTTTTTTTCCTTTTCTTCCTTTTTTTTTTTTAATCTTTATTTCTATCTTGCTAATGAGAGAGTAATGAGCCACATACTTGTTACCTAGAAGGAATATCTCGGCAAAGCTCTAGTGAACTTAAAAACAGTATTTACAAACTGATTATTGTTCGCATTCATTATAAATTTTAAATTAGAAGGAATTGTAATAAAGGGAGCCAGGAAACGAGTTGTTGCTCACTCAGAGGTTTCATGGGCCCTTAGATGGTGAAATGCTAAGATTTCTGTCACCAATGAACTGGCAATGGGAGATGTTCTTGGACCCCATAAGAGAATGTGTTTCACAGCTCTGGATTTGTTTATCCCCCTTGTTTGTTTTATACAACGTGATTGTCCCAACTCACATTCAAGCCAGTGATATCTGGTACGTAGGGTCAAAAGATGTGTTTTCTATTGAAAGCACATTAGACTTTTTGCACACTCTTCATTAACTCACACCACTCCATCCCTTCCTCTGTTTATTTATTCATTTCTTTCCTGAGCTCCCTTCTCCTAAAGAGGGAGAAAATTTGGTTAATAAGACCAGGCTCAGGGCTGGCCCTGTGGCGTAGCAGTTAAGTGCGCGCACTCTGCTGCTGGCGGCCCGGGTTCGGATCCCGGGCGCACACCGATGCACCACTTGTCAGGCCGTGCTCTGGCGGCGTCCTATATAAAGTGGAGGAAGATGGGCACAGATGTGAGCCCAGGGCCAGTCTTCCTCAGCAAAAAGGAGGATTGGCATGGATGTTCGCTCAGGGCTGATCTTCCTCACAAAAAAAAAAAAAAAAAAAGACTAGGCTCTTGACCTTGGCTGAGATACTTCCCTCCTTCCCACTGATCTACAGGGACAGGGAGACAAACATGCCAACTCACAGACCTGGCCCTTCCATAGAAGTGCCGTGTTGAGTCCCAATGCCATTTAGAAGGGCTAGGACGAGGTAAGCTTCATATCCTTTCTCTCTTCTCTGCCCTTTAATTTCCCATATATATTTTTTCATTTGGCTGTGACAGAAAAGTTGGAGAAGTACAGCTCTGCCATCCATGAACACTTTCCCATACTCATTGGCCTGATTTATATATTTTTGTTATTTTTGTTTTGGTTTGATTCAGCATCTGAGTGTTCTTCCTATCTACCTGTGGAAGTCAGTCTGGGCTAAGTAATTTACTTGCATTATTTCATTTGATACTCATGACAACTAAAGAAACTGAGCCTTAGAGAGGTTAAAAAATTGATGAAGCAGAGGTTTTAATCTAGGAGATCAGACTTCAGAACACCTTCTCAAGTGTCAGTTGAATTGAAGCAGACACTTTTAAATGAAAATACTGTATGTCATTTCTCTGACATGACCGAATTTATTAAAATACTTTCCACCACTTAAGGAATGTACTCATGGGCAGAAAGAGTACTGATATGGGCACAAGAGTCTAGAATGGGTGACATTGGGTTCTAAATATTGGGTTCCTATATCCAGAAAGCAGATGAGCCCTACTGACTGAAGGAAAAAAAACAACTACAACGTGGCTTCTCCTTTATGCGGAACATCAACTTGCATTCAGTTCCCTTCTTTGAGGTGTACTAAGGTGTCCTCTTGTTCCATAATCTCTAACAGTAGCTTTGTGTCAACATGCATGGATTGGTGATCAGGGAACGGTCATTTCTCAGGACCTTGAACCAAGTCACCAGTTGACTCCTTGAACCAAGGAGTGGACACAGGCTATTCTATGTGGGAATATGCTTGACCTGGGAGTCAGGAAACTGTTGGAGATTACAGGAGGCTCCTGGTGAATCTGAAAGAATTGGAAAGCCTTCATTCATTTCAGTGAATAAAAAAAAATTCTCTCTTGCATTGTGGAGTATAGCATACTCATTAAGAGCATGAGGCTTCGGAGATACATTAAGAACTGATTTAAACCTTGGCTTGGCCTCTTAGCATGTGTGATCTAGGGCACATTCTTGACCACGGTTCTGTCATCCATTAAATGGAGATAACAATTCTATATATCTCACAGAGATATTGTGAGGATTAAATGAGATAATGTATGTAAGATGCTTAGCCCAGTGCTAGGAGTATAGTAAATGCTCAAATAGTATTAGCTATGATTACGTGGCTATTTTCCTTGGACACAATAGAAATTTATTGTTAGTGATGAAGGGATATGATAGGAAAGGCTATTTCTAGGTTTCTAATTTGAAGGGCAATGGGAATCAATGGGAGGGACATAGGAACAAGTGAGAGAGCCACAGGATGCAGGGAGGGGGTGGGGGGTGGGGAAGATGCTTCATAAAGAATTTCTATCAGCAAGGCAGCACCTTGCCCCTGGGTCTAGCACAGAAATGGCCTCAGGTCATTTCCAAATTTGAAAGGAGCTAGGACTGGGAGCACCCAGGCATATTGTGGATGTATGGGGGCTAGCCTAGGAGGTGGGCATTGCTCTGGTTAAGGAGTCTGAATTTCAGGTGAATGCTTCCAGGAAAAAGGTAAAGTAACAAGTCGGAAACCAGACAGAGCAGAAATGAATGCAACATGCACACACACAACACACACACAGACACACACACATTAAAATAAGACTTCACATTCGTATGGTTTATAAAACGCTTTCATATTCATTACCATTCTGCAGAGCATGACAAGCCGTGAGTCATTAGCTGGGTGAATGGAAACTTGGCAGGCTGAAGAGAGAGCCATGGCTTTTAGGAGCTAGGCGATCCATAAGAACAAAGGGCAAGTAAGGAAGGCAGGGGACCAGATGTGAAACATCAGCATCAACAAGGTTACCTTTAATCAAATTATATAATTTTGCTGAGCCTCAGTTTCCTTATCTGCTAAATGGGAATAATTATGGTACCTGCCTTACCAGGTTGTCATTAGGATTGGATGAAGTGATGAATGCAAAATGCTTAATGCTAAGTAAGTACTTACATAGTTGTGAGCTGATCAGTGGTGAGGAAAGTCTGGGATGTATAGTGAAGAAAGGTGCCTGGAAACAGATTCTGAGAACAAGAAGAGAAGAGAAGGTGAGGAAGGGAGGTGAATAAAAAAAATTGTCCTAGAGAAAACTGTATTGTGGGTACCAGGGGCAATGGGGGTGGGAGGTGGGCACAAGGGGTGAAGGGAGTCATATATATGGTGATGGACAAACAAAAATGTACAAGCCAAAATTTCACAATGTTAAAAACTATTAAAACATCAATAAAAAAAAAATAAAATAAAGAATTGTCCTGCTTGGTATTTTTGGCCTAATTTTGGAATTAAAAAAGCTGGAAGCAGGACTCCTCGTCTGGTGTTCTCTTTTCTATATCAGACCCACTTTCTAATTACTGGGCCTAAATAAGAGACCTCTGTTTCCTCATAGACTGTGCCTGGCACACCAGACATCCATCTGGCCCCACTTTGTCTCAGTGAATTGCTAACACAAGACACCATGTTCTTGGTGTGAGATCTCAGGTCTCCGCAGAGGATTAAGCTGAAACATCCTGCCCCTCTGGTTCAGAGAGGAGATCTTTCTGCATATTTCTGAAGAAGTTGGCAGTGCTTGTTGGAAATGCTGCTGAGTGGCCAAAGCTTTGGCCAGGCCTAGGAGCTCTCTCTGAAAGTTTCCTTGGGGAATAAGAGCTTGTCCGTGATTCTAGGCCTTGTTACATCTCTGATAAGGTATCTCTGTTCTTTAGTTAGGTGACAGCATTCACTAGCACTGTTCTCAGCAGCTTCTGATTGTGATCATCATCAGGGTGCCCAGGGCTACCACTTTCCCACTCCCACCTCTAGGACTCTTCTCCTTGAAACCAGACCTCATCAACTGTTTTTTTCTTAACTCACTGTCTTCCTATCCATCCGTCCATCCATCCATCCATCGACCCCTTCATTTAACATTAATGCTTACTTTATATTAGACTTTGTTTCTAGTTCTAAAAACTCTCACTGTGGCTTCCACTGCTAACCTGTACCGACTTGCCAACTTCCCTGGTACTTTGATATCTTCCAACCTCTTTCAACTTAGTAGATTTCTGGATCTCATCAACTTGGTCTTCTCATGTCTCATGGTTATCTAGGTGGCTAGTCTAATACTGGCACCCTTAATTTTTCAGGGGTGAGGCTTCTTGAGGCTTGAATGAAGTGTTGAATTTTTGAAATATGTTGAAGTTTTCCTTGGTTTTAAGTGAAGGAAACAATCAGATTGGTTGTACAGTCTTGAGAATGGAGTCTGACAATTGGAGCTTGGTTGGCCTGGTCTTTGCTATCAGTTGGCAGGTAAGATAAAAAAATACGCTGAAAACTTCTTCCTAATTGCACATTTTTGGGCCCCTTCCCACAATCACCAAACTATAACACCCTTTTCAAAGGGGCTAGTTTCCTTTATGAGGAAAACAAAGTGATTAACCAAGATGCTGAAAACGCCAGTCATTCTGGTTAATCAATTGTTTTTGCTGTCTATAGAATAGGTGCTAAAGAATTTTCATATCCATGACTCCCAAGTCACCAGATCCTGTTGTGAGGGACCAGAGAAGGAACTTGATCTCTTGACATCCAAATCACTTTTTTTTTTTTTTTTGGTAAATTGTAAGATCCAACCTTTATTTGTGTCCAAGAACCTGTTGACATAGGTAGCGATAACATTGTTAGCCATTGATTCTTACCTCATCCCATAGTGCCCTATCTTAAAAAATCCCAGTGGTGTGGTCACTATAAGAGATGTCTACTCATGGGGATTTCTTCATTTTAACACATACCTTGCAGCATCACTGACTCTTGTCAACGTTCAGACCTTCGTAGAGAGTAAAGTCTCTTACAATGCGAAGGTATCCAATTCTAGTCTGGTCACCACCTCTTGACAGGGTTTGGACCCAAACCCCAGTGTGGCCTTCCCACCTGTTCCCTGGTTTTCCTGCTCCATTTGTGGTTCTCATAAAGATGGTGAGCAATTAGGCTGTTCAGTTGTGGCACATGGTAGTGTAAAATTATGGAATTTAGGATTTTAATGAGTTCAGGTGCCATACAAAAGAACTCCCCCTCTCCTACCCCACCCCTTGTCCATAAAATTATATGGCTTTAGAATTGGGGCTTTATGCAACCTGGAATAAAACATTTTATTTAAAGAAAAGAAATAGACCAGGAAAAAAAAGGACCAACACAATTATATGCAGATTTGTTCATAAATCAGGCACTGCCACAGCTGGGCGGCACATGTTGGCGATTCTGAATTTGTTGCTAAAACTTGAAAGATAAACATGAACCTGCTTCTACAGAGGAAAATCTGTTCACAGCAAGGAGCTGACCCTGTTCTTTAAACAAGGATGATGGTGTGGCAGCCTGCTGTGCCCTGCTCCATGTTGCTGTTTGGTGGTGAGGGTCACATAAGGAAGAGACCAAAGAAGGAGAAGAGGTTTACCTAGGGCAAAAGGAATCAGCAACAGACCCCAAACAGTAGGAAGAACTCGACTCTTCCCTCCAGCATTATAGGGCCCAATTAGCTAGGTCACTGGAGCAGGTCAGATATTTCATATGTATTTTCAGAGGTGAAAGATCTTTTGCCCTAGAGCTAAATAATGTAGGAAAAAAGTATGCAATTTATTATGAAAGAGTAGTTCTGAGACTTATGTCCTTTTAAATATATGTTCATGTCCCCAGAGCTCCTGCCAAGCCCTGTGCTTGCCCTAGGTGTGTGGAGAAGGGAAGGACAAACAGAGGGGATCTATCTGTTTTAGGATTCACTGCAAGGCTGATTGCTTTTGCTCTGGCCTGGTGCCAACAGTAACTCATTGCAAGGTCCAGCTGTTTCTAGCTGTTTCCTTGGTCCAGGTATTCCTTGGGGGATGGAAGGTAGTGCAATATATTTCTTAGCTGGCTTTTTGTGGGAATCGGTACCCTAGGTCGACCTACCTCTTGTCTGCTTCAAATAGAAGGAGAAGCACTGTAGGTAACAGTGAGGGTCGCTTTGGGACAATATGGTGGAGATTGATACTTACATCTGTGGAGTCAGTTAATTAACCAGGCTAATGGTGATATAAAGCCTGAAGCAGACATGGCTAACCTCCTTTCTCTTTCTGCTAAATAAAAGGAGAGAATTTTGGAGAGAGCCTGATTGTCTTCTCTTCCTTTCATTTTTCCCTCTGTCTATCCTGGTGCTCCATTGAGAAGAGTTAATAATAAGGGAGCCCTGTAGCAAATTTGAGGTTAAAGGCAGGTGGTTCTGTGCCTTTCAAGAACTTTATTTCAGCACAGCCCCTTGCATCAGGCACTGGCCAAGTGAAAAGGTCTGTCAGCACTAAATGATTTCCTTAACTTGGAAAAATGTTAATGATCCCAGAGGCATGACTTTGTCCTTTCAGATGACTACTGTTCAATCTGTCACCCCAAGAGTCTAAAAGAGAACTCATATACTTAAGGCACACATGCGCATGCACACACACACACACTCACACACACATACACACACGCACAAGTGATGCATCATTATTAATAAATGAATGGAGCTATTTGTTATTTATTATTTAAACCTTCAATACTGGCTGGCCTGAGTGATACATGAAATATAGGCAAGTAATTTATTTAGTAGGGAAAATAATGATTTTTTTTCCCCACAGCATAACCCCCTCTAACCCAAAACAGCAAGAGCTTTATCAAATACAAATACGATGGCTTGTAATTTTAGAGTCTTCCAGAGCATTGTAACTGACAACCTTTTTAACATAAGTACATTGAACAAATAATTTATAGACATATTCTGGGAATATTTTAGGGTATTTTATTACTAGTTCTGAAAGCTATGGCATGTTATCGATTTTGGTATATTAATATAACCTAAAAGGGAGGGCACATGCTCAGCTCCTAATCCACATCAGCTTTGATGGCAAACAATATATTTTACTGAAGGGAGCCTTGAACTAAAGCAGCAGAGGTTAACAATTACACATCATTGCCAAAAGTTTAAGATAATGAATTTCACTCATTATAAAACTTCCGCTTGGGGGACTGAAACAAATTTTCTCTACTTAGGGTTTCATCCAAATTCCTTGACCACTGTTTGTCAGCATGAACTTTCCTTTCCTCAAGTCCATTCCTCTCCTGCCACTTCCTTGGGATTCACAAAGCCTGCTGCTTGCTGAAAGGACCACCAATACCCCTTTTCCAAAAACATATTTTTAGAGTGGGTTTTGTTTAAAAGAGGTTATTATGTCCCTCCTTCTTGTGTTACTTGCTGCTTTTAGATGGTTTCTGGATGATTAATGCTTACGTTAACGTCTTTTTCACATTTGATATTTTATTTTATTTTATTATGTTTGTTTGTTTTTTTGTTTATTGCAGTAACATTGGTTTATAACATTGTAAAAATTTCAGGTGTACATCATTATACTTCTATTTCTGCATAGATTACATCATGTTCACCACCAAAATACTAATTACAGCCCATCACCACACACATGTGCTGAATTATCCCTTTCGCCCTCCTCCCTCCCCCCTTCCCCTCTGGTAACCACCAATCCAATCTCTGTCTCTATGTGTTTGTTTATTGTTGTTATTATCTACTACTTAATGAAGGAAATCATACGGTATTTGACCTTCTCCCTCTGACTTATTTCACTTTGCATTATACCCTCAATGTCCCTCCATGTTGTCACAAATGGCTGGATTTCATCGTTTCTTATGGCTGAGTAGTATTCCATTGTGTATATATAGCACATCTTCTTTATCCATTCATCCCTTGATGGGCACTTAGGTTGCTTCCAAGTCTTGGCTATTGTGAATAACGCTGCAATGAACACAGGGGTGCATGTACCTTTACAAATTGGTGTTTTCAAGTTCTTTGGATAAACACCCAACAGTGGAATAGCTGGATCATATGGTAGTTCTATCCTTGATTTTTTGAGGAATCTCCATACTGTTTTCCATAGTGGCTGCACCAGTTTCACATTTGATATTTTAAAATCACTCATCTCTTTGTTGTGTTTAGACCCAGAACTTATAATACACAGACATTATTATCCAATTTTCTGACCCCAGCACTGTAGGCTCCTCCCTAAATTGTCCTCACCATCTTCAGCCCTCAGTAGGAACTCGGTTCTTAAGCCAGGCTGCTCTTACTATCTCTAAAACTCACCCCATCATTCCTGTCTTGACACCTTTTATGTATCTGCTCTTCTTTTGTTACCATCCCATCTTTTTTGTCCATGAAGATTTTCCTGACCCCTCTGAAACATAATTATCTTCTCCTTCTATGAACCTCTATACAACTCAGCAGCTCTTCCTTATGATTTAGCACTTTATACCATGAGTGGCCTTGAATTAGTCCTGGTTTCTCTTTCACGTATATCATTTATCCTGGATCGACTATGAATAGTTTGAGGAAAGGAATCATATAGGTTACATTTTCTTTGTAGCCCCGTATGACTTAGGATGTAGCTGCACAGATATTGGCAGCTCAGTATATACTAAGTGCAGTAGACACCAAATTTACATGATACTGAAATCTAAGGAGAATCAGCAACAATTTTCAAAGTGTAGCTTAGCCCATCTCCCTCTAATGATTCAAAAGTTGTGTTATGATCAGAAATTCTACAAAATTCTGCTGGGCATAATTATTGGGGATGTAATTTATTTACCTTTACTATTATTTTTAAATATAAAAAATTTCTCATTATAAATATAATAATGAGAGAAAGATCTGAAAATTTGGAAAAGAAAAAAGAAGCAGAAAAAATAATCTCCCATAACCTCTTTGCCCATAGCAAGCACTACTAATACCTTGGTATATGCCCTTCTAGACTATTTTGTGTGCATATGTATAAGTTTATATGTGTAAACACACACTTTTTTTTTTTTTCATGAGGAAGATTAAGTCCTGAGCTAACATCTAATGCCAATCTTCCTCTTTTTGCTGAGGAAGATTGGCCCTGGGCTAACATCTGTGCCCATCTTCCTCTATTTTATATGGGATGCCGCCACAGCATGGCTTGACAAGCGGTGTATCCAGTGCGCGCCCGGGATCCGAACCTGCAAACCCTGGGCCGCAGAAGTCAAGCAGGCACACTTAACCGCTATGCCACTGGGCCGGCCCCAACACACACTTTTACATATGTCACTATTATTGCCTTCATTAATTCCTTAGGGTAAATTACCAGAAAGAATTTGCTGGGACAAAGGGGCATGTATAACATATAAAGATATGTGTGTGTGTGTGTGTGTGTGTGTGTGTGTACTTTAAAAAAGTATCACACTCTATGCACTCTTTTGTAACCTGTTTTTTCACATGTCAATAATGTGGCTTTAATGGCTGCATTGTAAGTCATCATACCTTAATTTACTTAACCAGTTAGTTATTATTGAACATTTAGGGTTTTCCACTTTTCACTCCTACAAACAGTGCCAAAAATAAGCTTTCTTGTAGGTAAATATTTGTGCACATTTTTCATGACTTCCTCTGGATAGGTTCCTAAAAGTGGAATTTCCAGGGCAAAAGGGCATGCATATTTTAAGGCACCTAAGGCACATTGCCAAACTGCCTTTCAGAAAGGTGGCATTCATTTATAGTACTATGGGTGGTAATTGAGATGGCTGTTTCCCCATCCCCATCATTCCAAAGCTGTTCCACTTGAACTTGAAGAACCAAGGTTGGGAAAGCATAATTGGGTTTACAATGAAGGAAGTGAGCAGCCTTCTATGTGCTGCATTAGCATTCTTCCTAAAAAACACACCTAATATGCCACTCACCTGCTTAAAGTCCCTGTTTGCCTCTGATGCCTGAGGAACCAAGTTCCTACTCCTCGGCTGAGGACAGATTTGTAATCTGTCCTCAACGTATAGCTGAGCTCGCTGACCCTCATTCCCCTACATCCATGTACTTTAAGCTCCTGTGCCAAGAGTCTCACCTTGGCCAGAACACGCCTTGCCCTCGTGTACCTCTGCAGCTTTGCACCCAGGGGCAATGCTCATCCACACAAAAGCATTTGATATAGCTATGGATTAATCATAGTTCAAATAATAATAGCCAGTGCATTTGTCAAAAAAGGAAAATAATTATGAATCAGTGAAAACTCTGTCACAACCTCTCGATTGCTTATTGTGACATAAATAAAATAATAGCTAATATTCCCTCTGTGCTAAGTAATGCGTCATGTGCTTTTGTTGGGTTATCACTTGTAGGTATATTATTATTCCCATATTATAGATGAGGAAACTGAGATTCAGAATATTAAGTAACTTGGTCCAAGGACAGGACTAGAACGTGTCAGACTTGGGGTTTGAAACCAGCAAATATAGATAATAATACTCTTAACCACACCACACCATGCTGTCTATCAGAGATGCCTCACTGGGTCTCTTGGCAGCCTGGTGTGTTCATGCAGGGAACTCTCCACAGAATGAAGGAGTGTCTACTGGCTTTGAAAAGGCAAGGGGCCCAATGTGTCTTTGGAATCCAAGATTAAGATGTATAGTTCAGGCTTTAAAATGAAAAGTTAAAATGTCTAGTTGCAACTTTAAGTTTACCTTATCCATGCAGATCAGGGTTTATCAATTGCGGCACTATTGACGTTTTGGACTAGAGCATTCTTTGCTGTGGGGGACTGTTCTCTGTACCGCCTGCCCCCAGTTGTGACAACCAGAAATGTCTCCAGACATTGTAAATGTTCCTGAGTAGGGTCACGCAGAATCACTCCCAGAGAACCACTGGTCTAACTGGAAAGATGTAGTGGACTTCTGTCGTTATTTTTGGCTGGTAGCAGTTGAACCCTTTTCCTGTTATTCTAGAATCTCCACCTTATGAGACATTTCTGGTTGTCACAACTGAGGGCGGAGAGTGCTACTGGCATCCAGTGGGTTGAAGCCAGGGATGCTGCTACAATCCCACAATGCACAGGACAGCTGCTCCCCCCTCCCCCCGACAAATAAAGAATACTCTAGTCCAAAATGTTAATAGTTCCTTTAGCTTTGTGAGCTACTCCAGTGCCCTTCTGACAAATTCCTTTATTTTTGACTTAGGCTAGGTCACTAATTGGAAACTGACAAAAATCTCACGGCATGGACATCTTCAGAGTCTGATAATATCCAGAAGCCCTATAAGAATTGCTGTGCACCTGGCAATGTTTGTTTAGTCATGTGATAAATAGTTATTAAGCATCTGCTGTGTACCAAGCACTGTGGGAGATGCTGAGAATGTAAGCATCAGCTTGACAAACAAGGTTCCGGCTTTCCTGGTGCTTTCAGCCTGGTAGGAGGGACAGGCAAGTGTGAGAGAGGAAGCACAGAGTGCGAGGGGCATAGAATCAGGGCCACCTTACATAGTTTGGGGGAGTGTTCGGGTCAGAATCCCCAGAGGAAAAGATGTTTGAGCTGAGGCCTGAAAGAGGAGTAGGAGTGATGCAGGAAGGAGGATGAGGAAGAGTTTCCTGTGCAGAGAACAAAACTGTGAGGAGAGGGGGATGGGAAGGAGGGAGGGCAGAGAGGGGAGGTTTGGGTGGGTAGAGAGAGAAAGAGAGAAGGAGGGGAGAAGGGAGGAGGGGGAAGAGAGAGAGAGGGATAGGCATAGGGAGAGGGAGAGAGAGAGAGATCTCCAGGGAAAGAATCGAAATCTGGAGCGGCTGGAGCAGGGTTTCAGTGCACTCTTTATAGCTCCAGAACCAGCCAGGGTGTCTGAGTTACAGGTCTCACAGACGATACTTAGGACCCTCAAGCAACCTGCCTTAGGGGCCACCAGTCCCCTGCTGTGACAGTGCAACTTACGAATAATGTCTGGGGCTCAGGGTTGAGAAGGGAGGGAGGAGATTAAAATAGACATTTATTTATTTTTCATTTTGCATTTAGCCTGGTGTGGGCTGACTGCTTTTCAGGATCTGATTATTCCCTCCCTGAGGGTCCTGTGGTCAGACGCCAGCTGTGAGGATCTGTTACCATGGGTGACATTTTCATCCAATGGGAGACCGCGCTCCTTGTTTGCAGAGTGGCAGATGGAGCAGCTAATCGATGCAGTCTGGGAGGCGGGCCTCCCCTGCCCCCAGTGGCCCTGCCACACAATGCGAGCTGGGCTCCAGGGGCTTGTGGAACACACACCAGTGACTGGGCCTTTGATTGGAAAAGACCTCACTCGCTAGGAGTTCTGGCCCCAAACAATGCCCTGTTCTTTACTAAGGTGGCCTCAGCACTCCCAAGATTTTTACAGCCCCTGCCTCAGGTGACAATCCTGGGAAAAGCTGCTGCCAAACCCTTCTTGGCTCTATGTAGATCATACTGAGTGTTCTATTCCAGTAAAACTCAGCAGGCATTTTTTAGCATCATCTGTGTTCAAGCAATATACTGAGTGGAGGAAAAGAACAAGGTAATGTCCTGCCCTCAAGGACCTTATGATGTAATTAGGGGCTTTCAGTCTGGTCATGGAATAGCCAAAGCCACTCAGTCATCCATCCAACAACTTTATTGAATATCCTACATTGTGTTAGGGGTTGTGAAAACAAAGATGGCTAAGATGTGGTTGGTGCTCTTTGGTACCATATTTAAGTCTATATGCTTTTGAACAGTAGGAATAGCTAGGACTTACTGACTTCTTTTTCTGCATTATCTCATTAAACGTTTATAACTTTAAGAGATGAATGCCAATACTGTCTCCATTTTTGGATGAAGAAACTAAGGTCTAGAGTAGAGCAGAGCAGTGATTTGTACTGATCTACAGTTCAGTACTATTTCCACTGATGTCTCAAGTATAGCATTTGAAATTCTCACACACATATATACATATGTAAATTCTCTTTTGGTAAGATATACTGAATGTCTAATAACATGTTTATTATGTTATAAAACAGAATTCAACTGAGTAAATTTTAAAGATCTTATTGCTTTATTCAAAAATTCATGAATCAGGCAGCATCCAATCTAGCAGATAGAAAGGAGTTCTGAAGAGCTGTACAAAATGAAAGACTTGTATAGATAGAAGGGAGTAGGAATGAGGAAGTCATAGTAGGCAAAAAATCGGATTGGCTATTGCAAAGTAACTTTCCTTTTGGGGAATGGCAAGGGTCTATCAGGCAGATTACGTAACTAATGCTGATCAGGCAATTCCTGGTTGACTGGTTTAAGATTCCATTTCTGGGAGAGCCAAAATGGTAATTACATTAAGTCTCAGTTTAGTGACATGAGGCTTAGCATAAGCAACACTATTTTGGCCTGTTGTCTCGTTTTTAACAATTATTTGGATTTCTTAAAATGAGGTGGTGAGAAAAAATTTATTCCTTGATTCCCTAATCCCAGTGGATTAAGAGTCAGGAAACCTGGGACCTCATACTCGTGTGTGATGTGGGACTAAGCTATTCATCAAACTGAGCCTCAACTTTCTCATCCTCAAGTAGGATATTAAGGGTGGCTTTGTGCCTACTTTACAGGGGTTTTATGATAAACAAATGGAAATCATATAAAGATGTAATCCATGAACCCAATATGATAGCATGTATGATAATCAATTATCTTCTGGAGTTGTGCTGTTTTTGCCAGCTTCTGTTGCCATTACCATTTCTGCTATTTCAGTTGACGAGGATTGCAAATAAGAAGTTCCTAGAATGAGAAGGGTAGTTCACTAAATAAACAAGGAGATTGCTCCTCCCTTTCCATAAGGGTGTCTGAGCTTTTGCAAGAAAAACATGAAATAAAACACTGTCAAGTTTTCATCACTCCCTCCTTCCTCTCTTCTTCAATTTAGGTTTCTAAAGTCTTATTCCATGCCCGCCCCCTCCTCCCCTCCCCAAATTGGTAATTTATTTCTTTTAAGTCACTACACATATAAGCATCACTATTTTAATTAGCGGGAAGCAAACAGAAGTATGAAGCTGGAAGGCACAGCAAGAAAGCCTACCACTTGCACGCTTTAATTATTCATTGAGGTAAATAAAATTAAATATTTTCCCAGCAATCCAAAGCAGGATCTGAAGTAATTACACTGTCAAATTCATCAAAAATTCTCTCATCAAAATAAAAACCTTGATGTCATTTAATAATTTATACTACAAATACACAGAAATTGTAAAATATTATAAATAGAAAACTGCAGGGTAAGTGAACATGAATTAGTTAGGGGTTATGTTCTAGAAAGAGGCTGTCATGAGCTGTATAAATTTTTAATCAGAAATAGTTTTGAGGCCTAATTTAGAGTATGGAATATACCAAGAACTTTAGAATAGGAAGAACACAATGAAACAACAACAACACATTCCTGCTGCCTGGAGATTTCTGAACACTGTTTTTTGAGAAAAACAGGACTCAAGATGATTTCAGGCACAAGGAAAGAATGTCGTCTTTGATGCTATGTAACTTCCAGATCACCTGTGACACCCTATATGTTGTCTACACAGCTAACAAATGAATTAATTAACCTCTATGTAATGACCCCTAATAGCAAATGGGAAAAGTCTGCTTCATTTCCACCAAGAGAAAAAAGCGGTCTGAGCCATTGAACCTTGTAAAACAATGTGTGATTCTGGAAACCATATAGTTTTATCCCAGTTTGAAATGGTTTTGATCTGTTGAGTTTCTGTATGGAAAAAGCTTAAAGCAAATAGAGGAAACTGCATTTTTCTTTCCTGCACTCTCAGAGAAGTACTCTCATACATACATGTCCTGCCTTGCTTCAGGAAACATCTCTGGGGACTTACCTAGCCCAGGACAGGTGAGGAGGGGGCAAGGTTTTGTTTCGCAAGAATGAATACGGGAACAGCATCTCCACTGACCAGGAGAGGAGTTCGGAAATGAAAAGTGGGTTTTTAAAATGGCTAATTAAAATAGAAGCAAGGCCAAGTTAAAAAATTTTTTTTACTTTATTGTGTCATTTCAAGGATCTAAGAAGTTAGTGTGGATGGTGACATGGTAATCAGAGAGATCGTTTTACAAAAAAAGGGTAAGAGTGATCACTTTTATGCTTAAAACCTTTCAAAATCGTCTTCTGCTTAGGATGAAATCAAAGATCCTCAATAAGCATTTCAAGGCCTTGAGGGTTCTGATTCCTTTTGGCTTCTCCAGGCTAATATCTTACCCCTCTGCCCCTTGATCTCTGTGCTACCAGGACATAGCTCTTCTCTCAACCCCTCCAGCCTCCTTGAACACATGCTGTCCCCTCTGCTTGGCACATTCTTTTCCCCTTCTTTGCTGGGCAAACTTCTCCTTATCCTTCAGGGCTCAGCTTAGATGTCCCCTCTCTCAGGAAGCCTTCCATGATCACCAGATGCCATCAAGTTGTCCTATTATATCTCCCATGGCACCTTGTACCTCCCCTTTATGAATGTGCCACATTCATTACGCTTAGAGTAAATTACATGTAATAATGTACTTACTATTTGTCTTCCATGGTAAATAGAACCTTGGTGAAGGCAGAGACCATCTATGTCAGCAATCCTTCTTTTGACCCCCACTATGAGACTCTATGATCTGTAACCCTCATCCCACCCCCACATCTACCCCCTTCCATCATTCTCTACCCTCCCCTCCTATATTCCCCAGTTTGTACACTTGGATCAACCTCTTCACTCTTCCTGACCTGCTCCTGCCTGAGGGCATCTCTGGAAGGCCCTTCCTCATATATCTGCATGACATGCTTCTTCACCTTCTTCAAGACCACTCAAATTTCATCTCCCAAGTAGTCTTCCCTTTTTAAAATTTCTATCCACTCCCTGCCTGCCAATACTCTCTATTCCCCTTTCCTGTACTTTTTGGGTCTCCTTGGCATTTAGTAGTAGTTAGCCCACCATGCACTTACTTGTTTTCCTTGCTTCTTGTCTGTGTCTTTCCCCTTAAACACAAACGCCAAGAGGGCAGAGGTTTTGTCTTGTCGCTCACTGCTGTATCCTCAGTCTGTAGAACATGACCTGGCACATAGTAGGCAGTCAGTAAATATTTGTTGAAAGAATGAATGGAAGTAACCACCACTAGGTGGGAGGAAAATGGATGAAGAGCTAATATCTCTGTGGGAAACCCTTTTATAAGAATGTGGGGGCTTGGAAGAGTAGACGTTATGGTGGGAGGTGTAGGGATGGTGGGGAGCACTGAAAGAACTGGATTAGCCTTCTCCCACTTCCCACTGTGGGCCATTCAGGTCTTTATGAGGTCCCAATGCCTATGGCTTCTTCTGAGAAAGGCTTATGGTTGGTAAAGTAATGGGTAAGAGAGATTGCTTGGTGAGGAAATGACTAATCTGTTGCTATAAATCAGGAATGACGAATAGGCTTCAATGCCAGTGCCAATTACATATGATTGGTAGTGGTTGCTTGGAAGGCTGTGTTGAGAAGGATTCTGGGACTGTTTCTAGGTCAAATGGAAAAAAGTGTTGTGATCAGAGATGTCTTGGGCTTAGAAGGGGGATGTGGCGGCATTTGTATCCTGACCCCTAAACTTGGAGTTGGTTGTGGTCTTTTCTGTGGAAATCTAGACTTACAGAGGAACTAATGATATCCCCATTAGTCTATTTGTTTTAAGATTCCAATGAAAGCTAAAGGTTAAGATATTGAGAAGGGGCCTAAGAAGCCAGACCCTTTAGGGATTTGGATATATCTTATGAGTTGATTGATTTATTTTTTTCTTCCAGGGGATGAAATGGCTGAGCTATATTGGTGGTTTATAGCTTAGGGACTCTAATAAAGAGGGCAGATCTCTTCCAGTCTGACTTCTTTAGACTGGCCATTCAGGCCAATCCCCTATTGCTAAGATAGTCTGCAGGAAGATGACCCACGACAGCCGATTATGTAAAATCTTGGCCTGAAGAAGAGACTCTGACCCTAATATGACTAACTCAGTGCACCAACCCTGTGAGCTCACTTTCCCATAAAAGCCATCCCTTCCTCTCCCCGGGCTGCCATCAACCTGATGTGCAACAACCACCCTTCCAAGGTTCAGCTCCCTCTTCTACCAATTGTCATTTATGACATTGCTTCTTTTCAGGAAGGCTCTCCTGTCCCTAGACTGACACCTTTCACTTCACCTAACCTTCCCTTAGCATATCTGCTTCCTTGCAGCTGCCTCAGCATGTGCCTAATCCAGTTTCTTACACTAAGTATTTATGTATTTTTAGTATTTTTCATATGTCTTTTTACTCACTCTCACTAGATTTAAGCTCATTAAGGAGATGGATCATTATAAATATGTCCAGAGTCTTTTTTACTGACTACACATAAGGATCTTGGCACATATTTTTGTCTAAAAGGATCACTGTCTAATATACTGTTGGCTGGATTCAATGGATTGTATAACTTTTTTTGGAGGACTATTTTGCAATATCTATCAAAATTTTGAATGTGCATACCTTTCCCTCTGGCGATTCTGCTTCTTGGACTTTATCCTACAGAACTGTCCACAGGAATATGCAAAGATCTATATCTATATGTAAAAGGAAGATCAGTATAGAATTATTTGATGGTAAAGATGAGAATGACCTAAATGTCCATCCTGAGGAAATTGTGATATAAATTATGGTACATACACACAGTGGAGTACTATAAAATCATTCAAAAGAAAAGTAATTCACTATATATTGACAAGCAAAAATGTCCACAATATTAGGTATAATTGTGTAAAATGGTATTTTTTTGCAGTGTCACAAATATATGTATAAATGCACACCCATATACAGACATGTGAATATACATAGAAAATGACTGGAGATAATACACCAAATTATTAGTGATTTATCAATAGTAAATAGGGTTGAGAAAGCTAGGTATTTTTTTTTTAACCTTTTACTGATTTGAAAATATTTCTTGCATTCTCTTTTTTTTACTCCAGCTTTACTGAGATATAATTGACATATAACATTGTGAAAGTTTAAGGCATACAATGTGTTGATTTGATACATTTATATATTGCTAAATGATTACCACCACAACATTAGCTGACACCTCCATCCTGTTGCATAATCACCACTTTTTTGTAGTGAGAACATTTAATGTCTACTCTCTTAGCAACATTCAAGTATATAATACAGTATGGAAAAATTTTTAATGGGCATGCAATCATTCTAAGATGAAAAGATATTTTAAAGAAGGGATTATTATAAAAACGGCATGGCAGTTGTGTTTCATAAAATATCCTAAAGTTTAGAGATGTTTCCAAAACAATACAGTAGCCATTTTAGTTATCTCCAGAGTGCTTAGCTATTTCTTAGAAACCTTAAATACAGACTAAATGTGGTGTTTACATACATAAATTGTTCTTGTTCCCTTCCTCATTGATATCAAGCTAGACTATGGGACTTGCTCTGGTTAATGAAATGTGAGTGTAAGTGATACATGTAATTTCTGAACAGAAGTTTTAAGAGCCAATTCATGGTTTGCCACGCTCTCTTTTTCTCTTTGTCACCAAACCAGCAATATTTCAGAAGAGAGTTTCTCCATTAGCCTGGGTCCCTGGAGCAGAACTTCAGCCAACACTGATGGACATGTTACACAAGCAAGAAATAGAACCTTGCTGTTGTAAGCCACTGAGATTTGGGGGGTTGTTTCTTATTGCACCATAATCTAGACTGATACAGCTGCTCACAGACTTCACCAGTCACTAAGACAGAGGCCTTCACTGGCCTAGAAATCATGACATCTGGTTCTAATCCTAGCTCTGCCACAAACTTTCTATGTGATTGTATCGGCTAGGATGCTTTAGGTTGCAAGAAGTTGAAAGTACAGCAAAAAGTGGCTTAAACAACAAGGATATGTATTATTCCATATAACAGGATCCAGAGTTGCAGCGTCATGACATCACTGAGAACTTAGGGGCTGCAGTCTTTCTGCTTGGCCTTCTTGTTGTGGTTGTAAGGTGGCTATAGAAGTTTCAGGTGTCATATGCAGACATTATAGTATCCCATGAAGAAGAAGAGGAGTGTTTCTTCTTATGTTTCTTTCTATTCTGTCTTGTTTTTATTCGAGAAGATATTTCCTGAAATTCTCCAGCAGACTACCCTCAGATCCCATTGGCCAGGATTGGTCACATGTCTGTGTCTAAACCAATCACTGCTATGAGTGATGAGATAGCTACGATTGGTTTTGAACAGCCGTAGTTCATTACCTCAGAGGGTGGCAGTGGACTCCTTTTCTGAGCACATGGCTGTGTGGCAAGTGATTACCCCAACAAAGTTGGGGCTTTGTCACCTAAGAAGGGGAAGATGGAATTAATGTCTGCTTCAGTGACCTTAAGCAAGTACGTCCCTCATTGGACCCTAGTTCCTCCATTGATAAACTGAGGATATTGGACAAACTGGCTTCTAATGCAGGGATTATTATCAAAGAGTCCATGGACCTTGTCCTCGAAGGAATGAAATTCAGATTTTCTTACAGGGCCTTGGGTGGAGCAGAGCTATTATCTGTGCCCCAGGGTGCCACTAGCTTAGGTCATCAAAAGTCTTGTCTCATCAGCTTCCTGACAGGCAGATCTATTATGGGTTCTAGCTCCCGTAAAACCTTGCATCTTGGATTTTACATGCCCAGTGTGAATGCAGTCTAAGTGAGGGATATATATGTGCAGTTTCGTTAGCTTTTAGTTACATATCAGCTTGACTTCAAAAGTGCTTTGAAGACTTATAAAGTGCTTTGTGCTTGGAGATTTTTTTCCAATAGCTCCCTTTTCTCCTATGCTGCATTCTCCCAAATCTCTGCATCCCCTCACAATTTGCCTTGACTCAAGGAGCTTTACTGGCCAATTTAATATAAGCCAGTCCCAAGTGCTCTTGAGCCATGAACTTCAGAAATAATTTATCATCATCATTATTAAAAATAATAGAAATAATTTGGGGGCGGGGAGCTACAAAGCCGAATGGGTAGACCTCATGGGATAGAAGCTGAGGTCTTCACTTCTCCTTTCAAGGCTCCGGGTCTCCTGTTTTCAGGCATTGGCTGCAAACTGCCTGGGAATGAGATGGGCTCATCTGAGGAAAGTGCCAAAGCTCTTCTTTTATTGGGCCAGGTAGACACATATGTAGCCAAGGCCTGCTCAGGGAGTGAAAAGGGGCTGGATAGGGATATGCAAAAATTGATACAGTTGAAATCATCCTGTCTCCCTTGTCCTTCAGGATACTTTTAGCAACAACCTCCTCCACCCTGCTACATGCCCTGGAAGGCTTTTATGAACTGTTTGTAGCTTTGCCACTGGTTATAACTGAGAGTGAGAGTCCTAAACAGTGTGTAATTTCTTGACTGACTGTAAAGAGATAATTTTTTCATCTTGATAATGTGCTGGGATGCTGAAGTCACCCTCCTTTTCCCAGTAGATACACTGCCACCACACTCTGTTCCATAGGATGGATGACTATGAAAGAGAATGACTCAAGCTACCAGTTCTATTCGTCACCACTAGGAAATAAAGCCTCTAGGGCTCCTGAGTTGGGTTTGTATTCCTGGAGGGCCCCTTAGAAATGTTGCTTTGGGCCAGAGTAGCCCCTAGAGGTGTCATTCAAGGACAGATTTTTTTTTTTTGTGAGCAAGATCAGCCCTGAGCTAACATCCATGTTAATCCTCTTCTTTTTTTTTTTTTCCCTTTTTCTCCCCACAGCCCCAGTAGATAGTTGTACGTCATAGTTGCACATCCTGCTAGTTGCTGTATGTGGGACGCTGCCTCAGCATGGCTGGACAAGCGGTGCGTCGTTGCGCGTCCGGATCCGAACCCGGGCCGCCAGCAGCGGAACACGCGCACTTAACCTCTAAGCCACGGGGCCGGCCCCCTCAAGGACAGATCTAAATCACTAGATTGAAATGGACATAGCTCCTCACACAGCTGTTCCAAAATATCTTGACATTGGGCAGTGTTAGAATGATTGGCTGAGTCTCTTATATGGGATAAGAAGTCTTCCTCAGGCCTAGGTACCCATGAAACAAAACCAAAGAGAAAAGAGGAAGAGTCGATTGCTCGTTTTGCAAACGTTTTATCATTAAATCAAACACAGAAACAAGAAGTCACACAAAATAGCTGTAGAGTTTAATGAGTTATAAGGCAACACCCCTCTAACCACCATTGAGGTCAAGAGATAAAACTTAGCCAGTCACCCCAGAAGGCTATGTGCCCCATCCAGTCTCACCCCTCCCCTTCTCCCAAAGTAACCACCATCCTAACTTGTATAGCAATCACTTCCTTGCGTCTTTTATAGTTTTGTTATTCAAGTGAGCGTTCCTAGACACTCCAGTTTAGTCTTACCCATTAAAATAATTGACATGCCTTTCAAGTCTCCTTTAATCTACGAGTTCCTCATACATTCCTTTCCTCATACTCTGTTTTGACCTGTAGAGTTTTCCTACAATATGGATGTTGCTGAGTGCACACTCATTGTACAGTTCTATATGTTCCTCTGTCCTCTGTATTTTCTGAAAGTTGGGAGCTGTATTCAGAGACCCAATTAGATTCAAGTTTAATCCATTTGCTGGGTGGTATTGAGTTCTTTCACCTGGAGGCACATGATGTCTGATTTTTGCTCTTTTTTTTTTTTTTGATGTTAACATCAGCCAATGCTCAATGCCTGGATCCATTAGTTCACTGGGAATTGCTAAATGGTGATATATAATTCTATCATTTCCCTTTCATTTATTAGCTAGAAAACTTATAAACGGATGCTTCCCCTCATCTACTCTTTGATTACCCGGTGGTATGGTTCATGTAGGAGATGCTTGATTCTTTTTCTTTATTTACTATAAGGATAATGAATTGTTTCTGATCATCCTCTGAAGGTAACCAATTAGTTTTTAAAAATATCATCAGAAATTCAAGGACTTGAGCATAAATTGGTGGGTTGCTGGATTGCATTTTTAACCTATATCTCTGGTGTCTTTAATGTTCTGAATACATGGGTCAGTGCTTATGCTTCTGAATTTGGCTATCTCCCTGCCTCAAATCAGGCTCTGCCTTCCAGAAAGGAAGCAGCCAAACTCTCCATGTACTACTTAAAGACTAGTGGGAGAATCTTGATTTTAGTTTTGCATCTCTTTATTTTTGATTCCAGTGGCAGGTTAGGGCTAGTGTGGCGATGAATGTAAGGAGTTCTATCTAGCTGAAGGGGTTTGAAAATTTATGGTCCAATTGACAAGATCTTTGTCACTGTCAGATAGGTGCTATTAAAGATCCCATTTATCCAGTCTTTTCTCTTCTGATTCCATGAGCTCCATGGACCCCTCCAAGCCCCCCCCTTTTTAATAATTTTATTTATTTATTTATTTTTCCCCCAAAGCCCCAGTAGATAGTTGTATGTCATATTTGCACATCCTTCTAGTTGCTGTATGTGGGATGCAGCCTCAGCATGGCTGGAGAAGCGGTGCGTCAGTGCGTACCCGGGATCCGAACCCAGGCCGCCAGCATCGGAGTGCGAGCACTTAACCGCTAAGCTACGGGGCCAGCCCCAAGCCCCTTCTGATCCCCACATCTGGCTTTCCATGTGGCTTGACAGCAGGAAGAGAATGCCTCAATCATACTGGCACAAGATTTTCTTTTTGCTCAATGGTTAGGTTAGCAATGAATGAATTGGTGTTTTGCCATCAAAATTATATTTTATATTCTTTTCCAAGGAAATGTGAGCCCTGGAAATGCTTTCCTTATAACCCTTCTTTCAAATTGGCTCTGTCCAGTTTTAGGGTAACCCGGTACTCCACTGCTCTTTTTTTAGGGTTCTTCCAAGGAGAGACATGCAGTCATTCTGGGTAACTGAAGAAAAGCACATCTTTTCAAGCTGGGTCCACTCACCCACATGGCCCTGAGGCAGGCCATGATTCCTCTCATTCTCTCACACTAACTAGCAATGAGGTACTGCTGTTAGAAACCAGGTACCTTTCCTTGGCCACAGCAGCTGCTAACTTACAAGTAAGTCATTAACTAAGGGTAATGATGGATATAACCAGATTTCCTTGCTGGCCTTAAAAATATATCACTCCTTACCAAACTTTTTTTTCCAGAATGAAAGAGAATGTCATTTTGATATTGAGTCTATAAATAAGCATTTAGAATCCATAGATGAACTAAAACACATTCTTTACCCCATCTCTCTGCAGGTTGAAAAAGCCAAAATTTGTGTTTTACTTTCTTGCTCTTTCTTTGCCTGCTCTGGACATACCGAGGCCTGAGTTACAAAATTGCTCACTCCTGACAATAGATCTAATGCTTTCTGTTATTTATGGGGAATAGGTTTGTAAAATTTCAAACCTCTATTCTCCTTGACTGGCTGAGTCATATGGAAAATAAAAACAAAAAATAATAATAAATACTGATTTTCTATAGCCCACTAAGCAAAGTCTAAATTAAATGACTTCACTTAAAGCTTTGGTGGCAGAGACCTAATTAATTAAAAACGCCAGGCTTAAACAATTGGCAATCCATCTTTAGGCATAAATGAAGGACAGAATCCGTATGACATTCCACTAAGGATGAAAAATGACAATTGCCTGGGTCCTGGACGATCCTCATTTGACAGGGCACCCTGGAGACTTTTGAAATATCCCCCTTTTCCTGAGAAATATGGACTCTACACCACTGTCATATTTATTCTGAGAAACTGGGTTCCCATGCATTCTATTTGTTTCCTTGCTTGAGGCCTGTGGCTGGGACCTTGTGAGTTTGTAGCAATTGGAGTCAGCTTTTGTTCAGCCTTTAAGATGAAATAAGACAAAATCATAAACATGCTACAAAACACCAGAATATAAAGGGGGTTATTGGTGCCGTAATTAGAGAACTAGGAGGTCGTTATTCCAGTTGTCCCTCCACCCTCCCAACCACATGCCTCTCTGCTAGCCCAGGAACAAAAGAGATTAAAAAATCAGACAGCCCTGAGTTTACTTTAATGGGAACCCTCTTAAGTCTGAGCATAGTTGGAGGGCATTTAGTTGACAAATGAAGAATGTTTGCTCTGTCTTGGAGCCTCAGAAGTCAGAGAAGCATCGGAATAAATCAGCCCCAGATAACCAAAGAATCTGAGCATCTTGTTATGCAAACCTGTAAGTTGCAAGAAAACACACCCACCTATGTGCATATTCCCCCAGTTATTTAAATGTCCAGGTCTCCCTTCAACTCTCATTTCAGAAGACTGACAGCTGGAGGGAACTGCTTTCTCTGGAAGAAGTGAGTTGTCCATCATCGGAGGTGTTTAACCAGAGATCCGAGGGCCATTTGTCAGGGATAGTGGTCCTAGGATTCATTCACACAGAGGCTAGATATTTGAACAAGATAACTCTTAAGACACTTTCCAACTCTGAGAAGTTGTGTGTTAGAATGCAGACATGCAAATTTAAAGGGAAATTGACTTTTGAAAACCATAGCTTGCACTCTTCTAGGAAATATTTTCCCAGGAGAGTGAGTACTAAAGAACTGCTTTTGGAGACTAGGATAAAACACACAACTTGAAGCATGTGTGGTCTTATTGGGAATCGGTTGGCCATTGAATTAAATTTTAATATTTCTGTGCACCTCCTGTTCCTACTAGTTTCTCTTACTGTACATTGTGGCCATTTGATAAAGCGGCCTCATCTGGCCTTCGATGATACCAGAATAACTCTTAAAAGAGATACATATGTAGAAATCTGTAGTATCTAGTCCTGACTCCCAGGGAAAATGGAGACAGGAAATGCAAGTATGCGTTACACAGCCAAATGTTGAAATTCCTACCCTTTCTAAGCCCCTTTGCTTAGTGAGTTAGTAATGCAGAGAGATGTGGTATCTTTTTAAGACATTCAGAGTTCTTTCAGGATACTGCAGTATCTTATAAATTGTTTTACATGGTACACTGGAAACTGGTTTAAAACTATTCAACTAGGGTATAGAATTCGAGAGTACCTGGATGTTGATGAGTGGAGCAGAATACGCCACCCCAAAATATGCCACTTTGGCATGTGGATTATTTCGAGCTGAAGATGATGGAGACCAAACAGACTCAGGAAGCTGTTCACCTAGCATTTAACTGCCTGAAGGAATTTAGATAGAGGGGCTGTACCAGGAAGAGAGCTAATACCAAAGGTAACTTTTTATATCAGAAAGACTTATCTGCATGGCGTGCCAAACATTTGTTTACCAATGATCTGCTATGCTCATCTTCATGTGATCTGTCTTCCTCCCCTTTGAAGCCCCAGACTCCTACCTCCTTCTCTCTAGCTCAGGATGGCATATAAGCCTCAATTGCCTGACTGTTTTTGGGACTCCCGTATGTAAGAAATTTGTTTTTCTTCTGTTAATCTGATCAATTTAATCTATTTATTTAGATTTATTTAATGGAATTATTTAGATCAATTTAATTATTAGACCAGCCAAAGGACCTAGAAGGGAAGAAGGGAAAAGTTTTCCGCCCCTACATCAAAAAACCAGGAGCTTATTGGAACAATATTAAATTAACTGTTAGTGAGTACCTTAAATGGATTATAGCATAAAAAGGTGTATGGAAAATATGAAATGAGCCTCTAGATATCCTGGAACAGAATTGTAACTATGTGTCATACATATCACTATTTGCCTGTCCTATACTCATGGCCAACATCACTAATTGAGCACAGCACTCTTTGCTTAAGTTCAGAGTCTTCGCACAAAATTCCAGGCAATCCTGTCATTTGACTGCAGTTCCTCTCCTGCCGTTCTCTCATGGACTATTCCGTGCAGGCTTTCATCCCCACTACTGACAAAAACGGCTCTTACCAAAGTTGCCGGTGACTCAGTTCCGTGTTACCAAGTCCAGATGTTAATTCTTAGGCTGCATCTTGCTCAATCTATTACAGTTGATCTCTCTCTTTTTCTTAACATACTTTCTTCACTTGGCTTCCAGGACACCATGCTCACTTGGTTTTCCTCCTACCTCGTGGTTGTTCCTTCTCAATATCCTTACCTAGTTCCTTCTCATCATCTAGATTTCTAAATACTAGAATGCTCTTGGACCCTGACTTCTCAGTCTGCACTCACGCCCTTGGTGAACTCATCAATCTCATGGCTTTAAATACCATCTGTATGCTGACATTGACCAAATTCGTATCTTTAGCTTGGGCCTTTCTTCTGAACTCCAGACCCCCAACTACCTATTCAAAGCTCTATTTAAGTGTCTAATACGTGACTCAAATTTAGCATGCTTAAAATTTAACAATTTAATTTTATCCCTTAGACCTATTTCTCCCCATAGTATCTTTTATCTTAGTTGCTCAGACTAAATCTTAGAGTCATTGTTGATTCCTTCCTTCCTTTCAAAACCATATTTAATCCATCAGCAAATTTTTTTGCACTACTTAAATATATATCTGGAATCTGACTACTTCATACCACCTTTGCAGCTATTATGTCCTTGGGTCTCTGGTTAAATACCTGCTTTGATGGACAACTCAGTTCTGGAGAAAGCAGTTCCCTTCAGCTGACAGTCTTCTGAAATGAGGGTAGATGGGTGTGACATTATGATTTATGATGAGAAATATATACAGTCAAACACCACATAATGACATTTCAGTCAATGACAGACTGCGTATGTGACGGTGGTCCCATATGAGTACCATATAGCCTAGGTGTGTAGTAGGCTATATCATGTAGGTTTGTGTAAGTGCACTCTAAGATGTTCACACAAGGATGAAATCGCCTAACGCTGCCTTTCTCGGAAGTATCCCCATTGTTAAGTGACGCATGACTGTATTTGGTTTTTGTCCTGTTTCTGGCACAGAACTTCTAAAACTCTTGGAATTTCCTAAGTGAAGAGAACAATAAAGGTGTCTTTTGTTATGCTAATGAGCTTACTTTTGGGATACATCTAAGGGTGGAAGCTGGTTGCCAGTGGAGCCAACCATGCGATTAGAGGTTGGAACTTTCAGTCCTAACCCCCTGACTTTCAGAGAGGGGAGAGGGGCTGGAGATTGAATTCAATCACCAATGGCGAATGATTTAATCAATCATGCCTATGTAAGAAAGCCTCCATATAAACTCATAAAGACAAGGTTCAGAGAGCTTCTGGGTTGGTGAACAAGTGGAAATCTTTTTAAAGGGGACCTGGACATTCAAGTAATTGGGGGCATATGTACATAGGTGTCTTTTCTTGCATAACTTACAGATTTGCATATAAAAAGATGCTCAGATTCTTTGGTTATCTGGGTCTGGTTATCTCTTATCTGATGATTGCATTAACTTCCTAACTGGTCTTTCTGCTTCCGCTTTTGCTCCCTGCCCCAATCTGTTTTTCACATAGCAGCCAGAATAATCATTTAAAAACATATCATATAACTTATTCTCCCCCTTTCTTACTCTCCAGCCACTCTGACTTCCCACTATTCTGCAAATACACTAAGTCTTCTCCTCAGAGTCTTTGTACTTCGTCTTCTGTCCATCTGAAATATCCTTCTCTCAGATGTTGATTACCTCACTCACTTCATTCAGGTCTCTGCTCAAATGCCCCTTATCAAGGAGGCCTACGCTGACGAGACTGTTGAAAACAGCACCCCCTTCATTTTCTATTCTTCTTGCTTTGTTTCATCTGTCTTCATAGCTTTTATCATTACCTGAAATATTTTTATTTGTTTCTGTTTCTCTCACCCCCCTCTCTCCCACCCCTAGAGCATTCTGTTTTGTTCATTGCTGTATCTCTGGCACCTAAAACGGTTCTGTCTTAGGCCAGATTTCCTGGAAACAGACTCTGGGACTGTTGTGCAGGAGATGTCCTGGGACATGTTTGTAGGAGCAATACCTGTGAGGAGTGAGGAAGGAGGATTGGGCGGAGGTAGATGTAGAATTGACTGGTAATTGTAGCAAAGTCTGTAGCCTCAGGACTGGGATAGTCGTTAGATTGCCCCGAATTGAGGCCGAGGGGCTAGATCTTTGTACCCCAGAAATTAGCAGTTACTGGATGTGGGCTGCTGCTGGTGAAGGAGCAAAATCTTGGGCAAGGCAGCTTTCTTCTGATGAGAGCAATTCTCAGAGAGGAACTCAGCTTAAAGCCTTTGGTAGCCGATATTCTCAGGGACTGTGGGAATGAATGCATCAGTCTTGAGGAAGAAGTATGGGTGGTGTTCCACAGCATCCTCTACATGTGCTCCACATGTGGTTGATGTTCCAAAATATTTACTAAGTACCTGGATGTCGAA
This sequence comes from Ceratotherium simum simum, assembly GCF_057802395.1. NCBI lineage: Eukaryota > Metazoa > Chordata > Mammalia > Perissodactyla > Rhinocerotidae > Ceratotherium > Ceratotherium simum. The sequence goes on along the minus strand of NC_141903.1, from coordinate 20,396,369 downwards.
AGCCTGAATACCATTCTGGCTCTGACATTGCTCCTTGGTCTGCGGTATTCCTCTCTATTATCCCATTACTCTTGACCCTGAGAACTCAGGGCACCCTGTGGTCCCTGCTCACTACCAACCAACCACTTGAAACAACTTCCCAAGGTCGGGAGATGGAGAGGAGTAATGCAGAGGGCATAGGCAGGATCAGCTGAGACCCAGCCCCAGAAGTCAGAGCTGGCTTTTCAGCTTGAGAAAACTGATACCAGTCATGAGAGTGGGAGGCATCTCTGCTCTGTGTCCTTGGGAACAAGATCAAGAAGAGAATGTTTCCTAAGAAGGCAACACGTTGCCTTTGGGCAAATCTCTCCTAGAGGTTCTTAAAAATGGAGAAGGAACCATTACATTTGATACAAAGCAGCTGAAAAGTCTATGACTTTAAAAATTAAATCACACCACAAATTGATTTTCGGTGTCTCAAGCCTCCAAGATTTATGCCTCCTGAAACACTCAAAGTAACGTAAACAAAGTTATTATTCTCTCATCCATTCATTCACTAATTTATTCGTTCATTCAGCCACTCATTCATTCAACAACATTTTTATTAAATGTCAAGATGTAGTCTAGGTAGGTGGTATATATACAAAACTAATACTATTAACTGCCTTAAAAAAAATTCTTACATTGTGCCAGGTACTGTGCTAAGTACTACATGGATTATCTCAGTTCATCTTACAACAATTCTTTAAAGTAGGTATTAGGTACTATTTTTCTTACTTTTTTTTGAGTTAGAGCAGTTAAATCACTTTCTCAAGGTCACAAAACTAGTTAGTGCCAGAGCTTGGATTCCAATCAAGTTGTTTCAGTTTGTAAAAGACTCTAGTACACTTTTCTCTCCAAACAAAGAATCATTAGACATGTCCCCTACCCTCAAGAGGCCTACAGTCCAGTAGGGAGACAGATAAATCAATAAATGAAGTTGAGCTACTGAGGGAGTCAGGATGTGCATCTAGGTCCGAGGGTCAAGTCCATGTTCTTTCTACTCTACCTATTTGTATACTTTGAGATTGGAAGATTGTAACATTTCTAGTGATTTAATCAGGATGCTTTGTCGGCATGTAACAGAATATCCAGCAGAAAGTGGTTTGGACAATAGAATTATTGTATACAGGAAGAGTTCTGGAGGTAGGTAATACCCGGGTTGGTTGGTTTGATAGCTCAGGGAGGTGAGGGCTCTGGGTCAGCTTCCCTATGACACTTGCCCCAACTCCCTACTCAGCCATTCCAAAGGATAGGGCTTCATAGACCATAGTGAGTTTCATGAGGGGCAGTAGAGAGGACCCCACACCAAAGACCTTATATGGGGTTGGGTAAAGACATGCACAGGAACTGAGTGGGACCCCCTGCCTCAGTTCACTTTCCTTTTTACCCGAAACCTCTTCTCCTCAAAAATATTGACTAAACCCAAGCCCACATAGTGGGGTCCTGGGAGCACTGGGCCTAGGCTCAGGTTCCATGGGGATGGGTTGAGAGTAGCCCAAGGGCTACAGAGCACCTCTAAGGTGAGTACCTGAGCTAAAGCCAGACTGAGGGCCAAGCAGAGAGGCTGACCAGAGCCACAACCTAGGGGGCTGGGGAGCAATGCAGAAATAAGGAGAGAAATTGGGGAGACTGAGGCCAAGCAAGCAAGTACAGAGCAGAGGTAGCAAGTAGTGCCAGGGGTCATTCTCAGTGTTCAATTTAACCTAGACAGGGCTTTCTATGGGACTTCTTTGAGCCAGCTCCCTTCGATAGCTAGAAAAAAGAGCTGAACTAATTCAGGCACAATAGAATAAAGAAATAAATCTGAGAACGAATAACAAGGATGTCTTTCCTTCCCCTCATCTCCAAACAGCTGTTCTTGGGGGCTGGGGTAGGAGGGATGATGCTACCTGGGTTTAGTTCTTTAAAATGGTCAGAAATACGACATAGATTATTCACTGCTGAGACACACTACTTTTAATGGAAAAATATTTTTGGGTAAAATCTAGGGGGATATGTAGCACTAAAGTAGTCACTTGTTTTTGAGTGTCTTGATGGAGTATGTGAAGCATTTGCCCATTAGTCCTGTAATTGCACCACGCACTGTTTCTAATACTTAAAGAAGTTGCCCTGCGTTTTTTCTTCCTGGAATAGTGTTACTTACCACTGTGAGCATCTTTCACTGGGTTCATGAACAATGTAGCGGAACTGAGTAATAAACAGAATGCTGTCAAATATATATCTTCCCATAATAGATCCTATACCTTAAAATGCCTACAGGGAATCACTTTTTAAAGTCTATAACATGCAGTAGTTTTGATACGGCTGGTTGAGCCATGCAGAAATGATTAAAAAAAGAGTAATAAATTCAGATTTTACACCAGGCACCGAGCATTAAGGCAAAATGAAACTACCATACTCAAATCTTCTACAGCTTAGAGCTAATTAGACCTACATTTCCGAATGGCAGGAGCATCATGCAATGTGGCAATTGTTATAATAACTATATTCTCACCGCGTGCTGGGTGGTGATTTACACCAGTGATGCCTGCCAGGGCTAATGGATGTTCTGGGAGGAATTCTCTGGGGGCTCTAGAACAAGAACGGGAGTTTTGCCCCTGGGCATCTCTCCCCATTGGATTCCTGGTGATTGTGCTGAGTGTCTGGCAGGGCAGAGATAGAGCCCAGGGGGCAGTAATGTCCCTGTGCATTTTAATTACTACTGAAACAGTGTTTCAGATAATGACTGCATTTTATATAGATTTGAGGAGAAGTGATAGTTTGTACTACCTCTTGGGGTTGTTAGGGGGCTAGAATATGACTGTGTCTATTAAGTTCTTAGCATAGTGCCTAGCACATAGTAAGCACTCAATAAATGGTAGATCTTTTTAAAATAAATGCTTCATCTGCGGTTTGGAATGTATGGTTTATCATAGTTTGACTTTTGGCTCTAAAAGGAGGCACTATTTCAACTGATGCCCGGTGGTTAGTGATGTTAATGTCCTGGATTTCCCCAGAAAATTACATAAGCAAGTGTAATCCAGCGTCTCTGTTGATCCTGGCTGATGTTCCATACTTAGTATGGTTAGCTCCCACCTGAGAAATACAGGCTTGATTCACCGGAAAACATGTTTGAACTCTCCAGCCCCCACTCCTCCTGCATGAAGAGAGCCTATTGTGCTAGTGGAAAGAGCTCCAAATTACCTGGGAAGGGTGCAGCGAGAGCACAGAGCATTTCCTGGCGGGGCATGCAGGAGACCAAGTGGGAGGAGAAGAGGGGCTTCCTCACAAATGTCACGCAAAGGTGTGACCAAAGGAGGAGTTGGTGTGGACTATCTTCCTGGGAAACCAGATTGCCATACGATGATGACAACGACAGTGATGATGTTATTAGTGCTTTCTGAATTCTTTTCAAATTCATTATTCGTATCTTAAATGAAACTCAGATATACTGAATGCTTCTTCTCTGCCCAGAACTGAGCCAAGCTTTTTATATGTGATCTTTTCTAATCCTCTCAATGACCCTGCAACGTGGATGTTATTAGCCCCGTTCTTTTTGGACAGGGACACAGATTTCGTGTGGTTACATGACCCGGCCATTAGGCCACCCAGTTAACAGGTGGACTGGAGTCTAACCCAGTTTTGTCTGACTCAAAAAACCATGATTTCGCCACTGTCCCCATGTTCCCTGCTGGGAAGGTTGTGAGATTGCATTTGCTCATTGTCCCCAGATGCTCTGAGTTTGTAGTACATGACCTCATGCTTTTTGGCTACCAGTCAAGGAATGAATTAATCCTCCCACCGGCCTTGATTGATCTCCTGCCTTGTGCTCAACACCACGCTAGTTAGAGTGGGGCATGAATAAAAAGTATGAGATGGGGTCCATGGTTTCAAGGGAGGAGTACACGGGAAACATTTAGGGAACAGTACAACATATTGTGCAATCAAAGACTAACAGGGCCGGCATCCCAGCCATGTGCCGGGTAGCTCACAGCACCTACTTCCTGCACCCCATGTCAGACACTAATTCTTTAGGGCACTGCTTCCTACTGATTCTGGATGTGGTCTCAGTCTCAGAATCCTTCGCAACACAACATCCTAGGTAGACACAACCATTGGATCTAGTCATCATCTCTCCTGTAAGGGTTGTTGTCACTCAGAGGAGCAGAAGATTGAGGCAGTCTAGAGTGGTCCACGAGGGCTTAATGGGGACAGTGGGTTGACGCTCAGCTCTAAGGGAGTAGGAGAATTTTGGAGTGAGATTGCAGGAAAGGAGGATATTCTAGGTGGAAAGAAGCACATTAGCAAAGCCCCTGAGTTGAAATGAGAGAGTAGCCTCCTGGGGATGGGGACAAGAGTGACTTTGCCGATGTGGATACTCTTGGGGCAGAAAGAATGAGATTGAATAGAACTTTTTTTGACTTGATTTTGACCTATTTATGATCATCATAGCCTATCTCAGAGATAATAAGATAATAAGAATATTAACTCCTATTTATTGAGGTTATTGTGTCAGTCTTACTGCTATTGCATACATACATTGTCTTTTTTTATCCTTAGAGCAACCCTGAAAGGTAAGTATTAATGTTCCCATTTTATAGAGGGGAGTAACTAAAGCTTAGAGATAATAGGTTATATAGCTGGTTACATAGCTGGTTGAGAATGTTACTGGAATTCAAAAACATCTTAGAGACCTGACCAAAAAATATCTGATACGATGGATTTTATCTTCCCAGCGTGTTCTTCCCCTGCACATGTGCGCAGACACATGTATGTATAAACACACAATACACATACACACTCACAAACAATCTCACATATATAGACTCATACACACATACCATGTATAGATGTAGATACATATTCACACATCAATATGCACATACACACATGCCACACACTCGTACATATTCATGTACACTTATACCACATACATGCATATACACGCATATGCATGCATTGTATATACATCATTCTTCTGAAAAGAATCACTGGTCTTTGATCCCAGGGTTAAGTATAGGATGCAGAACAGGCCAATCAGCTTTTTCTCCCAGCATTTGAATTTTGAGCAGCGATTCTTAGATTCAGAAGGAAGCTGAGCCATCTGATAGCAATGTGCTTGAGAAAATATCGTGAGTGACTCATATCCCTGAGCTGCCTGGTTCTTGTCCTTGTGCTTGGTTAAGCTCTTCCTTTTATTCTGCAAACTGCACAGTAGACTTACAAAAATTGCTTTTTTATCTCTGTAAGTCAGTTTCTGTTGCTTGCTACCAAAGAGCCCTAATTGATATAAATCGTCTCTTTAATTTAGCCAAATACCAGTGATGGGGTCCATTTCAGTGAGAATTGTGGCCAGTGAAATGCTGAAGGCAAGGAAGGAACATTTTGTTGCTTTGCTGCAACACTGTGCATGGGGTAGGGTCGTGATGTAAATGAGACTGATATATGAGGGCCTTCTAGAATTTACAGTAATAAACCATTTACAGATGGGGGCCAAGACAGAGTGCTCTTATTCTGAATCCATGAATTACAAAGCTATGGTCTGATGTTAATTTTCTTGGTTGTAGCTTACCTTATGTTTTCCCCCACCCATTCCTTTCTGGTACTAATATGATGGCTAGGTAATATATTGCTTCTTCAAGCTTCAATCCTTCAGCAGATATTTACTGGAGCACTTCACATATTGGTAGATACTCAGGATAGAGTAGTTGTTCAAAATACAGAAACAGAAGTTTAGAGCTGGAAGATACATTTAAAATGGTGTAATTCAATCCTTCTTATTCTTATAGAAGAGAAAACAGAGGCTCAGAACAGTTCAGTGGCTTAAGTAGGATCACAGAGCATAGTGTTAAGTCTGTGTTTTGGAACCTGTGACCTAGGTCTTGTCTCCTATGTGAGTGATATTTATGGTTCTTGATCAGACTCTTGGAATCTAGGTGGGGAGATGGAGCATGCAAACAGGAAGCAATTGGCAAACTCAGCCCTGAGTCAAGTAACTCTCTTCTTTCTCAACTGAGTAGTTCTGCAGAAACCAAATAACCCAAAGGGCAAAATTAACCATGGTCTTCAGCCTAAGCTGGAAATTTAGTTTGGAAACTTAGTATGGAACTCCTTCCATAGCATCAACAGTTACCTCCCTCTTTCATTCCCAAGTTGGGACTTTGAAGGTGATATCACCCAAGGAGAGAGTAGGGTCTGTTGTGCTAATGGTACCCCAATGAACCGCATAAAGTACAGGTCCCTGCTTATACTGTAGGCACAGAGAACCTCAACAGTTGAGAAAAAGAGATAGGTGCCATGTATTCAGTGACTTTTGATGCATTAATTCTAACCAATAGAGAAAAGGGGATTTCCATCTCATCAATCAAATAAAGACCCTAGCTTTTAACTACTATCTTAGGCTACTTTGATCTCTGCAGCATAAGACAGAATGGACTATTTCTTCTTCTTGGGAATTCAACTTTTCTTTGACTTCAGTGACACTACAATGACTTGATTTTGTTATTTCTGGTTGCTCCTTCTCAATATATGCTCTGTGGGTTCTTCTTCATCCACTTTTACTTTAAATGTTGGTGTCTTACAAGGTTTTATCTTTCATATATCTCTATTCTTGGTTTATGGACTCCTCCTGGTCAACTTTATTACAGTGGCCATCTGCTGTTTTGCCCTCCCATTGTCCATTTCACTCTTCCTTTAGTAAAATCAAATTGATTTATTTTGCTGGAAACAACAAAACACTGCCACTCTCAGTATACGTGATTCTGGTGTGCTGGTAAATGTTTAACAATCAACATTCAGGGGGAAAAAGCCATGGTTGGTAGCATTTCATTGGTGTAAATGAAATCCCACCATGGTCAGAACCTATTAATTCAACACATATTTATTAAGCACCTAATATGTGCCAGGAGGTACTGTTTTTGAGACTGGGGATCCACAAGGTGAATGGAACCAAAATAGTCTCAGTGCTCATGGAGTTTATCTTCTAGTTGTGAAGATAGATAATAAACAAATAATTAAATGCATAAATTAAGTAACAAGATAATATCAGATAGTGATAAGTGCTTTAAAATAAGCTAGAATAAAGATGAAATGAGTGATTGAGGTAGGGAGCTATCTTAGAAAGTGTGGACGGGAAGGTCTTCTCTAGAAATTGACATTTAAGCCAAGACCTGAATGAGGAGAAGCAAGCCACATAAGAGCTGTAGGAACAGCCCAGACTCGCAGCCCTGGAACTTTTGCCGGATCTGTTTGGAAAGAGATGGCCTTCTTTCGTGGAGGTTACTAAACTTGTAGGATGTCAGCCTGGAGGTGCTGGTGTTCATTTTCCCACCTTGAAGGGAGAGAAACACTAAGATAAGAAATGGAGAGAGACTGATTCCTGGTGGTGACATTTGGGCATTTGTACATTTTTACCCAGCTGTATCTAATGCCAGCATATTCTTGCACTTTTTAGACATATGAGCCAATAAATACCACTTCCTCATTTTTTTGGTCCAGACAGTTTGTGTCTTAACTAATGTCTTAACTAATATATCTACCCCTATGTCTTCAAATACTACTTAAATGTGAATGACTCTAAAATCTCTCTCTCTGGATTGGGTCTGATTCTAAGCTCTAGACACACGTATGCAGCTACCTACTAGGTACCTTTACCTGCAGGTTTTTGCACACATCACAAATGTAATATGTATAAATTTCAGTTCATCATCTTTCCTCCTCAAACTGCTCACTCTATTTTATATTTGTACTCACCAAGCCAAGCCAAAGCCCTGGGTGTCATTCTGTACTCCTTCTTCTCCTTCAACCTCCTTAACAAATTAACCGTTAATTCCCATGGAATGTGGCTTATAAATGTCTCAGGAACACACGCTCTTCTCTCTATTCCCACTACCCAAGCTCAGATACTTGTTTCTCACCTAGGTTACCAGTGTCTTACCATGTCTCTCTGAATCCACTCTTCCTCCCCTTTGGTTTTAATTTCCACTGTGTGGCTAGAGTAAACATTCTCTTTTTTATATTAAGAAGTTTATTTAATAGTAAATGTGACTTTAGACCTTATATCCAGTTAGGATTCTCCAAAGAAACAGAACCACTAGGAGGAACAAATAGGAGTTTTATGTATATGCATATATTTGTGTGTGTGTACATATATATATATATATATATGCCTACGTATACATGCATGTATATATATACACACAATATACATAAGAAGAGATTTATTTTAAGGAGTTGGCTTATGCAATTGTGAGGGCTGGCAAGTCTGTAATATGTAGGGCAGGTTGGCAGGATGGCTGCTCGGGCAGGATCTCTGTTATAGTCTCAAGGCAGAATTTCTTCTTTGGGAAACCTCAGTCTTTGCTTTTAAGGCCCTCAACTGATTGGATGAGGCCCACTCACATTATAGAGTGTAATCTGCTTTACTTTAAGCCAGCTGATTGTGAAAGTTAATCACATCTACAAAATATCTTCACAGCAACATCTAGACTAGTGTTGACCAAACAACTGGGCACCACAGCCTAGCCAAATTGACACATAAAATTAACCATCACAGACCAAGACTAGGCATTATGGAGCTGGCCACCTCCAGACATTGAGAATTCCTGGATGATTTCAATACTTGCTTGAGAAGCCAAGTTGGGGCAGCTGAGGGTCCAAGGCATAGTTTGGTGTGTGAGAGAATCGTCGGGATGCCAAAATGTCAAAAATGTTGGTTCCCTGATTTCATTCTCAGAGGCTTCTTATTTCCAAGGCCTAAGGTAGGTATGAAGTTAATTTTGTGGGTCTTCACCAAGATTAAACAAAAAAAAAAGAATTAAAAGATTATAGAAAGTATCAGAGGGCATCCTCAGTGGTAAAGGTGGGTATTGTTTCAGTGAAAATTTTGTTTCACTTATGAGTGTGTGTGTGGGGGGACTGGGGCATGTTGTAAAATGTATTTCTTGCTGTAGGTCATAGTCAAGGTCAAAAAGAGTTCAAAAGCCTCCAGTGAGGGATATGGTCAGTATTCACCCTTGTGACATGATGTGGCAAGTGACTCTTCTTTTATTACATGGACTTTTGTTGCCATTGACAGCTCCATCCATCCTTCCTTGGGCAACTTTTTCATCTTCTGGTCTCGCTGAGTCCAGTGGTTATGGAGTAATGAAAGGTTAAGGCAGAGAGGGTACAAAACAAGGGTACGAAATCTCCATTTCAACAAGCCCTAGCATCCTTTTCCTTCCCGCCAGTTCCTCCTGCCCCATCCCTGGAGTCCTTCTTTGCAATTTGTACAACTTTCTGTTGCCTGTGCTGCAGGGACAGCAGAAGCCTGAAGTCAGATGTAGGGTCAAGCACCCTGCAGAGCAGATAGCAATAGCAAAATGTACTTTAATAACTCTCAGTTCCCGAGCAGCTCTGGGAGCCAAGCGCGAGATTTCCAGTGCCTGTTGCTCCTCGGCTTCCCAGCCTGAGGGAGGACCTGACTGATGTCTTTGAATATCCATCAACAAATAATAAATAATAATAATAACCTGCCTGCTGCGGGCATTTTGGAGCTGGGGAGGCTGGATTTGCTGATGTTTTCTTGCTTCTTAATACAACCTCAAAGTCAGTTTTAGGCAGAAAACATAGCAGCTCTGCACTGCAGGAATTTCTCCTTGGTGCTGTCCTAAAGTCTGACTCCCAGGGTTGGGACCCATCTGGGTGAAATTGTGAAATGGGTGTTGTGTCGGTGGTTACCTGGGATTCTCAGATGTACAATTTTTCTTTCCCTTCAGATGTGCCCTGTTTCAGGCACCACAGTGTTCTCAAATGTCCCCATTTCCCTCTTTTCTTCCAGATTATGGACTGGAAAAGACCCAGATAGAGTAAATGAGTCCTGAGATGTGAGGGAGTGTCCTACCAGACTTGCCCTCTATGATGATTAAGATCTTGGGCCTTGGGGTAAGAATTCTGGGGTTTGAATGTGTATTTTTGCTCCTCCACGTGTGTGTTTGTATGTGTGACCTTGAGCCTATAACTCAACTTCTCTGAGCCTCAGTTCCTCATCCGTAGAGCAAGGAGAATATTAATAGTAGTAACTATAATAAGTAATATTTATTTAGTGCTTGTTATGTGCCAGGCAGTGTTCTTAGTGTGTTATCCCCTCGAATCCTCATAACAACCCTGGGAGGGAGGTAATGTAATTGTCTTTGGCTTACAGATGAGGACACTGAGGCAGAAAGTGGTTAAGGAATGTGCCCCAGGCCACACAGCTGCTGAGTGGTGGGCCAGGATTACTCACACAGCTGAGCCTCTGTTCCACATCTGCCGGAAGCTAAGTGGCAGTAAGCATGGCCAGGCTTCCCTGGGACAGGGGGCAATTTCCCTTTAGGATTTTGATTAGCCCAAAGTAAACATTTTTAATTCCAAATTTTCAGGTCCAGGGAGATTATTGGTGTAGATAATTACCCTAACACCACACAAAGCTGCCGTGGTGACTGGTCCCTGCTCCACTCACCCTGTAGACCAGCCCTGTACCTGAGAGCCAGGTGTGGGCTTTGCCTCTCCCAAATGTCAGCTCATTGACAAGAGAGACCTTGTGTTCCGAGATTCTTTACAGCACCCAACATGTTGAAAAGCTTATTCTCAATGTCCAGAGAGTTTTTAAGTCCTCAGCATGATGAATGGGCTCTTGTGTGAGGGCCCTGGCTCCCAAGCCCTTCCTTCTTCGATCTGCGTAAAGCATGGCCTACCCATGGCAATTCTTTTTTAAACTGCAATTACTCTTGGTTGGAGAAAACTTTGAGACATCAACTCCTTCGGGTGCCTTCGTTTATCAGATTACTTTCCTCTAAATTGTGAGGAGCCAGGTCCCTCTGCACCCAGGTCGGGGGGTGTGGGTTGGAGTCAGGCATTGACCGTCCAAGTTTGCTTTGGGCTGGCTACCCTGGCTTGGCCTGGACCATGGACTCCATGTGCAAAACTGCTCTGGCGGCTGGCGGGAGATGATATTTCTTTCTTACTCATGATCAAAGACTGAGGGGGTCAAGGACAATCTCCGGTATTTTCGACAAGCTGGGATCTGGCCTGGGGATCTTGCATTTGCTATTTTCCAGACCGCCTGCTACCCCATGGTAGCTACCCCTGCTACCTCTGAACTTCTCAGAGGTGAATAATTTAGCTGGCATAGGAATAAAGGTCCTAAACTCTCATCTCACATCATTTAGGATTCACATTTAGCAGCTAGAGGTAGGAGCGGACGGGGAGAGTGACTGAGAGAGACTGTAAACCCATGATATGTACAGCTTTATGGCCTCCATCATGATGGAAGTTTGCCAGTGCCAGGCATGAAATGGCCCAAATCCCAACCGTGGGAAGCACATTTCAATAGGACTCCTGGAAAATGATTCAGCCACTCTCACTCCTAATCCAATTTAATGATCCTATTTTGATAGCATTACGTCTTTATTTGCTGGTTAGGAGAAAAACCACCACCTCACAAGGTCTCCCTGCAGGTGCTCTAAAAACAGGGCTACTGGAGGAGCCACTCTACCTTGCTCCATTCTGGGGGTTAGTGCTTTAATGTGAGAAGGTGGCCTGCAGACAGGCTGGGATGTTTGAAAGGGCAGGGACCAGGGAGGCGGGTGGCAGTGCTAAAAGTTCTAAACAAGCCAGCTGGGGCGGGCGCGTGGTCGGGAGGGAACATTATCTGGTGTGATTCTTTGTTTTCACGGCATCACCTCCTATTCCTCAGACCAACAGAATCACCAAGCTGTAAACGGCACACCTTACAAATCAGGGTGCCCTGATGTGGCTGGAGCGTTCATTACCAGCCGTAAAGGCACACCAGCAAGAGAGGTTGCTGTTCTGTAGCCCAATTTTCCATCGCAATAACCCAATTAACTGGTGTGTGTGTTTGTTTTACAAAGCTCCAAGCTACAATAAACCATACAGATACGTGGGCTGCAGAAAGCTCTGTAATTAGGACAAGGTGTACAAATTAAACTACTCTTTTTAAACTTCAAACCAGCTAACTTCTGACATACTGTACTGCTGGGGCTTCTGGGACTGAACCCAATTAACATCTTAGTATTTTATAAGCATCGTTTTAATTGCATTTGTATGCAATCTTCTCTCCAAGTGCCTTTCAAGGTGCTAGTCCTTGTTCAGCTTTTATTACTTTGGTGATTTAAATCTTCTCTCTCGGAGGTTCCCGTTAATAATGACTACTGCCACTTCAAATGCTGGTCCAACATAAAACTCGTCTCTCAAAAGAATTATGCTTTAAAACAGTTACATTTAACTTTATTATTACATTTTTAATTTTTTTCTCTGTTTGAACATTATGCCTTTAAACATTTTATCAACCTGTCAGCTCTTGTAATGGCTGGAAAAGAGATTCTTTTAGGAGCTGAGATGATGGTTCCCTCCCCTCACCTCCTCTGCTCACCTTTAGTCTGGGGTAAAGGTGTTTCATGCCATAGGATGCTGTGGTGATCAGGGGGTATTTGAATGAGCAAATTTGGGTTTTTTAGAGTTTCCTTGTGGGTTTTGGAGCATCTTTGTCTACATTTTGAAGCTGAGACTTAGGGTGAGGCGAGTGAGGCATTTTCCTCCTACGCAAAACTTAAGGGGGCACCAAAAACCACAGGGATTAAGGTAAGTAACATTTTAATGCAATATTTAAAAAAATAAAATCATTAAAATAAGATTACAGACCAGCTACTTGTTTTTGTAAGCAAATCTTTTTGGAGCCAGGGCCTGGGTTAGGGTGAAGCAAGTGAGGCAGCATTGTAAAAGTGCAGACTTGGTTCCTGTTTTTATTTAGAATTCGGATATTTTCTCCACAATGGAAATTTTGGCATTCATTTCTATTTTTAAAAATTATTGCATTAAAGTATTATTTATTTTGGGATCGGCCTGGTGGCATAGTGGTTAAGTTTGCGTGCTCTGCTTTGGCAGCCCAGGATTCGCAGGTTCGGATCTTGGGCACGGACCTGCATGCTGCTCATCAAGCCACGCTGTGGTGGCATACCATGTACAAAATAGAGTGAGATTGGCAGAGACGTTAGCTCAGGGCCAATCTTCCTCAAGCAAAAAGAGGAGGATTGGTAACAGATGTTAGCTCAGGGCGAATCTTCTTCATCAAAAAAAAAACTGTATATATATATTTTATTTATTTTGATTCTTAAGTCTTTTATGCCCCCTTAAATTTTGCACCTGGTTGAGTGTTTCATTCATCTCCCCCTGGTCAGGACCCTGCTGTAAATCTAAGTGCAAGGAAGACTTTTAAAGGAATTTAAACATCTGAAGATGTCCCAAAGGAAAGGTTTCACCCAGTGATTCAAAAACGTAGGGAAAAACTCAGCCCCTTGCATATTTCTTTCTGAGTATGGTATGCACAGAAGTCTTCACTTTCTACTTAGCAGCACCCAAACCAGTGGTAATGCCTGAGTTTATGGGAACAACCAAATGACAAAACTCTTCTCCTTCATAACCCTAGCCCACAAAAGCAAAGTATTTCTGTAATTTTCCTTTGGTGCTTCTTACTGCAAGAAGGAGTTAGGAAAAATGAGTACTAATGTTGTGCTCAATTAGGATTTCTGTTATCTGGATAAAAATATACAGTCGTGAGCAGGCAGTGAGATCCTCCTGGAATATTTTAAACCTTTTTGCTTGATTGAGTGTCTTGTCAAACAAAACTGGCGGCCTCTCTCCCAGAGCTGCCTGAATCTATGCAGATATGATTTCTATCATACCTTTATTATGTGTAGTCTGTAATAAGGATGAGCACATATAAATCATCTCTGGATGGCAGTTAGGATGCAATACTCAAAGGAGAAAGACATTTCTACTTTCAAATGTCTAGTGATTTCAGATATTATATATCAAGTCTCCCCTGAGCTGCACATCTTCAATTCTGCTCAAGCCCTTCTGTGGAAGAATGAGACTTCTATATCTTTCTTTGCAAGAATCACTAGCGAGGTAAGAATTGTGTCACTAAGACCAGAGCGCTGTATCTTTTTGGCTAGTCTGATATCAAAGTTGCATTTGCACAGAGGATCCTTCTGTAATTTGATTCAAGAGACTGGTCTTGAGAGATGGTGGGAAGACCCCAGGTTTTGGGTCTGCTTTGCTCTACCAGGGCAGAGCCTTGGAGTGGGGAGGTATCAAAACTCTGTTGATCTGAATCTGCAACAAGGACAAAGTGCACTTTTGGTGACATTTCAAAGGGTCAAAGGATGACAATTAAAAGGAAAAATTATCCCTTTTTCCTACCAAAAGGATAATTTGGTAGGCAAAAAAAGCTGTATCACAAATCCAAAATCCAGACCTGGCTACTAATATTGTTAAAATTTATCAAGTACGTATTATGTGCCAAGTAGTAAGCATCTCCTTATATTATCTCATTTAATCTTTAGTAGACTACAACAATACGAGTACTATTAAAATACCCATTCGACAGATAAGGGAAGAGTAAGCAAGTTATATTATGAGCCTGCTGTCACAGGTTTAGTAGCTAGCTGATGGGCCGGGATTTAAATCCAGGCACACTTGTACCTGATCCAACTTCTCATCTGCTCTGTTTTCACGTACCTCATGGTCTGGGGCCACTTCACCTCCCAGACGTCAGGAAGACCAGGACAAGAGTGAAATAGCTGGCTTGGAAATCAAAGCAAGTAGGTGGTTCAGAGGGTTTCAGGATCCCACTTCAGTCACTGTTAAAAGGCAGTCTATATGAATTCTTTGGTTGGGTTGTGGTGTGTGTGTGTGTATGGGTTGGGGGTGTCAGGGGTGACAGGCAGTAGGGTAAATCCCAGACATATTGTGAAGTCACATTCGTCGTCAGGACCCCCAATTCTCTGGTCTGGAGTTTACTTTCCCTTTTAGTGCCTTCTCTTCCTCTCTCCAGGAGCCTTGGATTTGACTGCTGTAGGTCCACCAGACCAGTGCTCCACCTTTCTCACAGTGCAGCACACATAGAAAATGACAAATGAGAACTTCAAATGGGCGATCAGGCTGCCCTTGTGTCTGCTGCCCAGCTGCCTGGGGGCTGAGGAGGCTCAGGATCATGCACTCCTATAACAGAGTTGGAGGAAACTCTGTACCAGACCACCAGCACCATGAGGCCTGGGGCCGTGTATCTCTGTGCCTAGCACAGTTGTTGACTGGATATATCACTAGATCCATTCCTGGTACAAAGGGAGATATTATGATAAAATAATTCCCACCAAGTCACTAGAGATTTAACCAGTCAATATACACATGTAAGACTGCCCTTCATTTGGGGAACATTAGCTCTTGAGAGTGGGAGATCTTTGGGGGCAAGGGACTTTTCCCAGCACCTGTCATCACACTGAGTGGCTTCTTTGCCTTTCAGTGAGAGGTGAGAGGTGAAGACTAGTACGCCTCAGGGAGAGGGAACAGTAAGATAAGGAAGGAGGCTTGGGGAGAGAGCAAAGAACAGAGAGAAGACAAAAAGACAGGAAGAGAGGAGCGTTTCAGGACTGCAGTCTTTTTTAATGGGAGTGAGGGGGAATGGTTGTCTGAACACAAACCCAGGAAGTTGCTGTGACGCGCACTATTTTCTACCTTATCTGCAGGCAGCTCCGGCCAGATAAGGGGTGTCACTGTGATTTCTCACTCTTGGCTGTAGTGGCTGTGCAGTTGTCCAACCCCCAGCCCTGAGTGTCTGTGTACGAGCTTCTCTGGGTTTTCTCAGAAATCCGAATGGTTGGCACAAGAATTCAGACAGACTTTCGAAACTGAGCAGCTGAGAGTTGAGATCCCAGCTGAGAGTTGAGAGCCCAGTAAGATGCATGGTTCTCCATAGCTTGGTGGAAAAAGCATTGCCCTATAAGGGTCCCAAGATCTTCATCTGTAAACTGGAGATGACAGTTTCTTCCCAGCCTGCTTTCCAGAATTGTCAAAGATGATCCAATCTCCATAAAAGTGCTTTGAGTACTGTAAAGTCTATACAGATGTAGGACATTACTGTGCTTTAAGGAGGCAACATAATTTCAAATTGGGAAGGGAAGCCTGTGTAGAGGTCAGTTGGTCTATCCTTTTATCTCAATGCAAGAATATTTGCCCTTAAGTGATTTGATACTACGGATTGCAAATCCTACTCTGAAGCTCTCTAGGGGTGGGCATTTCACAGTCTCATTCACTCTTGCAGTTGGGAAGTTATTCACACTGAACCTAAAATTTGCCTGTTGTAGTAGGAGCTCTTACCTTTCTTTACTTCTGATACGGATGGAAAAAGCTACTCTAAATCATCCATAGTAGCATGTACTTTTATGTGCTTAAAGACCCCTCAGAGTGCCTCCCACTGGCTTCTTTTCCTTTGAGCAGGGACCCCTGTTCTAAGAGGTCCTTTTAATTCAGTTCCCAATTTCATTTTCTTTCCTTCAATCATTTGGACTGTTCTTTGTGGAAGTTGAGGTTCCAAGCCCTCAACTTCTGTCATGCCTTGTGACCCAGGAGTGAGGACAAACCTAGCCCACTTTGGGGAGAGAGGAGGTCTGATTGAGTAGTTCCTGTGGGCAGCGGTTGGTGATGGAGGAGGGGTGGGGCATTTTGGGCCACCGTGTTGCTGATTGTTGACCTAAGAGAGTCCTAGTGGCAGTCCCTGGCCAGATTTAGCCTATCATTTGGCAGCTGGAAGCCTATGGTAGGTGATACTTGCTGAGCAGATCCACTTTTCTGGCTTGATGCAGACAGACTCTGGGGCATGGCCCAGATAGGCTAAACTCAGAGTATGCTGACATTTGCATATGGAAGACATTTAATATGTGATTCAGTAGTTGCTCAGATGGCAGCCTGAGGTCAGCAAAACAATGCTGGAGAAACAGACAGAATTCTAGGGTGCTAGTTCTAGAGAACTAACCTTTGACAAACAGTGTGACTTGGCCTCTCTCAGCCTCAACTTCCTGATCTGTGAAAGGAGGACAATAGCTATTTCACTGGATAACATGCGAAGACTAAAAGGGCTAAATGTATGTGAAAGACTAAATGTATGTGAAAATGTAGAGGACAATTTTATTTGCAAATTATATGAGAGATTATTATTATTTTTTTATTTTATTAACCTTATCATTCACCTCACTAAACAAACTTCTCTATCTCCGTGGGAAGAAACAATGGAAAGCATAAATTCTTGAGACTCTAACTGGACAAAAAAGTCATTGTGTCAGATTTCCCATTTGGTACCTGAAACCGCCACCAAGCAGAGTCATTGCCTTTCCATGTGGAGACCTTGGAGCTTGGTGAAATTTCCTTGTTTGGCTGGGCCTAGAGGGGTCAGGCTGGTTGAGGTGCCCATGCCAGAGAGAGACTGAGCAATGATTTATCACTAGCATTTTGAGTATTATGCCAGGCTAGTTGAGGGTGCATTGTCTTGGAAACTCTCTGAGGCTACAGAAATGGATCTAACACTGACCCTGCACTCAAGAACCTTCTAGAGTTTAATCATTTCTTCATTCAAAAGACATTTATTATGCTGCTATGTGTTAGGCACTGTGTTAATTTTCGTGATACCATGGTAAACAAGACAGATCCTGTCTCTGCTCCTGTGGAAGCTACACTCTAAATGTCTGTGGATGGACTTTAGGGCATCGACGAATTTCCTGAAATTGGATACAAAATTACATGTATTTGTGCTGTTTTTTTTTTTTTTTTTTTCCGTTGGGGAATATGTTTGTATCTTTGACAGGATTTTCAAAGAGGCTCAGGACTCCTCCAGAAAGGTTAAGAATCATAATCTGGTGGGAAAGATAAGCTATTCACATGAAACAGTAACTACAAGGCAGGAAGTGTTTTGTTGTAGAGAGTACACTGTGGGTATACAAAAGAGGGAGTGATTCTTGTTAGCTGGGCTGTTTGGGGAAGGCTAAGTGGAGAAGGATGTATTTGACCTGATCCTTCAAAGATGGGAGAGTGCAGTTTAGTGCCTCTTTATTGTATAACTCTTGGAGAAACCTTTCACATCATAGTATGTGAATAGGGCCCCTTGGAATTGAGCGGTGCACAGCCCATGCAGCCATATATGGCAACCCTGACTTAGTTGGGGGAGAGAAATCATCCTTGTGTTGGTGAGTTATGGCTCTCTTACCGAGTAATCCTAACTACTCCTGTGTCATATTACGCCAGCGGAATAGAAAGACCAATAGGGGAAACACCAAAGAAAAACTCAGTCATATCACTGCTTGTGGAGCAAACTCAGTGTGTAAATAGGATCAATTTTCTTATTTTTCCATTTAATTGCTTGAAATCCTCACATGCCTTATTAAAGGAAGCTCAGTCTCCTGCTGCTCCTTGAATTATCCAAAACCCCAGGGCTTGCTTACTTAGCCCAAAGGGTGGTCTGTCTTTATTGGACACTTGCTGAGGAGGGAATTGGAGCATCGTCAGTCTTCTAGTGATGTGGTTTCTCACTGGCCCGTGATGTGACTGGGAAAGCACAGTTCTGCACCATTCTTGGGCAAGGCTTTGGGTCCAGTCTAGTCATGATTGCACTAGAAGCTCAGGCTGTCTTGGCTCACCCTCACTTGCTCGAGTGTCTCCCAGGGAGGAGGTTGTCAACAGCATCATTGGATAAGGGCTGACTTCAAAGTCCACCCCTGTACCAGCCTAGAACATTGATCCTACTTTCTTCCCTCTGACTCTTTCCCCTGGGGGGTGGGAGAAACCATTCACATCAAGCCCTCAAAAGGCATAAGGTCTTATTACATCCCTGTCTGAGAACAGTCGAGTACTCTCACAAGATCTCCCTTTTGAAGAAAGTTCCCTTCAGGGATTTATATTGTGATGCAGCTGGTAACTTCTTTCTCTGAAGAAAAAGAAATTTAGCCCAAGCTCAGTCTCTGGTAAGCAGTCATCTGATGGGCTCCCTCTCTACGAACTGGTAAGCAGTCATCTGATGGGCTCCCTCTCTACGAACAGGTCTTATAGTTAAGGTAGTGCAGTGGGAAGAATATGAGCTTTAGACTAAGAATCTGGATTTGGATGCTGCGTCAGACCTGTGACCTTGGACAGTTTATTTAATCCTCTCTGAACTTCAATTTCTTCTTCTTTGAAATCTTCTCTGAAATCTCAGAGACCCTGAGCTAACTGTGAGGCCCCAGCCTCCAGGCAGCCCAAACATATCCCCTGTATTCTCCCCACTAGGTCTGCCCTGGAAGCCCCAACTGGCCTCACACTCAGCTTCTCATGGCTGGTCCCTCCTGTCTGTGCCTTGGAGGCATTGGTGACCCTGGGCCCACTTGTCCTTAGCCCTGTTCTGCCAAGACTCATTGCAGGGGGAAAGGGAGATCTTCCCAGGAGACTTAGTTCCTCCAGTGAGGTGTCCTGTGGGACTGGGGCCTGTGGCCAAGGGATGGCCCCAGGAACTTAGCAACAGAAATCAGGCATGTGTTCTGTGCTCTGGCTGCCTGCCCCCCGACCCCCATCCAGGCAGTGACCTGGGCTGTGCTTTAGTCAAACTTGGCATTTGCATATTGAGCTCTTCTTGGCACTCACTGGGCAAAGAAAGAGTGATGTGCTATGGCTATGGTCTTCCCGGTAAAGGACAGAGGGACTCAGAATGCTCTGTGCCTATCTGGGGGCTGGCAAGCTGGACTAAGCAGGGTGCTGTCTTGCACCCTGAATCTAGTTCTGGGCATGGCTTTGCTTGGTGCTTCTGTTTCTCATGGTGTCTAGCCAGAACCCATGATAATTAGAAGGTAGTTCCAGCATGTTTAGGGTAGGGAGGAGGAGCACCGTCCCTTTCCTTCACTTACACATCAACGTTAGGTCTACCACCTACGACTTGTGTTAACTTGAACAAGTTACCTCTGTTCCCAATAGGTTTCCCCATTGGTAAAGTGGCAATAGTAATGGCTGTTGTGATAAGACAATCCTTGTAAGACCTTGACACAGTGCCTTGCAGGTAGTAAGTGCTCAGTAAACATTTGTTGCTGTTATTATTATTTGCTTGAATAGCTCTTTTAATTTCCCAAAGCTTTCACACACCTCTTACTTAAAATTTCAAGTCTTATGGAACCTCTTTGCAGGAAATCAATCCCATTTGACAGTTGAAGGAACTGAGGCACAGAGAAGTAGGGTGACTTGATGGAGGTGAGATCATGAGGCAGGGTCAAGTCAGATCTCCTGACTTCCAGGGTTGCCCTCTCCTGGAACCAAGAGAATAAATCCAATAACTTTATCATCTTCAAGCACAGCCCATACTCCAAGTTCCCCATCTGTTGAATTAATAATACTAATAATAGCACCAGTAATAATGATCTCATTTAATCCTTACAACAACCCTATGAGCTAGGTGTTATTATTCACCCCATTTTTTGGATGGGAATATTTAGGTTTGGGGGAGTTAAGTAACTTGTCTGAGGTCACACAGCTAGAAAATGGCAGGACTGCGATTTGAATCCAGATCTTATCATGTCTAGAGCTGAGCTCTTAACCAGTTCCGGGTTCTCTCATACTCATTCACGTGGAGCTTTTTCTTCCAGGTGATAAATACCTATCCCAAAGGTTCCCAGAAGCTGGTCCAGGCCTGCTTGCCAAGAGGGAGGAGTAAGACGGAGCGAGGGAGTTGCAGACTGAGTTGGAACAGAAGAACCTGAACAAGGCTCATTGCCTCTGTTTGAAGTTGAGGCAAATGTCTCTCCCTGAGCAGCCCCATGGGTCAGCCACATATGAGGTTGTGGCATGTTGGAAGGCCTTTGGGAAATGTTATCTATTCTCTTGTAGTTGACCTTTTCCAGGGCTCATGATGCAGCTGACCCTTGCATGCCCCCTTGCCTGCAATGGCTGAGAGATAACTCTTCAGCAAACACTCCCTGCCTGTTGTTGCATCAAGTAAATGGAAATCTCCAGTGTTCAGCCAGGACCTGGAGTTAGGTCTCACCAGCTGGCTCCAGGGGGGAACCTTTTACATGGAGAAACACCAGTGATAAATTCAGTGGGACAGGACCTATGGATGCATATGTAATGGATAGCTGGAGCTTCTGGATCAGGAAGCTGCAAAGAGGGGCCTGTGCTGAACGCCCTTGGAGCAGGTCACCTAATTGTGTTTGGGCATCAGGATCATCACAGCATGTCTCTTAACCTAGCTTCCTAGTTAAGTTCAAGGAAGAAACCCATGGCTCCTGCCCAAGGCTCTTGTTACAAAGTCTTAGGACTGGAAGGGACTTCAGAGATTATCTAATCCAGCATATATGTAATATTCATCTTTCTACTTCCCAATCCCGTGTCCATAGCAATGGCAGACATCACTAATTGATGGCAGTGTTCCCTCTGGAAAGGCCTAGCTGTAGCCTCAGAACCCTTTAATGCCTAGTGGTCCAAGCAATATGGAGTTGGCTATAAACTTTAACTTTTAGCTTAGTTCTCTTCATATGGTTCCTTCATGGGTCTGAGGGAATGGAGGACTTGGAGAATCCTGCTTGGGAAATATAGGCACTTCTGGCTTTATTGGATGTCACTAGAGGCAACCTGAGCTCTTAGAAAGGATACTAGATCAGGAGATGTGAAGTCAGGGTCTAGTCTTGATGTTGCCGCAAAGATATTGAGTGATGTTAGGCAAGGCATGACCTCCTTGGATCTCAGTTTGCCTCATCTGTAAAATGAAAGGCTTGAGAAGACAACACAATTGCCATGGACCTTCTTTCACAAGTGTGGCTTTGGCATGTTTTGGTGTGTCGAGATATGTCATGGTGATATATGTTCCTTGCTCCTAGGAGGCAGTATCTATATGCCCTATGTCACCGAGGGCAGACGTGTGACAATCATACCGCCACTCCTCACTCCCATGCCTGTAGCTTACATTGGCAATGTATACTCTGTGAGGACTTGGTCTTAGAATCCTTCTCATCCTTTTTGACGTTGTGGTCTAGGCAGCCATTGCCAATTGATCAAGGTTTGCAAGGGAAAGAAAAACTATTTGCCATCTATTATGGGCTGAGTTGTGACCCTCCAAAAAAATTCATGTTGAAGTCTCAACCCTCAGTACCTCAGAATGTGACCATATTTGGAATCAGGGTCTGTACAGAGGAGGTTGAATTAAAATGAGGTCATTAGAATGGGCCCTAATTCAATATGATTGGAGTCCTTATAAGAAGAGGAAGCTTGGACAGAAGCACATGCAGAGGGAAGATGACATGAAGACACAGGGAGAAGATGGTCATCTGTAAGCCAAGGAGAGAGATCTGGAACAGATCTTTCCCTCGTGGCCTTCAGAAGAAAGTCACCCTGCTCATACCTTGATCTGGGACTGCTAGCCTCCAGAACTACGAGAAAATAAATTTCTGTTGTTGAAGTCGCACATTCTGTGGTATTTTGTAATGGCAGTCCTAGCAAACTCATACTCCATCCTTTGCCTACATGGAGTTTGGCAGGAGAGAAGCAAACAAAAATACAAAATAATCAGAGTGTTCACTTTGCCATCATTGCCACCATAGAAGGCTGCCCTTGAAGACCTGATGAAGTTGGGGTTTTATAGCAAGGAGCTAGGAAAGTAGAACCTGGAGAGCTAACCCTAATTCTATGGCCTTGGGTGAGTCCTTGAACTTCTCTGAACCTCATGTCCTCATCTGTAGAGTGAGACATTTAGATTGAAGCAAATGTTTTCAAACTCCTTCTTAAGATTCAAAATTCCTTATTCAGACAAAATCTTAGGCAAAAACTTAAGAAGTAAAATCTAGATAAACATGGAACTGTTCTGATAGAGGTAGAATTAAGGGTCTTGGGCCCATCTTCTCTCCTCCATCCCCTGGACCCTTAGCACAGCTAGAATTACAAAGACCCCATCCCAGATCAGACGTTCTGCAAATCCAAGAGTCTAACGTTCAAGTCCCTTGGACTGGAGGACCCTTGAGAGAGGAGTGGTCTCTTAATTAACTTAGCATAGTGCCAGGTACACAGCAGGCAGTCAAATAAATGTGAAAGGAAGGAAGGAGGAAAAAAACGATAGAAAAATGAAAGAATAGCCAATATTGCCACAGAATTCCAGGAGGCCTGAGCAATTCTGCAGGTATCTTGAAGATATTCTATGTTGTTTACTTTGGAAAAGTCGCCTGGAGCTCCCTAGCATCAGGCAGAGCCTGTTGGCTCACCTAGAACTTTCTTGCATTTTCTAAGAACTAAGGCCACAAACTGAAACTAAGTCGGGCACTGGAGAAATCGAGGAGGTTGGAAATGGACTTAGCTCTCCAGCAAGGCCAAAGGGTTAAATCACTATTTCAGACCAGTTGGGGTTTGACTGGTTGAGAGTAAAGAAGAAAAGTTGGGAGCCTGGAAGCCAGGAACCCGGGGAGGTTGGTTTTCTTCTCGGCTCGCACCTAAGTGTTTGGCATTTCACCTGCTAGATGGCGCTGTCCTCTAAGGAAAGAGCCAGCTCTGCTCTAACTGGCTCAGTCAAGGAAACAGGAACAACTGAAGTTGAAAAGAATGGATGGACAAGAGGTAGAAGGCATGGAAGACAGGCCTTTCCCCAGCAGCAATATCTCCTTTTGTGATGGTTCTGGTTCCTTTTATAGTTCTTATTTTGCAGTGTGGGTGTTTTATACATTACATCTGAAAAGCCACAGGGCCTTTTGCTCTGAACAAAAGTGAATAAGAAATATGTGTGTGTGCGTGAGTGTGTTCATGTGCGTGTGCGTGTGTGTGTGTGTACTGGGAAGAAGGGGCAGGTCTCCAAGGCTGCAACTTACATATGACGTGTCCCAGCCTTGATCTTTGGCCTTGACTTAAACAAGATCAGTGGGAAAAAGAAACAGTCCTTTCTCTATACTGCCTGCCAAGCTGGAGCTCAGACTCCTGGTGGCTTTATTCTGAAGGCTTCTATCTCAGCTCCAAACTGCAGGGGCAAATGGCATGTAGGGACCGAGACTCCCTTTCCCCGGGGCAATGTTAGTGTTAGACTGACGTGCTGGCTCCCAGTCTGCATGTGAAATCAGGGACGCAGCCTGCAAGTACTCCCACTCTATCAGCAGCCAGAAGGAAGGAAAACAAAGATAAGGGGGGGGGATGGAAACCAGGAGGGGACCCAAGAGGAGGCAGGGGAGGGCTGAGGAAAGACAGGAGACAAGGGAACAAAGACCAGAGGTGAAAGGTGAAGGGGGTGGGGAAGGGCGAGAGGGACACGTGGGACCAGGTATCCAGAAAGAAAGGGAAGGCCCACGGAGAGGAGCCACGGTGGAGGAGAGAGGATGGACCAACGGGAGAAACGGGAAGAGGAGGAACCTGGAGTGGAGCTTTCAAGTCTGTGCTACAGCCAGGAAACTTAAAAGGCAGGGGAAGGAGGCTCTGCCAGGCAAACAGGAAAACAGAGGGAGAGGAAGTCTAGTAATTAGAGAAAACCTGACCAAGGGCCTGAAAGGAGGGGAAAACCACTGTGATGGGGAAGTTGCAGAAAAACGAGGCAGTAGATAGTGGCAAGGAAGCTTTGCAGCAGGAGGGTGGAAGCAAGGGAGGCAGAGAGCAGAGCTGGGCTAAGAAAGAGAGAAAAAAGCGAGGAGATGGAACAAGCAAAACACAACACGATTGAGAGTAAGGGAACAGGGAAAGAGCCATTAAAAGAATGCTTGCCTTATAGTTATAAAAACTAGAGTGTGTGTGTTTTGGCCTGCGGCCATTGTCCAGGAAACACAGTATGGCTTTTAAGCAAATTGTGGAGTGGTTGGGTCCACATGTTAGTAGCTTGCCCTGCTTGCAACTGCTCTGAGCTGCCCACTTGTTGGCTGGCAGCCTGCTTTGGGAACATCAGATGGAACCTGCTGTCCGCACCGAGGGTCACTCCTGCTCGATTTATGGTGCTCCAAGTTCAGAGGCACCAGCTTCTCTTCCAGGGCAATTGCTTTCCTTTGCGGGCCAAGAGTTGAGATGTGTATCCTGCAGGGTGACCTGCTTGCTGTCTCTTGAATCAGTGGTCCCTTTGAGGATGTTTCTTGGTGAGATGGGAGCAGAGGCTCTGGGAGGGCAGAGGGGGAGACATGTTAAAGGCAGTGCTGGATGGAGGTGAAGGGAAGGCTCCCGGAGTCTGATGGCCACAATTCAGTTCCTAGTTTTACCATTTTACTGTGTAACTAGCATATGCTCCTTAGTCTCTCTGAGCCGTAGCTACTCGTCTGTAAAATTGGGCTCGTGATCACACCTATCTCCTAGGGTCCTGATGAGGCTTAAATGAGATGATCCATGTGTCTAATGGAGTGGCTAGCTCATATTAATGCTCGCTAAATGTTAGCTGTCCTTTTTTGTATTATTATTAAAGACCAGATAACTATGTGTGTATATGTGTGTTTTGGGGGATCAGTTCTTGAATGCAGAGTAAGGGGCTTCGATTTGAAGGTACTTTAGCAAGAGAATGATCTGTGCACATCATTGTTTGCAAAGGTAGATCCAGCAGTGACATGTGGGCTATTTTGGGGAGTAGAGGAGACCATTTTGGTGACCAGAGCATGCATGAGATAGTGGGTACCTGGACTAGAGGTAGTGGGGGAGATGAAAAAAATTTAAAAGATATTTTGAGAGGCAGCTCAAACCCACAGAACCTTATGATTGGATAGACAGGTGGTGGGAGAGAGACATTTTAAGCAGGACTCCAGGGTTTGGGAGACTAGAACAGGGGTCAGAGGGAGCTCTCAAGCTAAGAATGATTTTTTACATTTTTAAAGGATTGTGAAAAACAAAGAAGAACATGGGACAGAGACTGGATGTGGTCTGCAAAGCCTAAAATATTTACTCTCTGGATCTTTACAGAAAGAGTTACCCCACCTCTGACCTGGGCTAGGGTCTCAGAAGAAGACTCTGCCCCAGAAATCAGGAAGCCTGGAGGGGTTTTGAACAGAGTGCAATGCCACCCAGAAAATTAGAGCAGTAGGATTAAAGCTGGAGCCAGGTTTGTGTGAATAATATACCAATTTCAGAGTCACATATTTATTTCACAAATATTTTTTGAATGTGGGCTCAGAGAACAGACAGACCTGGTTGAATCCTGGCTCCATCTTCCTACCTGTGACCCTCACCAAGTTATCAACTTCTGTGTGTCTTAGTTACCCCACTTTTGTAAAATGGAGGTGATAACCATATTTACCTCCTGGATTTTTTTTTGGAGCATTGAATGCGATAAGACATATAAAGCATTTAGACAGTGCCTGGTGCACAACACACAATAAATATTAGCTTTTATTGTTATTGAGTACTTAGAAGCCCAGAGATGGAAATGAACATGGCATGTGCTAAACAACAGTAAGAGGGTAAATTGATTTGGTAAATAAGAGTAAGCAAATATTACTTGCCGTTATTATTATCATCAATATTATCACTCTTTTGCTGTTACTAGAACTTAGGGTCTGGTCTTGGGACCCCAATGTTCTTATTCCTAAAGCATTAGGTTTGCTAAGATCCCTTCCAACTCGGTTTTTTTTTTAATTTTAATTTTTTGTCAATTTCTTCCTCCTTCCTCATTTCTCTTCCTCCCTTCCATCTATGCCGTTACAAACACGCTTAATTCCCTTTGACATCTCTGACAGCCGGGTCATCTCTTCCCCACCTCTTTAAAAATCCTGGTCATGTAAGAACGATTCTATTTTTCCCTTCACCATTCCCAGTGCTCTCTCTTCCTTTTGCAGCCCCTCCCCCTCCAGGCGCTTCCAACAAAAGAGTCAGGTCATTTTTCTTGCGGTATCAGCCGAATGTCAACCTCGAAAGCATTTGTCCTTGTTTCTCTGAGTGTCGGAAGTTCTCCGTCTTCCCACTAGGACTTTCTGAGAGCATGGAGTGGATCCCAGAATTTCTAATCCTCCCCGCTGCAACTGAACCTCTTCCCACACTCTGAGAAAAACGATCGGGGGCAAAAAAAAGGCCGACAGAGGAGCACGGCACGCGGACCTGGCCGGCTGGCGGCAGCCGCACGGGGTTTGTGCTGGCGGCCACGCAGCGCCCCGCCGGTTCCTTACCCCTGCCTTGAGAGGCCAGTCGGGGGAGAGAGATTAGGGTCATCAAGATAAGGCAGAGAATATTCAAACTGGAAGCAAAAAGGGGCTGTTTTTCCAATAGTAAGTAATCAGGGAACAGGAGGATGTAATTTGCAGATTAGGAAAGTGAACAAAGAACATAAAATTAACTTTATAGCAAAGAGGAGCACAGTCTGTTTGAAGACATAAACCTCCATAAAGCATTACTGTGGATAAAATCAGACTGTTGATTTAAACTAAATAGGAAATATGACCAAATCAGGGAGAGGACAGGGGCTCAGTGGAAGTTGAGGTTGAAACTTCAGGCAGTGATGAAGGCTGGGATGGGCCTGAGAGACCTGATGGGGCCGTGTGTGTGTGTGTGTGTGTGTGTGTGTGTGTGTGTGTGTGAGTGTGTGTGTGTGTGTTGGGAGAGATGTAGGATCAAAGCAAGGATGCCTGTGCTAAGGGCATAGATAAGAGGGATGTGCCTTACCAGGATGTCTAAACTGCCTTCATTTAGGGATTGTCTTTATTTAAAAAGTGGCATTGACTTCCAAGAACTGGTAAACAGCAAGTATGCTCTTGCACACATGCAGTCCTGGCCCTCCCTCTTACTGTTAATTCTCAAATGCCCACAAAAGCTCATCTGAAACACCAGCAGCTCTCTGTTTGAACACCAGTGCTGACCTGGGTACCAAAGCAGAAGAGTCCCAAAGCAATGCCTTGGATCCCGAGGTGATTAGAACAGGGCGCCGTCCCCTTTTATGATAGGTTTACCAGATTAGGATAAAACCCCTACAGTGGGCAGTGAGAAATCCAGCTCTGTGCTGTAAGCTGCCCTTTATTTCCCCATGCCAAACCTTCTTGGCCCTGCATTGATTAGGATAGGAGACTTTTCTTGTTTTTGTTGTCTTTGGCCTGCTGAGGCAGGACTCTTCCCAAGCATCCCTGTGTAGCAGTGGCTCCATAGTCTTCACTTGCCCCTCCAGGTCCATTCTCCTCCCTTCTCTGTCCTGCTCTGACCTCTGGAAGCTGCATCCTGGGAATCCCTCACCTTCTGGCTTTCTGTATGGTCCAGCTAATGAGAGGCACCAGTCGGAGACCAGTAGGCTGGAGGAGAGAGAGAAGGCAGGTTATTATTGCCTGGATTCCCTCCCTGCCAGGCTGCATGCTGGCAACAGCCTTCTCTACTGAAGTTCAGAGCTCCCCTACAGCTATAGCTTCAGCCTCAGCTATAGCTCTCTCTGGGTTCAGGGCCCTGGCCTTGTCCCGTCAGGCAGAGGAGTGGTCATGTCCCCCCTGCAGCTGTTACACCTGGAATGCTTCACCGTCCTTTGTTGGCTTCTTTAAATGTGCCCTTGTATTTAATAGTCCCTTCATCAAGTTCTCCTCTAATGCCCCCATTTGAGGATGCCATTCTTGTAGGACCCTGGTGGATATAAGTGATGAGAGCTCTTATCTGGAAATCAAGAGGTCTGGGCTACAATTGAGGACCTGTCACAAGTTGATCGTGTGACCTTGGGCAAGTTGTTTCTCCTTTCTGGCCTCAGTTTCTTCATCTGAGAAATGGGGATGATGATGAGGTCATCTTTCAGCTAAAATGTGCCATGATTCTGCTTCTACTAGTGGTGTAGTGGGCAGGGCTTTGGAGGAAAATAAACATGGGTTTAAATCTTGGTTTTGATACTTATTAGGTGTGTGGCCTTGGCCAAGTCTCTTAATTTTTTTGAATCTTGGTGTGCATGATCAGTAAAACAGAGACGATAACCCTTTCCTTGCAAATTGAGGTGGAGGATTAAATAAAATTAAATGTATGAAAGCAGCTAGAACAGTTCTCATAACACAGGAAGCATCCATTCCATGTTAGAGCCTTTTTCTTCTTTTGTGGCTTTTTTGGAGGGAAAATGTCTGAGCATGAGGGAAAAGAAGTTTGTTGGCTCTGGAGGTTCCCCTTCTTTCCACCTCTAATTCTGTTTATTTATATTTGCTGACATCTCAGCATACAGACTCCAATTCATTTAGCCTTTCCAATCTGTCTAGTCCTTGAAGATTTGTCCCTGGAGCCATTCCTTCAAGAGGAGGCAGGCTGATGGTTAGCTGGAAGGAGGGAACCAGAAGAAGCAGGCTCTGGGCACCGTGCCACTCAGCTGGCCTGGCATTCTGACCAGGACAGGGATTTCTTTCAGCTCAGAGCTCTCTGGGACAGCTGAAACATTTCAGGGACCTTACTTTTTCTCCTTTATGCAGATGTCACCTTTATAACTGAAGGATTGGGCCTCTAATTTGTCATGGTAATTGCTCATACCTAGATATTTTAGGCCAAAAAAAGCTCTCACGCACCCCAATCCATAGTCCTGCCCACCCGTAAACTTGCCATAAATGATTTTGTACAGAAAAATTTTTTTAAGTGTGTAGAATGGGACTCTTGAAATTTTTGCTTGAAGTGTCAGTATTTAAGTGTTGACCCGCCACAGATAGATCCAGAGTGGACAAAGCTGTGAGTGAAAGGGTGTTTATAAGTAGTTTCTTCTATTCACCCTTGGTGTCCTCTTTTTTCATTTCAGCATCTCAATTTCCAGATACTCAACATCTGTAACTGCCCACAGTTGACCAGAGACCCCTTTGCAGCCACTTTACCAGGATCAAACAGGCCCCCATAATTATGCCCCTATTGAATATAAACTTATATGTCTTATGTCTGTCAGTACCCACTGAATGCTCTCAAATATATGATCCATTCTTCTATCTATCCATCCATTCATCCAACCACCCACCTAACCAGGTAATTGACGAATATTGATTGGGAGCCTCTTATACACAAAATGTGGTGGTAGGCTTTCTATAATAATTTTTCAAAATTGTCAGTCACAGTACCAGACTTAAGAAATACAGGGTATATTTGCAGACCCGAAACAACTAAAGATAAAAAGTTCTCCCATAATGTCAGTGCAAGCAGGTACTAAGTGTCCGGTAGTGATAATAGGCATTGTTGAAGTTCAAAGGAAAGAGAGCACAATGGGGCAGAATAATAAGCATTGACTTTAGAGAAGAAATGGGAATAGAGCCAGGTCTTAAAGGATAAGTAAAGTTTATGTGAGTAGAAAGAAAGGAGAAAGCTACCAGATAAGGCCTGGGGCCAGGGAAATGAGAAAAGATAGGAGATAGAATTCTAAAAGTAGGTCTATTTGGCTGGAGTGAAGCATTTGAGAAACTAGCTGTGGTAAGATTGGAAAGGTTGATTGGGTTTGGTTTCTGGAAAAGAGGCTGGAATGTGAAATGGTGGAGCATAAGCCTTTCCTACAGGTAATAGAGAGCTTCTGGAGATTTTTCTAGCCAGGGAGATACACCTAGTATAAGTATTTAGAATGAATTAAGAGTATGGAGTGTTTGCATTATCTATTGACTCACTGATTCATGCAACAAGAGTTTAATGGGCTATTGTGTGCTTAATTCAGTGATCATGACGGACACTAGTTATTATGTCCCGGCTCCTTCAGAAATCAAAGGAGCCCTTGCCTTGGGGAGAGTTTCGTATTCATCAAGACCAAATAGTTAACCCAGAGATGAAGAACGCAAATAACCATTACAGTTAACTCTTTTTTTAAAAAAAGTATTTTTATTGTAAAATTAAACACATATACAGAAAACCAAACCAATGTGTAGCTTAGTGAATTGTTATGTGGTGAATATCCTTATAACTACCACTCAAATCAAGAAATAGAATTGCCAGCCACCCCTATAACCCCTCCATGTGCCTCATCCCAACACAATCCCTCCCTCCCTCCAAAAGTAACTACTATCCTGACTTTTATAGTAATCACTTCCTTGCATTTATTTATGGTTTTATCACTCAAGTGTGCATCTCTAAACTCTGGTTTAGTCTTGTCCATGTGTTTTTTAACTTGATATGCCTTTCAGGTCTCTTTTAATCTATGATTTCTCCCTCCACCTCTTTCTTTTCCTTATGATTTATCTCTTGGCAAATCTGGGCCATTTGACTTGTCAAGTGTCCCATAGTCAGATTTGCTGACTGTTCACTCATAGTACAGTTCAATGTGTTCCTCCATCTCTTGTATTTCCTGCAAATTGGGAGCTGGATCAAGAGGCTTGATTCAATACAGGTTTGATCCCTCTAATAAGGTTATAGGTGATATTATATCTTGTGTCTGGTTTATACTGTTTTTTGATATTAGTCAAAGCAGATGCTCAATGTCTATATCATTAATTCGTTGGGAGTTGAAAACAGTGATATTTTAATTTTATATATTTATGTTTTTATTTATCTCCTGGGATACTTTTATAAGGAGACACTTACACATATCTACTATTTTGTTACACAGTACTACAATTCATACAGGATAGGTAGGATAAGGTTTTATTATTTCCTTTTATTTACCCAGTTTTCAAGATAACAATTGGATCATTGTTTCCTCAGAAGGTGACCAATTATTATTTTTTAAATATTTGTCATGAACTCTTGGATTTATATATGTTTGATGAGTTTCAATCTATTGGAAAGCTCAAATCTTTTGCCAGTGGAGAACTCTTCAAGGTGCTTCCTGAGTTTTTTTGACATAACCCTAGTTGTTTTTAACAGCTTCTTTCTAACTGCATGTCAAGATACTTGAAACTCATCATGGACGTTTCCTGCCTCAGATCTGAAATTAGCCATTTCTCCAAGAAATCCTGGTTTAGTTCAATGGGATATGTCATTGGAAGATCAAATCTGAGTGCTAGAGATGCTCACAGCTATTGGATGACTTTTGTTTCCAAGTCCTTTTAATGGAAAAAGCTAGAATAAACAAATACCTCATGATTTCATACTGATATTTCTAATTCAGATTCGTATCTACAGGGTGTTTACCTAGCATCTTCTGTATTACCTCAGCAGCTCCTTTCTCTCACCAGAAAATCCTTGAAGGCGTGGGGGATGGTAGAATTAGAATATCCCATGATTAGCATTTGCTTTTTTCTACTTTACAAATACAGCACTCTCAGAATAATAATACTTGTACTATCATGATATTATTATTACTGAATGCAAATGAAACATTTTTTGCATATGCTAATCATATCCTCATTTTTTATAGTTGTAGTATATTTGCATTTTGAATCATATAGCCGTTACATACTAGAGTCTCTACCTTTTAACCCTCATTTAGTCTTTTATCTACAAGTAACTATATATCTAATATTCACCAGCAATATCTGTCTGAAACTTGTTCTTTAGTAGACTCCTTAAGAAGGGCTCATGGGAATAATATTCTCTGAGTCTTTGCATATTATTAGCAGTCTGTGATTTCCTGGATAAAAAATCCTTAGTTCACATTTTCTTTCCTTGAATATCTTAAATACATTACCCTAATTTCTTCTGGCAAAAAGCTTTGCTGTCAAAAAAAAGTCTGAGGATAATTTAATTTGATTTCTCTTATAAGTTATATGCTCCTTTTGCTTAGATATCCACATTTTTTTCTCTTTCTTTTAAACACAATAATTTTTCTAGAGAATATCTTGGTTTTGGTCATTTTGGGTCAATATTCTCAGGTACATGGCATGTTCTTTCAACATATAGTTCAAATCATTTTTTATATTAGGCAAATTTTCTTGAATTATAGTTTTTGGTATTTTCTTTGTTCTCTTGAGATTCCTCTGTTCCCTTGCTTTCTTCTTCAGGGACTCCTATTAATTATGTATTGGATCCTCTTTGCCTATCTTCCAGTTAACTCTTTTTAATGTAAGTTCCAATTGTTTGGGTTTTGTGATAATTCATAAGAGGTCTGGGCAAATGTGTGCCTATTTCAAAACTGATTTATGATTTGGGGTAATGACTGACAGTGTTTTTTTTTTCCCCCCATTGAGGAAGATTCACCCTGAGCTAACATCTGCCGCCAAATTGCCTCTTTTTTTTCTTTTTTGCTTGAGGAAGATTAACCCTGAGCTAACATCTGTGCCAGTCTTCCTCTGTTTCTATGTGGGTCACCACCACAGCATGGCTGCTGACAAGTGATATAGGTCTGTGCCCGGGAACTGAACCCAGGTTGCCAAAGTGGAGCACACCACACTTAACCACTAGGCCATGGGGCTGGCCCCTGACAGTGGTGTTTTTAATATTATGTTCATTTTATTAGTGGGTACTGGAGAAACTGAACTATAATCTCCAATATGCATTTACAGTACAACAGCAGGCCAGTAGAATAGAGAGTTTGGTGCCCTGAGACTTTTGCTGCCCCCAGATCAGACTGTCTAAAAATCTGAGACTGGCACTGGAGATAGGAACCTCCTACCTTTATGGGATTAGAAATCTTTTCTTTGCCTTTTCCAATCACTAACGCCTATTAGGAACAGAAAACCTCACTTTCATCAAGCATACAAGTCTAGGGAAATTGCATTTATTTGTTTACCATAGAACTTAAAAGAGTAAGGATGAGGATGGCTCTTGAGGCAGGGGGAATGATATGAGCAAATGCGTGGAAGCCAGTTTGGGCAAAACATGTTTTGTAGCTCAATAGAATAATTTTTAATGGAGAAGAGGTGAAATAATTATCCCCCAACATCCTATGTTCTGTGTGGTTCAAAGCAAAATCATTCGTTATAATAGTGTGAAGTTGCAGATCCACATGACCTGGACTTTTATTTCTGAAGTACATTGGTTTCCTGTTGCTGCTATAATGAATTACCACAAATTTAGTGGCTTAAAATGATACAAATTTATTCTCTTACAGTTCTGTAGGTCAGAAGTTCAGAATGAGTTAAAATCAAGGTGGTTTAAAATAAAGTGTTAGCAGGCTTCCTTCTGAGGCTCTGGGGGCAGAATTTGCTTCTTTGCCCTTTTCAGCTTCTAGTGGCCATCTGTATTTCTTTACTTGTGGCTCTTTCTTTCATCTTCAAACCATATCACTCCAGCCTCTGCCTCCAGCACCCCATCACCTTCTTCTCTCTGCAGCCAAGTCTCCCTCTGCATTCCTCTTATAAGGACACTTGTGATTACATGATCCGCCTACGTAATCCAGGATAACCTCCCCACCTCAAGATCCTTCACTTAATCACGCCTGCAAAGTCCCTTTTGCCATATAAGGTAAAATTTACAGGTTCTGGGGATTAGGACATGGATATCTTTTGGGGGCCACTATGTAGCCTACTATATGTATAAGCTTTTTGCACCAAAGAATCCCTAATAACAGAGGGAAGTAAACTCATTTCCAGGTTAGTGATAAGGCTAAAGTTCAAAATAGTTTCCTAGAAGCCTGCAATTTTTTGGAGACTAACATTTTACCCTAAAAATGTTTGAATTTT
Source organism: Ceratotherium simum simum (assembly GCF_057802395.1). Lineage (NCBI taxonomy): Eukaryota > Metazoa > Chordata > Mammalia > Perissodactyla > Rhinocerotidae > Ceratotherium > Ceratotherium simum. The sequence continues at coordinate 20,362,158 of NC_141903.1, read as the reverse complement.
CTAGTTTACATTTATACTTGCTTCCTAGTAAGAAGAATAATTTCCCTACCCTGCTTTCCTACATCAAAAGAAAAATTGATCTGGGAAGATGTGCCATGATTCTTCCATGGCTGTGAGGACTCTGGAATACTGCATCGTACCCTAGTAGTAACTGTATCTAATTTGGATGGCATGGCATCACACCATAGGAAAGAGCAAATTAAGAGGTGTCATTAGTTTCAACTATAGCTGACTCAGGACTAGTTCAACAATTTGCTGGGAGAGGAGCCCCAATAGATTCTGATTGTTTCTTTCTCAGAACCCCCATTTATGCCTGAGTGTCATGAGTGAGGCAGGAAGTCTCAGTGGGCCATGAGATAAAAGACAACTGGTAGGATTTGCTCCTCAATTAGAAAATGAGTCCCTGGAGATCATGGATACCTTCTCCTCCACAGTGCTGAGTCAAGAGCTGATCCTAATGGAATGCGCATCTGTGGACTGACTCTCAGAATGAATCTTCCTTGCTTTCCTGACCCAGGTTCATGGATGGGCACTCTTTCCTGTTGGAGGGCTTGTCGTGCACAGAATCAGCGTCCTGGGTTTGGTTTCTAATGAAGGAGGAGTGAGGAGCCTTCTTTCTGCCCTGCAGCTCTTTGCATGATAGGCCATGCATAGTTATTAAGCATGCTCTCTCTGAATCCTTCCTACCCCTCTACCCCCACCCCCTTCTGCTCTGTAACTGCTCAGGGTCCCAGGACAGTTGAAACTGGACCAGCCTAGGTGCTATTTTTAACTTCTCCACGCATCACAGCTGAGGACTTGGCCCCCACACAGGTGCATCCACAGCCGCTGTTTCTTCCTCTCTGAGGATGCAGACAGAAAACCAATGCCTGTGCCTGGAGTGGAGGGGGCACAGGAGGCAAGAGGTCCAGTTGTTGTCTCTCAACCTCTTGGTCTACCCAGCTCTGCTCACTGCAGCGTGTAGCGTGGCAATACGGCAATTCATAAAATGTGACATTCATGTGTGCAGCACACTGCTGTGAGCCTGTTTTATTCCATGATAAAGACTACATCTGTCAGGCCCTATCTACTCCTGTTTGGGCCAGGAAGAGAATTATATTGCCCAGAATTGCTCTCCCTTTCCCTCTTACTAGTGGCAGCCTTCTCCTCCCTCCCTCCAGAGCCAGCTGAGGGGTCCTCTCTCAGGGGAGGGCAGCAGTGGGCAGAAATCCACAGTGGATATCCCTGTATCAAGAAAAGGACAGATCTACTTCAAATTATTTCTCTCTTTACGAGACTTGCCCTAGAATGTCAGAGAATCTCTGTGACCTATTAAAATACTGATATATCGTATATATATATACACACACATTTTTATACACATTCATATATATACATACATACTACATATATGATACAATATATATTACATATTACAATGCTACATATATATGTGTATAATACATGTGTATATGTGTATGTGTATATATATATATATTTATATAAAAATAAAATTTTTAACTGACTTTAGTTTTGAAACTTTCACCAGGCATTTTTGTTTCAGTTAATCACGTTTCTATTGCAGCCTGGGGACTTCTTAAAACATTTCTAGAACCCCCTATCTTGCTCCCAAAGGCTTAAGCATTATTTGATAATTAGCCTTCACAATTATGTTATGCGTTTTGGAGAAAAGAAGTGTGGGCTGGGGGAGGGTGGGAGGAAGAAAGTTGTGTGTGTTAGTTAATGTGGGAGGAATGAGGGGTATTATCTGGGGATTGGAGGAATGCTTATGAGAGAAAGAAGTTCACTCTGTCAAAACTGTGTTGGTTGCCAGTTCTCTGTGAAACCCTCACTTTGACTCAGGGAAGGGCAGTGGGGGGAACATTGGAAGCTTTCTCGCCTTTCCTAATTAAAATGATGCCAGAAAACAGGATCCATGTAGAGGCCAGCTACATGCCATTTAAAAAGAAATATGCTTCATGACATTTTCTCTCCATTTCCTAGAACTCACAATGGGAACAAGAGAAAGGAATAATACTTGTTAAAATATTGGACATAGTATTTTGGTACTTACCTGACTGTTAGCTTGATATCACAATAAAGTAATCCTTGTTAAAGTGACAATTTTTCTCCTTTTCTCCCTGCCTCTCAACGTCCACACACTCCCATAAACACAATGCAGTATCCCATACTCTTGGAGTCTGTTCCTTTGGTTCACGCTCTCTCTGACTCTCTAGAGGAAACCATCACATTTTTGTCTTCAAAGAGGTGTATTTGCTCTGTTTTTTCATTGTATAAAAATTATTTTCTTTTAGTATTTTTAAGGGGAAATTTTTGTTTTTTGTTGATTGAATCATATTTTGACAAAGTTGGATGTGTGGCTGATTTTGAGAGTGAAAGAGAGAAGGAGAGAGGGGACTGTGTGTTGTGCTGTGTATTGTGTGTGTGTGTGTGTGAATGCACATGGAGGGTCTGAGGGTTCTTACAGTCAAGAATGGTCCTCAGGCAAAATATTAAAGTAGATGAAGGTGTGTGCTAGGGGCTGCTTCTTTTTTCATTACTTCTCTTCCAAATCCAAGATGTTAGAGGACCACAGTATTTAACCCAAGCTACAGTGGAATTCTAGGCAGTCCCAGACAATGGGAAAGGCTTTTTTCTTTGCTTGTTTGCCTGCAATTTATTACTATTGTTATTAGTTTTTGGTGAGATGGGGATGAGAGGAATTACTGAATTTCTTGGTCCTTCTACAATCACATCATATATAGAGCTGCTTGAGGCTAGTCATGGTAAATGGTTTTTTTCTTGGCCAGGGCAGGAAGCTTGCTGCAGAGCAGGGCTTACCAGTTTAAAGGCCTTTAGGGGCCATGACTGTGATGGAGATGAATGAACTCTGCTGGGGGTGAGACAACTGGGAATAAAGGGACTGTACAAACAGGGGACCATAGCTGCCCAACTTCAGCCGTTGCTGCTGGTCAGGAATGTGAGCCCAGTATTGGCAGACTGTTGATTTTTTTCTGGATTATTACATGATGCTTCATGATTTTAAAATGTTGGTCACTCATTCAAATTAAGAGGAAAAAAAGACACTGGCAGCCAAATAAAACACATCAGAGGTCTGGATTCCTCTGCCATAAAAGAAAGAGTGGTGATTGCATTATGGCCCATTAACATGCTGCAAGACCTTGGAAGGGTCTGTTTACTCCTTTATGAACCAAAGGAATTGGGATAGCTAAGCTCCGAAATTTCTTCTTGCTCGGACTCTTTAGGATTTTGACTCCCGAGTCCTGTGTTCAGACCTTCAAGATTCCTTTATCTCCTGGGACTTCATGAAGAGCTGGGCAGTTGCCCAAAACAGGAAAAGAGGAGAAGCACATGTTGATGAGAGTCAGAAAGGACTAGGTACCAGGAGATATTAGCTGCTCATGTGCCACCACATGCTTTTGCAGAAAAGCCTTCCTGCTTTGAGTTCTTTATCTGAACTGTCTTTCCCTCCACTGAACACCCATGGTCCTTTTCCAACCCTCTCCTTCAACAAATATGTTCATTCAATATATTTATTAATTGCCTGCCTGGAGCCAGGCACACTCTTATGGTGTCTATCACTTTCCCAAGAATATGATAGTTATTTGAATAAAAGGGTAGAGAAAACTTTATTCCCCAAATTTCCAGGATACCAAGGAAGACTGGTCTGTGGGATGTGCTCGCTGTGAGAGGAGTAAAGTGGGCTTATACTCCACAGAGGAATGTACACTGTAAGATGGGTCACCTGTTGGAGAGCCTAGACTTTGGGAGCCAGTGGAGACTGAGGTGGAGTGCCACCAAGATGGTTGAAGACCATGTGGCACATGATGCCACCCCTCTCCGCTTGCCTCAGTTCTTCCACAAAGTTGCCAAAGTCAGGAGGTGCTGGTGCCCAATCATGGCAGTAGGCTTGGGTGTGCAGCAGAGAAGGAAGGCCAGGAATTTGCAGAAGTCATGGGGCAAACTGTGGATTCCAGCAAGCCGTGACATTCTCTGAACCAATTTCTGAGATGTAATGAGGTTCTCAAGGAACATCTGAGTATATTTGGGTACATCTGGGCACGTTATCTCCTTAGCTAGGTCTTAAGTGGTTTGAGAGCAGGATCCTTGTCAAAGTTGTTTCTAAGGTCTACATGCAGCAAATACAGTGCTTTTGTACAGAGCAGATGCTCAGTAAATACTTGCTAAGTGACTGACTGACTGACTGAATGAATGAATGAAGGAGAAAGCTGTTAACTGCCAATCCATGAACACGGAATGCAGGTATTGCGTGGATAGACAGACTAGAAATAAACCAGTCTGGAGAAGGTTAATTTCTGCCTTCAGCATTCACAGGAAGGATAATGTATGCTGGGGAGGGAAAGCATTAATCTTTCCCTTTTGAAACCCCCGAAAAGATTTGTCTGAAGTGTGTATTTAAATAGGCAGCATACAGGTGTTTTCAGAGCTGCTCCAGCCCCAGAGAAGGCCTCAGGGCAAACCAGAGAAGACGTACTTGGTAAGGAGAAACACTCCTCAGCTACTCTGCATGCTTCAGTGGGAAAATGCAAATCAACTCATTTCTGCTTTTGAGGACAACTTCAGATAAAGGGGTCCCTGGGCAAAGTAACCCCTTCCATGTGCCTGGCTGTCTTTCCCCATTGCTATCTTTTCCTGAACTACCTGCCGTGCCAGCTGTGGGGGATGGAGAAGAGGCTGTGGATTGGCTGCACAGGGACATGAGAGAGGAGATGCATAGTAATGAGGAGCTGGGGAGGAGAGAGAAGGAAGGGGGTGTTTGTGTGAGGGAACAATTTTATGGAAGAGGCCTTGAACTAGCAGGCAGAATTACCTTCCAGTTCTGTCTCTGTGGCTGCCAGCTGTGGGTGACCTTGGGCAAGAGGTGTGATTCACAGGCAGTCAGAGCTAAAGTGAATGTTGGAAATCATGCCAATTCTTCCATCTAGATTTTTTTTAATTTTACATTGGGAAACTGAGATCTGAACAAGGTATCAGTGAGGAGTAAGCGGATGGTGAGGATTAGAACAGAGGTCACCTGGCTGCTGGAACAGAGCCCCTCTTGCCATCCCAGGTGTCATGCTGAGGGGTACCTGTATCAACAGGCATGGGTCTCCATGTTTTATCATTGGATGTGAACGTTTGGGTGTGCCTCAGGGCTCAATTAATATTTTAAAGACCCGACTATCTCAAAAAATTATGGTGACTCCCCCTACCCCCAACATAGGTAATTGAAAATAAAAACAATGCAAAATTTTACTGAAAGTATAAGGAAGTAGAATAAAGAACTAATTTTTCCCATGATGACTAGTCTGATGATTTTTAAATAGCAAATTCTATTTAAAATTTTTATTTTGGGTGCTCCTGTTTTGCCAGTGTGTCTCGGGCACACGCTTTTTCTAGTTGTTGGGAAATCTAGTATATGACTTTGAGTGTCATCAGGTACTTATTTTTGAGTGAGTGCGTGAGAGGGTTGGGTGAACACACATTTGGGCAATTGTCTGTTGTTATTTTTGTGTTTATGTGGTTTTCTATGGTATTAAGTGTGTTTTTTTCGTGAATATGTATGTATACAAATGCAGGTTTGTTTCCTTTTTCTACAGAGCGAGGCAATCAAGTGATTGCTAAAATTGGCAGGCTCTAGTTTGCTAAATGAGATGACATGTAAAAAGACCCTTTCACACGGCCTGTACTCAATGCATGAACGTTACTTTTTCTCACCAAGTAAAAAATGAATGAATCCAAATGAATCTCAATCTAAACTTGAAATAATCTGGGTTAGAAAAAGCCAATAGTCATAGAATGGGCAGGTCGGTTTTAGGCTTTATTGATTTTCATAATTTGCTTTTTATGGGTAAGGGATAAGTAACTTTCAATTTCCCTCAATTCCCTTTCAATTTTCCATGCTTATCTATCAGAAACTTAGGTATTTGATGTATCTATAGCTATAGCTATACACACACACACACACACACACACACACACACACACACACATACACACTCACACATGTATACTTCATATTGGTGGCCTCTGGTTTAGGCTTGGCTTGGCTCTTCACAAGCTGGACGTGAGATGGTTCCCGCACAGCTTGGTGTGTAATCTATAACCTGGAGTCAGTTTAGCCCCAGGCAAATGCTCCCTGCCTGCCCGGGAAACATTGGAGTCCATTGGAAAGAAGTTTCTGTGCATCAGTGGGAGACACTCACTCCAACCGAAATCCGGAATTATTCCCAGTGATCATAACAAAAGTTGAAAGAATTCATTGTAGAACATTTTATTCCCTTAGTGGTTTTCTCATCTGTCCTGCTAGCTGATTCTCAGAAAAGATCATTGTAATACTAAACTAGTGTTTATTGAGTCTTTAGTGTAGGCCAGTGGTCTCAGGGGTGGTGATTTTGCCTATGGTATCTACTGCCCCTTTCCAAAGGATATTTGGGAATATCTGGAGACAGTTTTGGTTGCCACAACTAGGAGGGGAAGAGTGATATTGGCACCTAGTGGCTAGAAGTAGAGATGCTGCTAAATAGATTACAATGCAAACACCTCCCTCACCCAACAAAAAATTATCTGCCCTCAAATCTCAATTGAACTGAGGTTAAGAAACCCTGGTAAATACCAAGCTTTGTGTCCCTTCATTACAGGCAGGTCTCTATCACTCTTTTAATGAATGCAATGAGGAAGGTACTTCGTCTACCCCACCTCTTAAAGATGAAAGGTGATATGGCACAGAGAGAAGAAATGACGTGACCAAGGCCATGAGGTCCTAGAATTGCACTTGAGCCAGATCCGTCTGCTTCCAGACGCTCAGTTTTAAGCAACGCTCTCTGCTGCGGGCATCCTTAGGCCTGTCTGACCAGCATCCCAGAGAATGAGCTATTTCCACTCAACACACTGGCATCCTTCACAGATACAGGTGAATTGTTCCAGCGTAGGGGAGACCAGTCTAGATTTTGTCTTCCTCTCCCACCTGGTGGTGTGTTCAGTGCCGAAAGTTGCCTGTAGTGTAAAATTTGTCCTTGTTTGGCCCCTTTTCTCTTCTTTCTTTTCTTCGTCTCACGAAAATAATCTAGCTTTCCTTCTAAACTGTAGCCCCTTCCTTAAAGAGCCACCCAATAGTTGATGGGTCACCTTCACTAATGGCTAACGGGATGGTCATCCAAGGGGTGAGAGTGTTGATTGTTGCCACCAGACCAGAGAAGAGGACAGTTTCCTCTGACACTGGACTGTCCCTGACATTCACTTTTAAATCCTTTTCATGAAATTCTCTGGCTGTTCAGAAGCTGGGAAAACAAACAAATAAATATGAATTTAGGTTTCAGATTGTACCAAGATTTCACAGAAAAGGTTTTTCTTCCACAGAAGCCTTCTGAGGAATTCCTTTATCAGGAGAGAAAAGCATTCCTAGAGATCTCATTAGGTAAATTACTCTCAGATTAACATATTTTATTAATCACCTATTATGAGACCCCAAAGCTAAACAATCATAAAAACAACAAAAAGAAGTAAATATAGTTCCCAGTGACTAATAGATGCCATGAAAGACATAATCAGTAAAATCAATTATATGCATTATTATAATGAAAGGTACAGTTAGTGCTTTAAAAAAATAATTAGGTTATTGGCTAAGAGAAGACTAGCCCTCCTCCATTACCCGTGGAGCAAGCCCTGGAGGCTTCACTCAAAGGCTTTTAGTATAGAAATCGTTGGTTTTATTGGCCAGGCAAATTAGTGACTCCATTAGCTTCGCCAGTGGGGAACCCTGGTTTTCCTAAGTCACCAGTGCTTTTAATCTGGTTGTGCATTTTCTCGAGTGGAAAAATATGGGGTTGGAACAATGCATCAAGATGTGTACAAAAGATCGGCCAGTCTGAATGTGGCGAGGGTAGGAACCGAAGTCAAAGAAGTAAAATAGGGTTGATGGTATGGCAGTGTGTGTGTGGAGTGTGCAGTTTGTGTGGTATGTATGGGTTGTTTGCCACATGTGCGTGTCTGCCCAGTGCACACGTATGTGCCACTTGAGAGCTGATCAACATTTCCAAACCTCTGTCCAGAGCTCAACTTGCCCATCTTGCTTTGTATGTAAAAATATTCCACTTAAACCTGTAGCAAAGCTATCTCCAAAGTGCCAATAAATAATATATGCAAAGTTTTTTTTTTCTTATCAATATAAAGAAATGTGGAGTTGTGAGGCTGGTGAAAACTCGCATTAGACAATGTAATGAAGCAGGAATTAGAACAGCGTAGTTCCTCTGGCCATTATAAATGAGGACGGCAGCTACCTGGAGAATGGGAAAACTGATGAGTACAGTCTGCTGGGGAGAGCAGGAGGAAAATTTCCCTCAGGAACACATTTCAAATTACTTATTTATGAACTGATGAACTGGGAGACCACCTATCGAGACATCGGCGTAAGCAGTCTGCTGCAGACAGCTACAGAACTCCAGCTAATTGTGCGGCTGGTTTCTGTTAGAACTCCTGCTTTCCAGCTGGGCTTTGGAGGCAGGAAATTTAGGCTCTGACTAGAAGTTACGCTTTTCCTCTTTCTTGTCTGCATAAATATATACATACATATTTTAATCCACTTGAATCGTTTGGCGAGAGCCTGGAAAAAGCTGCCACAATTGGCTCAGGAGGAGCTGGGGTGGAGAGGAGGTTTTGGTGTTGAAAGGTTTGCAGGTTATGCCCCGAGGTCTGGGAGGGAGGTTGAGTTCCTTCCGGGCTCCTGTGTCAGCTCTCAAAAGGCTATTGGCTCAGGCCATGGCGAGCTGCATCTTCTTCCTTCCCTTCTGGGTCAGCATCCTCCTCCCCCTTCTCAATACCTTCACTGCCATGGTGACAGGGTATGGAGTGCTTCCTCGGTGCTGGGCTTTCTATGGTGCTTTACAAGAGTGATCTTACTTTATCTTCATAAGAACCCTATGAAGTAGGCACCATTGTTATCCCTGTTGCATAGGTGAGTAAACTGATGGGTGAGAGAAGTGGAGTGACTTTGCAAAGGGCAAGAGTCCAAGGCCATCAGACCCCAGATCTCAGACCCTTAATCACCTCCTGGGTGATTGTAAATGTTCACCGGAAGGAAATAGCATCTTCCATTGGGGAATGCTATGGACTTATTCTCTGTGCTGCAGTCAGTGTGGTGAGGGGAAAGGAAACAGAGAGGCAATCGGGGTGTTGTTGGGAGATGGTGTAGCCGACTGGTTAAGAGCTAAGTCCTTTAGGGATTTTTCTTATTACCTCCATTTTAGAGGTGAGGTAACAGAGACTCAGCAAAGTGCAGCAAACTTACTGTTAAGTCACACATGTAAGTGGCAGAGCTAGGATATGAACTGGGTCTGGGCTGTGAGCTTCCCACTAAGTATGGAGCTCCTTCAAGGCAGGGTCCAAATCTTATTCAACCTTTAATTCCCAGTACTTAGAAAAATACCTGTAGAAATAGACCTCAATACGTATTTACTGTACTGAATTTTCAACTCCAAATTCAGTAAGCTAATGGAGCTCTTGCAAAGATCCCCATTCCTTGGTCGATACTGCAACAGTAACAGCATATAATATTTATTGATCATCTAACTGTGTGCCAGGCTATGCCACACCAGTATATGATCATCTCATCAATCCTCAGAACCTGATGAAGCAGGTATTTTTATCGTTATCATCTCTAGATTACAGTTGAGGGCATTGAAGCTGAGGGAGTTTAAGTCAGTTGTTCTCAACTGGGAGTGATTTTGCCCCCCACCTCCCAAAGGGGACAATAGGCAGTCTAGAGACGTTTTTAGTTGTCACAGCTTGAGGGGAGGAGTGTGTGTGCTACTAGCATCTAGTGAGTAGAGGCTAAGGTTGTTGCTAAACATACTATAATACACAGGACATCTTCTCATAGCAAAGAATTATCCAGCTCAAAATGTCAATATTGCCCAGTCAGTATTGCCCAAAATGTCAATATTGAGACAATCTGAGTCAAGAGCTTGCCCAAGCTATTAAGTAACAGAGCCAGGATTCAAATTTCCTTGTCCTACTCCAGGGCCTGTGTGCTAATTATCCCCTGGACGATTCTCCCTGTCCTCTTCTTGGGTAGCTTATGGTTCCATTATAATATGATTCATGGAGTGGTAAGTGACTCCAGGGAATTAATCAGGAGCCTGTGGTGTGGATCTCAATGCAAGGAAAGTCCTTAATTTCAGCTTGATAGTTGGGTCCTAACCATACCAAATAAATAGATGCTGTCTACATGGCAAAACTGTCAGGGCCAGATGTAGCTGGAGCCAGGAGGACTTGGTGGAAAGACTACAGGGCTGAGGGATCTCAGATTCCAGGCTGACTTCAATCATTCCCAGTATATAGCTTCGGGAAAAGCCTCAAACACTCTCTGAGCTTCTATTTCTTTAGCTGTGGGACAGAGAGGCTTCACTCTACCTGAGCTGTTTACGAAAACCACGTGAGAAAATGGCCATCCAAGAGTTTTGAAAAGGTTAAAGGGCTACACGTGGGCTGGGATTTCCTTCTTTACTTCAACAAACATGTAATAATAACAGTGACAGCTTACACCACTACTATTGAGTATTTACTCTTTGCCAGACATTGCTTTAAGGACTGAAAATGCTCATTTCATTTATTCTTCAAAACAATTCCATGAAGAAGGTACTAACTTAGAATGGCACCATGCTCAGTCCAATGCTCTGATGTAGCCATAACTCTGATGTGAATTCTTAATGGTATTTGAACAAGGGGCCCTGTATTTTTATTTTGCACTGGGCCTTACAATTTATGTAGCTGATTCTTCCCTTTAGATATGTCTGCTTCCAGCCTAAGTGGGTAATAACCCCTCATAGTGAAACTATCAGAGATGGCCTGTAGCCCCTCTGGGTTCAGAGGAATAAAGTTGATCGTTTCCCTATGAAAAATAGCAGTGACATTTACCAAGCTTATCAATCAGTTCTGCCTACACACTGATCAGGTAGAAAGGACAGGAAACTACACTAGAGGCATTACAATAATAACTGGTTGAGTAGTCAGGCTCTGGGTTCAGACAGCATCATAACAATAACCACAGCCATGATAATAATGATAACAGAAATAGTATTATCCACAGCAAAACCTTCTTGAGTTCCCTGTGTACAAAGCCCTGTGCTAAGTGCTTTCACATGGGTGATCTCATTTAATCCTCACAATAAGTCTTGTGGTATGCATTGTATTATTCCTATCTTTCAGAGTATTATTCATCTTTTAGGGGCTTACCCACCACGTCATAGAACCTGAGACGGAATCCTGGCTCCATTTCCTGGCTGTAATGCCTTGGGCAAGTAATGCAACCATTTAGTGCCTCACTTTCCTTGTGTGTAAATAGGCATATAACTTACTTTATAAAGTTGTTATAAACTTTGAATTAGGTAATATGATCTAGAATATAAGACGAAGCCCCATGCCCATTTTGTTTATTGCTATATACCATGTTTTAGAACAGCGCTTGGCACATAGTTGGTGTATCAGTTATCTGTTGCCATAATGCCGTGTAACAACCACTCACAAAACTTTAATGGTATAAAGTAACAAGCAGTAAAGTGTGAGTTCATTGGTCACATGTCAAGAGTCAGTTGGATGTTGGCTAGGTAAGTCTGCTGGTCTTGTTTGGGCTTGCTCATGGGCCTGAGAGTCAGCTGGTTGTTGTCTAGGTTATCCGGGGCAACTTGGTTCTGCTCCACCTATCTCTCCCCCTGCAGAAGGCTAGCCCAGGCGTATTCTCATGGTAATGGCAGAGGTGCCAGAATGCAAGTGGAAATGCGCAAATGCTTTTTTAAGTCTCTGCTTGTTTCACATCTGCTAATATCCTACTGGCCAAGCAAGTCACCTGGCTAAGCCCAGAGTCAAGAGGTGGGACAGGTCACGTTGCCCAAGGTGAGAAGGGTGAAGAATTGAGGCCAATTTTTAATCAATCTACCAAAATGGTAGTTCATAACTATCATAATAATTATCTGATAAACTGTGGATTTTGTAAAAGGCTTAACCCAGAGGAGGGATTTGACCATACCTGCCTTTTGACCAATTATGCCCTTTTATTGTTGTTGTTGTTTTTCTTTCAAGTTTCCAAAATATTTTGCAGTGTCAGGGGGATATAGTTTCACCTTTTCTTTTAAAAGGGACTAGAATTTCGCAGGTCACAAAAGTAACTGATGAAACAGTTTCTCCAGAACCAATATAACCACAGGGCTCTTTGAATTTGTCAAAGTGAATCCCATTCTCAGCAAATTTCCCCTGATACCTTTTCATATCATGGCTCCATTCCTTTGTTTTAATCCAATGAGGCATGGACCCAGGTTTTCAGAGTAGTGATTGTTTAAACATTCCTTTTGATGACTCCTGACAGCCCCTAGGATGGAAGCAGCCCACCTCAAGCCTGAATTTGGCCCAATGCCTCTTGGCATGCCCTGTCTGTCTGCTCCTGAGTGCTGGTTGTGGAGCAACAGGCCCCCCAAATTCTAATTTTTTCTAATGGATTGAAGAGTCTGCTTCTAAGTGAGTGTGTGTATCTCTCTCTGAGCTGCCACTGTATGCAGCGATGATGATGACAGGTTGGTTTAATGCAGCTCTTGCCAAGATTAAGGGGTTGTCAGACAAGTATCATGGGAGACTGAGGGATTGCTCTGAGAAGTCATTCTGAATTGCTAACTAACAGAGAGCTGGCACTCAGGTGGGGGTGGGCTTCCTTGTATTTAGTTGTATTTGAGGAGCTGCAGAGAGGCCCTTAGCAGAGCTGGCCTCTCTCCTCACTTTGAGAGCAGATTGGATGGGCCACTGAGATGCCTCCATCCTGGGGTGATGGGTCCCAGGAGGGCCCAGGATTGAACATCAGAGGCTCCATCAGCCTTGTAAAACTGCATGCAAAAGTATATCCTCATAAACATAGGACTATTTTTTTTCTGGGGAGAGGGGGCCAAAGCTTTCATGAGAATCTTAAGGGTTTGTGACCCTAAAATAGTGGCCTATGCTGTTCAGTGCTCCAGGCAGGACTCTGGAGGTAATTTTAAGGAGGCTTTTCTGGACACTAAAAGTAATAAGCAGCTATTAAAGAGTTTAAAGAAGTAAGATGATGTGAGTAGGCTTAATTTTCAAAAAGTTTCCTCTAGGTATAAAATCTAGCTAGAAAATTGCTATGGCTACTTTTCTCTCATTTATATATCCCATAAATATATATGCTGAGTGTCTGCTCTGTGCCAGAGACTGAGCAATGAGGATGATACTCGTGGAGATTCTGGCAGCTACAGTGCCTGCTCTCATGGAGACTAAAATTTAGGGAGAGAGCTGCATAATTCTAGTACAGCTGGAAATTCTAGTAAGTGTGAAAAGTGCTATTTGATTATCCATGCATTAATTAGTTTGATTAATATTTATTTAGCTCCTACCATGTGCCAGGCCGTGTGCTAGGTCTTGAGGGCATCAGTGAGTTTTAGACAGGCTCAGTCTCTGCCCTCATTGAATTCACAGTCGAATGAGGGATACAGACAGGTGAACAAGCCATTACAGCACACTGTGACAAATACTAAGAGAGGGGATGTGCAACGGCAATGAGGACACAGGAGTAATACACCCAACTTAACCCTCAGGACTCGGGGACAGTGAAGGCTCACACATCATTTCACATAGGGACAGAGGGAACCCAATCACAGACTCTGTGAATGCATTCCCTGCTTAGTAAATAGAAACTTGAACGTCTTGGGTAAGTCGTCTCTTTCTTGCTTATCAACAGGCACATGGATTTGTTGAGAGCACAGAGAGTGGAGAGGACCGGGTAGGTTTAATAGCCCAACTCCTGCACCATAAATTGAATGTCAGAAGGCTTAGGTTCAATCTTGTTTTTACTTTTTACTAGCTGTATGACTTTGGGCACGTCACCTCACCTCTCTGAACCTCACTATGAAACAGGGTTAATACTATCTGCCTTGCCTATGTTGAAGGGATATTATGAGTATCTCTGCCCTTCCACCCATGCGGAGACTGCTAGCACTCTACAAAAAGAGTCTATGGCTCTGTTTTCATAGCTGAGGAATTCCTAGAGGCTCTGCCTCCTAACCCCCACGTTGTCTCTTCTAATCAGGATCTGCTTTCATGGGAACTTGTACTTGATTTCTCTCACTCTCTCTGACATCTTTAGATTGGTAAGCTAGTTTTATTTTCACTCTGAGATGTTGCCTCTCAGAATACCCTCCTCAGTTTCACATTGTGTAGTCAACTCCTGACCTCATACCTCAAAATGGGCGTCTGGCACCCAGCAGTCCAACGTGGGTCTGTACTCCTGGGCTCCTGCATGTCCGGTAGGAGGATTGGATACAACAAATAAAAGGAAATGTGGCAAAGATAATGTTGTACTCACTAGTCTGTTTCCTCTTTGTGAGCCTGCAGGAAGATTACATTCCCCAGCCTCCCTTGCAGCTAAGTTGGGGCCATGTGACTGAGTCTGGCCAATAGAATGCGGGCAGAAGTGATATACACCATTTCCAGGACTGAGTCTTCACATACTCATGTGTGATCTTCCAGCCCTCTCCTTCCCTGCCATGGGGACCATGTGTTCCAGAATGTGTAACAAAAAGGTAGAAGAGAGCCACCTAAGTCCCATGGACTGTGATGTGAATGAGAAATAAACCTTCGTTGTGCTAAGCTTTTAGAGTTTATCTGTTATAGCAGCTTATGCTAATAATCTAGTATAGGTGGTAACATGTGAAAGTCTTTGTAAACTTGAAAACAACATACATTTTTATGTTTTAATTATTATTCCTGTTCTCTCACGGATAAAAGATGTTTGGTGACTGTCACATTCTCCTAATTGCTCTTGTTTTTACCTTTTTATATTGCAAATAACAGAATCCCACTCAAGCTCTAGAGAAAAAGAAGACTTTTTGAGGGGGTATTCTTCAGGCCCAGGGTTCTAAATATTATCCTGAGGTCTTGTTCTTTCTCTCCATCTCTTAGCTCTTCCTTCCTTTCTGTTGTCTTTATCTGCATGTACTCTCTCTCCACTGGGGTTTCCCTGGCTGCTCAAACCTTATGTTCTACTGAGTAGAAAGAGTTACAGAAATCTGAGACCACTTTTTCACCATTGGTTCCAGCAAACTTCAGGGAGTGCTTTTGTGGCCTAGCTTGGGTCACCTACCCATCCCTGAACTGGTCAGTCACTATATGATCAGGTTTAGGTCATGGGCTCACCCTTGGAGACTGGAGACAGTGATAGCCCTCCACTGCCAAACACATGGGTTAATATTGGTCTAGAAATGTTGCTTAAAAAAACTGGGGTGTTAGTATCCAAAGGACTAATAGGTCCACTGTAGCCAAATTATAATAAAGCTAATATTTAGTAAGTACTTGCTATGTGTTAGAAACAGTACTAAGCTCTTTTTATATATTATCTCATTTATAACTCTCAACAACCCTAGGAGATAGATTCTGTTATCTATGGAGTAATAGCAATGGAATCATTGATCACTTTCCAGAATGTAAATTTGATGTGAATTAGTGCATATTTTTTAGTGTTAACATGATTGCAGGGGTGCCTGTACCTATTGATAAT
Organism: Ceratotherium simum simum; assembly: GCF_057802395.1. Taxonomy (NCBI): domain Eukaryota; kingdom Metazoa; phylum Chordata; class Mammalia; order Perissodactyla; family Rhinocerotidae; genus Ceratotherium; species Ceratotherium simum. Next base: position 20,346,605 of record NC_141903.1, on the reverse strand, counting down.
CTAATTTCTCTTGCAGTAAAGGAACAATGGAATTCCAAGGGGAAGAATTGTCTGGCATAGGAATGTTCTTGCTTTAGTGATTCAGGCCATTCTAATGAACAACAGGAAATATGGGACTTACATTGTATTTATTCGTGGAAAGATATTCATATAACACGGTTCCAATGTCATCAATACAACTGTAATTCATGATCCTGACAACAGAGCAATGCATTCTATGTGGTCTCACCATCGAGGAAACCTGAATCTGAAGCTGAAGCTGCCAAAAGAAAAACAAAAGCCATAAATCACAAATATTCAAATTCTCCCTCCTGTTCTGACACATACAACTTTAGCATTTCAGGGCCAAGGAAGTGAAAGGAACCTCTTGTTTCACACCTCCTAAATTCTCCCCTCCAATTGGACTCAAGCTGTCAAATGGTCTGGTACACTTTGAAGCTGATTATGAAGGGCAGAGAGGGCATGGGGAAAGGGTCACAGCTGGACCAATCAGCAAACGTGCTGAGAGATGGGGACAATTGGAAGGCCACTTCACAGCTATATGAGAAGAAACAGTGCAAACAGGGCAGCTTTCTCTTATCCACAGGCAAGGAGACACTCTCTCCTTGGCTATGAAGGGCATTCCATCCTTAGATGTTTGCCACAGATTTACCCTCTGATTTTTTGTTTGGAGAATTGAGTTCAGTGACACTTTGATTAATGCTATTCCTCTTTTCACTGGCAGAGCAGTAGCTTTTATTTGGGACCATGTATTAGATGCTTTCCCCGGCTCAACTTCAGAATCCCAGCAGAGGGCTGATGCTGGTTGTGGCAAAGATGGATAGCTGTCCACCAGAAATTTGCTACCTTCTTTCCATAGTGTGCAATTATCGCTGTGAGGCAGTTGCCTAGCCAGGGACAACAGAGCAATGCATTCTATGTGGTCTCACCATCGAGGAAACCTGAATCTGAAGCTGAAGCTGCCAAAAGAAAAACAAAAGCCATAAATCACAAATATGGATGCAATTTTCCAGCACTCTTTGCATCCAGATGTGGCCACATGACTAGTTCTCTAGTCCTCCAGTGGAGAGGGAGAGGAACACATTCTAGCTAGGTTTTCCAGAAAGTCAGTGTGCCTTTTTTGCTTAACTTTTTCCCATCTACTGCCTACACACAGAGGCCTCTGAGGCCCTAGGGGATGCTGTGGAGCCTCCAGAGGGAAGGTGTCTGGGTCCTGAATCACCACATGGAGAAAAAATGCCCTCCAACTAGAAAAATCCAAGCAAACTTTCAGGACAATGGCAACATTTTGAGAGTCTGACATTAGAACCTTGTAACCTTATAAACCCTAGATTCAAAGATCTCTTATCAAGACTTGCGCACCCTGGAAACATTCCTGATTCTAGACCTGTGCTGTCCAATATGGTAACCACTAGCCACATGTGTTTACTTAGATTTAAATTTAAATTAATTAAAATAAATAAAATAAAAAATTCAGTTCCTTTGTTACACTAGCTACAATTCAACTCAATGTGTGGCAAGTGGCTACCATATTTGACAGCATACATATAGAACATTTCCATCATTGCAGAAAGTTCTGTTGGGCAGCGCTGCTCTAGACCAGTGGGATTCTAGATGGTGAATTTATTTAGAAGGAATGAAAGGGAAGTCTGTGAGTAATAATAGGGCTTCAGTATCTGGACTACAATTTATTTTTCACTTTTCTCTCTTCTTGCTAGAGGCTGTGAGATGTTTAGAGCAGGGATTACCTTCTGCATCTTTGCATCTCTAGCATCTAATATGTAGTAGACATTCAAGATTGTTTTTTGAGCAAACGAAGGAAGCTCAGTTATCAGAATAATTTGGGATGGAATTCCAAAGAGTTGGACACTGGCGTTGCTTAAATCCTTCCTATCCATGTATAGTGAGGACAGGTCCTAGAGATGGAGCTGAACCAAATGATTTCAGAGACAGGGAGGGAAGACGCAGAGAGACCAGAAACTATATAGGGAGTGACAGTATCTGAATTTCTTTGAGGTTATTAGGTGACTGGCTAGCTAATCTGACAAATTAGATTATTGTAAATGAACTCCTGGATAAACTCTCTCAGGATCTATGCTGACTTTGCACATAGCAGGCACTTAATTGATATTTATTGAATGCAGGCATTTTAACAATATTATATTTATTTGTTTACTTCCTGTCTCCCAACCTTGCCATCTACCTACCCTTCCACCCCTCAATGGCATGAAACCTCCAGGAGGGTAAGGTCTTTGTCCATTTTGCTTACAGCTGCATCTTCAACACCTAGAACAGTGCCTAGCATGTTGTTGCTCAACAGATATTTCCGGAATAAGTGAAGGAAGAACCTTTAATAATTTAACCAAAAGAACTTGATAAAGGTGGAAATTTCACAGAGACTGTGTCAAGACAGTGAGAGAAAGTATTTTTGGGACAGGAGAGACACTTTTGAGGGCTCTCAAATAACCTCTTAAAAGGATTCACTGACTTTGCCTATGTACTGAGCTAGGCCAGCCCTCATAAATGATGTGCCTCAATTTGAAATTTAAATCCCCACAGGACTCTAGGTGCATACAAGGCATAATACTAAATGGCTGATAACTTATGACATTTATTTCCCCACATGAAGAACCACAGGGCAACATCTTTTGTCAGGAAGGAAACAGATTTGTCAGAAAGGAAACCAGCCATCATATGCTCTTTGTATTTTTGTGATTTATGTATTCATTGGATGCACCCACCACTTAACAACCTCTGGGTGCTTTTGTACGTTTCATAGACAAAAGGCAGACACTGCCATTGTGGATTATGAGGTGGAGAGGTACCAACAAAATAACATCCATAAATCCCAAAGCACATCATAAAATCATCAAATGCTACAGAAGCTGTACTTAGGCTCCCCCAAGTAATCAGACACCTAAATGGAAAATTCTGAAGACCTGAGCTTTAGGCCTGGCCTTGGCACTTATTAGATTCCATGCCCTTGAGTAAGTTTCTTAATCTCTCTTAGCCTCATTTATTTATCTCTGAAATGAGCATCATAGTAACAGTAATTGCCTGATTTATCTTGCAGGATTGGGGAATCAAATGTTCATGGCTGTGCTTTGTGAATCACAGAAAATCCCCAGATGTAGTAGACAAGAATTTTCAAAAAAATTAAACATCATATCTGCATGAATTTGAATTTCCTTTTGACTTTCTGTGATGTGAGCCCCCAAATGGTATTTTGTCATTACTTTGTGTTGTACTCTTCCCCAAATGTCATCCATGATCCCTACCATGATGACTTTGGTCATGATCTTTTCCCTGCTTGGAATTTCTCTTCCCAGTCATTTGCAATTGTTAAGATTCTTCAGAGGAATTTGAGGTTAGCCTCTGGTTTCATATCTGAACTACCAGAGATAAAAGACAAAGAGTCCTACCAATAGCTATCATTTCTTAAGTTATTGTTGTATGTCTGGCATTGTGATTTTATGGACGTCAGCTCAGTTCATCCTCATAAAACCCCTGTGAGGCAGGTGTGATTTTTATCCTCATTTTATGAATGAAGAAACTGAGGTTTAGAGAAGGCAAGTAACTTGACCAAGGTGACATAGCTAATAACTGGCCAAGTCTCAACTGGAGCCTACAACTCATGTTTTTAACATTTCCTTTAAAATGCCTGCTTCCATGAAACAAAAATTTCTCCCTCTTGACTCTAGTTGAATGAGGTTTTGATGTTTTATAGTTTCCCATATGAGGAACGTGCATGGTTTGAGGAGAGAGCACTAAACTGGGCGTTCCAGTTTCTAATTTTGTCCTGCACAGATAAGTCTTCTATCTTTGGACACATAATTTCATCTCTTTAGCCTTAGTTTCTCTACCTGGAAAATGGCAGCTGAGTGGCAATTGAGGTTCATTAGATAATCTGAGGTTCTCTTTATTTCTGATACTCTTAATTCTGTCTTTTAAAAAAAACAAAAGCATGCACCCAACTCCTCCATTGTACCGGAATATTGGCAACATAACTACTTTATTTTTTATTTTTTTAAATTTATTTATTTTTTTGGTGAGGAAGATTAGCCCTGAGATAACATCTGTTGCCAATCCTCCTCTTTTTGCGGAGGAAGATTGGCCCTGGGCTAACATCCGTCCCCATCCTCCTCTACCTTATGCATGGGACGCCTGCCACAGCACGGCTTGATAAGTGATGTGTAGGTCTGCACCTGGGATCCGAACCCACGACCCTCGGGCCACCAAAGTGGAGCATGCAAACTCAACTACTATGCCATTGGGCCGTCCCCTTAACTACTTTATTTTTTAGATTTTAGTGGAATTGGATAACCATCTTACATCTGAAAGGTCAACTTGTTCTATCACTTAGATAGTTTTAATAGCCTCCAACTGGTCTTCCTGCTTCTACTGTTGCCCTTTATGGACAATTAATCACACACATAGCTGTTCCCTTTATACTAAACATCTCAGAAGAGTTTACTGTGTTGTATCTGCTATTCTCTCTTTTCTCTCTAGTCATGCTTTAATCTTCACTGAAACTTTTTTGTCAATGGCATTATGATCACCATCTTGTTCAATTCAATGACTGATAGTCAGGCCTCATGTTACTCATCCTGTCGGCAGCATTTATCACAGTTAACCACTCCACTTTCTCAAAACACTTTCTTCGCATGACTTGTGCTATGCCACAGTCTCCTGGTGTTCCTCCTACCACACTGGCTACCTCTTCTTAATCCAGTTAGCTGCCTCTGAGGCTCTTTTTTCAGCCCTCTTCTCTTTTCTCTCCATCCTCATTCTCTAGGTAATCTGATTTAGTCCTATGTCTTTAAATATTTCTATACTAATGACTTGCAAATTTGTATTTCTAACTTCAGTATCTCTCCTGACTGCCAGACTCATACAATTGCCCTCTTCATTGGTCCATTTGGATGTCTGATAGGTACCTCTAATTTAGCATGGCCAGAACTCTTGATTTCTCTTTCATAACCAAGAAAATTCCCACTTCTTCCTCAGTGTCTCCTGTGTCAGGAAAGAGCACACCATTCACTCAGTTATTTAATCTTCAAACCTAGGAATCATTCTTGGTTGCTCCTTTCTTCACATCCCCAAACTGATCCAGCAACTAGTCTTGTTGGCTCTACTTTCAATGTTTTATCTTCCATCAGAAATAAAAAAAATCTTATTTTAATATCCTTCAATTTTATCATATCAGGATCAGTAGCTACAGTGACTGGGAAGCAGACATTAACTGTTAGTATAAAGAATTTACTACAGAGAATTTTGAGGTGAAATACTTCTAAACCTTTGGGCGGTGTGAAGCATCGATATCGTTTCACACAGATCCAGATAGGGTGATAGCAGGAGGAAAAGCTGGACATCGTTCTTTCTGTTTAGCACATTCAGGTTGCTGTGCTAGTGTCCGTCAATAGCATTTTCATTGCAGTGGTCTGGGCAGTTTTAAGACATCCACCAGGTTGGATACAGAAGAATGGGAGTTCATGCTATGCTTGGGGTAGTCAGGGAAGGTTTTGTAGGAAAAGTGGAACTTGAATTAAGCCTTAATATACGGATTAGAGTCAATTAAATGTGGAAAAAAAAGAAGAGTGTCCCAGCAAGAGAGGAGTTCTGGGGACAAAAGTACGAAATGTGAGGATACGCAAGTTATATTTGGGCAGCCCTTGGGAGGAACAGAAAAGCTAAAGTGAAAGGTTTAAACAGGTTATAGGTAAAAAAGTTTCACATTGTAGATTTCTTTTTTTTTTTTTGCTAGAGAACCAAGTCCTTACTTTTTTTTCCTAGCACAGCTGTTTCTTTTTTTTTCAGATTTTTTTTTATTGTGAAATTTTTGTTGTGCATTATTGTTTATCAGTCACCATATGAGTGCATCCCTCCACCCCTTGTGCCCACCCCCCACCCCCCTAGCCCCTGGTAACCGCTAAACAGTTCTATCTGTGTGTGTGTTGGTTTAGCTTCCACATACGAGTGAAATCATGCCCTGTTTGTCTTTCTCTTTCTGGCTTATTTCACTTAATATAATACCCTTCAGGTCCATCCATGTTGTTGCAAATGGGACAATTTTGTCTTTCTTTACGGCTGAGTAGTATTCCGTGGTATATATGTACCACATCTTCTTTATCCATTCATCAGTCAAGGGACACTTGGGTTGCTTCCATGTCTTTGCTATAGTGAATAATGCTGCAATGAGCATAGGGGTGCATAAGTTTCCTTGGATTGTTGATTTCAGGTTCATTGGGTAGATACCCAGTAGTGGGATAGCTGGATCATAAGGTATTTCTATTTTTAATTTTTTGAGGAATCTCCATACTGTTTTCCGTAAGGGCTGCACCAGTTTGCATTCCCACCAGCAGTGGATTAGGATTCCCATTTCTCCACAGCCTCTCCAGCATTTGTTGCTTTTTGTCTTGGTGATTATAGCCATTCTAATGGGTGTAAGGTGATATCTTAGTGTGGTTTTGATTTGCATTTCCCTGATGACTAGTGATGTTGAGCGTCTTTTCATGTGCCTGTTGGCCATCTGTATATCTCCTTTGGAGAAGTGTCTGTTCATTTCCTCTGTCCATTTTTGATTGGGTTGCTTGTTTTTTTGTTATTCAGTTGTGTGAATTCTTTATATATTATGGATAGATTTCATTTTTTTAACCTAATATTTATGGAATATATGTTATATAAGCAAGCACCATACTGAGTGCTTTACATGTATTACTTTAATTATTACAACAACCCTGTGATGTGAGTACTAATCTCATTTTGCATAAGATGAGACAGTGGCTCAGGGAGGTAAAGAGACTTGCCGAAGATCATGTAGCAAGGGCTAGAATGGGGACTCATATCCAGCCATTTAGATTCTAGAGGACCTGCTCATCACCATCCTGCTGTGCTTTCTTGAGAAGCATTATTACTCCTTGGTGGTGACAGTATAGAGAGAGTAGAGCTTTGAGGTATACAGAAGGCACATATTTTTGTCTCTAATATTTCTAAAAAGAGATAAGTTAAGGTTATCTTCAGAAATAAGAGTTTATTGCAAAGTTTAGTGACCCTCAGTGAATAGGACATTCTGGATTCTGGTACTTTCAAGACTGGAATATATAGCAGCCCTCATGGAAAAATGACAGCTAGTTCAAGCTGCCTCACAGATGTGTCATTCTTTCCAAGAGAGAAGATCTAAATGAGCTAGTTTGTCACTGCCTAGCATGAGGCATCTGTTGGGTGGGGTTTCATGTCAAGCCAATTGGAGATAGTTTCAACTTTATTCACATCCAGCCTGTGATACAGATTCTTGGTCAGGACCAGGGGATCAGAATTGGTTTCTGTCTATACAGGCACCAGAGTAACTTCATGACAGCAGTTGCAAAGTCAGCACCTATAGAGGCCAAAAGTTAGCATAAATGTGTCCAGGAGGCCAGATGGAGACTAGGGGGACTGCTTGAAGAGGTGACTGCTACTTAGCTCCAGCTGATTCTCTCCATGTGGAAATAGAGGGTCATATGGTCTTGAAGAGATACAAAATCCCAAAGAAATATCTTGATTTTTTTGTGTGTGTGTGAGGAAGATCAACCTTGAGCTAACATCCATGCCAATCCCCCTCTTTTTGCTGAGGAAGAGTGGCCCTGGGCTAACATCCGTGCCCATCTTCCTCCACCTTATGTGGGATGCTGCCACAGCGTGGCCTGACAAGCGGTGCGTCGGTGCGTGCCTGGGATCCGAATCCCGGCCGCCAGCAGCGGAGCGCGCGCACTTAACCACTACACCACGGGGCCAGCCCCGAAATATCTTAATTTTTGAATACTGACAACTAATTAAAGTGAAAACAACTAAGCACTGTGCCAAAGAAAATGGACCCAAGTTTGCTACAGCTGACTTGAGTATGTCTCTTCAGTTTTGGGAGATATCTGGCTTTTCGGAAGTCTCCAGGAGACTTCTTAATGGAATTTTGAAGAATGACTTAGAGATCAAGTTGGCTTGCCCTTGGTGACCAGATCTGATGCATCCAAAGCTTTTTCATTTTTAAAGGCTACCAGTTCTCCTGTATCCTTCCCCTGACTGAATTCCTGAATATCCTTCAGTATCTGTGGAAGTTTGGGGAGTCTAGAATCGATGACCCAGCAGTATGTTTCAGAAGCACCACATCTGGAATGAATCACCCTTCATTCCCTTTAACAGATCAATCATCAGGGGAAGCTGATTGCTCCCCTTTCCGTATCATGCTTTGATTCATTTACACTTAAGTGATGAAAGTGGTCTTTTTTTCTCTCTCTTTAAATGGATACTAACCCAGGAGGGGCTTGGGGAGTTGTAAAGGGGAGTGCTGACTCCTTGGACATGCTCTTGGTTGCATTCTCAAATGGCCCACTCAATTAGAGGTAATATTTCATTGACTTGTGTGTATGATGGCTCCCTAGCCAGCAGTGTTTTCTAAATGGTCCTGAGGCAAGACTTGGGGCTCTGAAAACAGCCCTTCATCACCTTTATGTCTGGGCTGCACTGGCACAGCCTGGATTGAAGACGTTATTTCCAGCAGGGTGAGCAGCCAGTCTCTGGCTGGAATGTCTTGACTTGGCTGGCTTCACTTGTCAAAAGAATGGGTGGTCTGACACTATCTGGAGCTGAGTTCATGCAGCTTTGTTATCTACGTGTTGAATCTGACCATTCAGGTAATGGTCTGGATTTTCTATAAGGGCAAAAAAAATGGTTGGATTAAAAAAAATCAGATTGTTTGTATCTCTTCCTGGGTCTGCACAGATAGTGTAGATGTGTTAGATAACCAGTCTTATTTCTACAGAAGGCTCTATGTCAGTGCGTGTTCCAAATTGGCCTCAGGTTCAAATGTGAAGCATGCAGTTGCTTTTTTTGATATTTATATTAATAACGCAACTTTCAATAAAGAAATTTCACACAATGCGAAGGTGTGTGTGTGTGTGTCTATGTTTTTGTGCTCTAGTCTCTAGGTGAGGAGGTGATGGTGGAAATTTTCCTAGTGACTGGGAGAATGCATGATGTACGTGACCTACTCTATCTAACTATAAAACTGGCTTGATCTGAACCTATATGAAGTAATTGATTGAGCTCAGTGGTAAAATGTTCTCAGTAGATAAACCTCAAACATCCTTATATGGCTGCACCTTTGTCTCTGAACTAGTGTCTGGGTATAATTTGTGGCAAGTACAGAGTTTGGAAAGCAGCTGCCCATTTGAGGAATCTGGAAGACTAGATGGTAGCCTTGTGAGGGCAAGAACTACAACAATAAAAGCTAAAACAAATTAGATGTTCTATGTACAGATTACTTTCTGATAATGTTGACATACTTTACATCTGTGGACTCTTTAATCTTCACAGCAACCCTACAAGGTGGTGATTATTATTATACCTATTTTATAGATGAGAAAACCGAGGCATGGAAAGATAAGTCACTTGCCCAAGGCTACACAACTAGAAGTAGCAAAGCTTGGACTTGAAAACAGGCAGCCTGATTCTAGAGTCTGTTTCCCTACCCCACCTACCTGGCAGTCATGCATTTCTAGTTCCATAGTTGAATCCCTCCCTGAGTCTTGCACAGTACTTGGCAGCTAGTAGATGGTTTGGATAAATGCTAATGGTTGGATAAAAGCCCTTTAAAAGACATGAATTTCCATACAGATGTCAATTTTTATTATTGCTGTTGATGCTGCTATTATTGTTAATAATAATAACTAGCATATATTAGGCTCTTTCTACGTGCCAGGCACTAAGCTAGCACTTTGCATACGTAATTTAATTTCCTCCTCATAACAATTTCATTTTGCAAATGGGAACACTGAGGCACTGAGCATATGGTTATTTACATTTAGAAGTTCTCCTGCTGGAAAATAATAGTGCCAGAACTTACACAGAGGTCTGCTCTTGCTCCAGAGCTCATTGCCTTGGCTACCAAGGCAATAAAATGTCATTGCTGTGAAAGCTTCTATTTCTTATTCTGTCAAATGATACTCTTCTTGAGATTTTCTCAGGGTAGAAAAAAAACAAACAAACTACAGTGATAATAATAAGCAAACAATAGCATTTGAAATACATTCAATTGACAAATATTTGTTGGATAATATAAAAAGTATTGTGCTAAATGGCATATGGCAAGTGTTTTCCAACACCTCAGCCTTTGTACATCATCTTCATGATTTTCACCATATCTAAATTCCATGTGAACTTTTAATTACTATTTTTCTATATTAATTCATTTTTGAAAACTAATATGTATTTATATTTGATAATCGTGATATTTTGAGGGTTTCTTAATATGTATATTTCTAGGACACACTACAATAATATTGATACTAAAATACTTTCTATTTAGTACATAGTAATGTTTACCACTTAGTAATGTTTTCTCATTAGGGAATATCTATGTACTACCACCTAAAGTCTTCACATTTGTTTCAGTTTACTTACTACTCCATGGGAAACACAAAGGAGATAAAAATGTGTAAAAATTTGCTTCACCTGCATATAAAGCCAACCTCAGGCTAATCTATGAAGCAAGCAATAGTTTAGGGGCAGGGAAAGGGACCATGCCTACTCCTTATGGCTGCCAACCAACTATCCCTCAAGGGCCCCACACTCTCTTTGAGGGAAGTAAGATATATGACACAGGGAATGGTCCAGATAGCAAGGAAGGAGTTCAGAGGAGGCAGAAGACACTCGGCTGGATAGTAGAGCTTCCTGCAGGAGCTTTCTCTTAAAGGATGCGCAGGGTTAGGAAGAAGAGGTGAGGTGGGCACATCCAAGTGCCTGTAGGGGTCCAGCCTTCTGCTTGCCAGTCTTTTAACTTCCAATTCTCACCCCACTCCTTCAGGGTATGTAGCTCTGACCCAGAGTCACAAATCAGATCTGAATTCAGGTCTTAAAGACAAAAGGGTCATATTTCAGGTCATTTCACCTCCCTATTACACTGAAACTGACCTTTTTCACTTTGTGTGGCTTTTTTTTTAAAGTCTATAGTACATACCGTCTGTTTTCAATTTTGTAAAGAGTAAGGAAAAAATCTAATCCAGTTTTTCAAAACACTTAATTTTTTAAGGAAAAATAGTCTCTTTTTTCATTTTAATACTTCAGTGCTTAACAAAGGGTGTTTACTTACCAACACAATCTGTGCAATTTCCCACCAAGATAATGCGTATGCTTTTCTCTAGTGTCCATTCTAACGCTTACTGTCTTCTTGTGCTAGCTATGAAAGATTGAGAGGAGTTAAAGATGTAAGCTGAAGCAGGTCACTTCCTGAAGAGAATAAATGTGCCTTAAATGATTTCTCTTTGTTAGGTCTTTTTTATTCTCCTTTCATTTGGCTCTTTATGAAAAACAAAAAAGGGAAAAATGGCAACAAATGTCTTTTGGATCCAAAGAGGTGACAGGAAACCTCTGAAAGCAGAATTTTTTTAAAAATTAATTTCCTAGAACCAGAGTTGGAGCTGGCCTTTTAGCACTGTTGCACATTAATGCTGCTTCCCCTTCCATTGGGAAGCTAAGGCTCTAGTGGCAGTCATTACTGCCAATAGCACGGTTACCCAATGGATTCCTGGAAGGGCTTGCTTAAAAGATTCAGCCAGATCCTCTCCAGGGGCTTCCAGTTCCCATCATCCCAGGAATGAAATATTCAGTATCATCTTTCTGCACCTGAGGCTGCCATGGATTAAATTCTTGCTGCCTCCATTACTGGGGCAGCCAAGAGCTCAGGCTGTGGTGATTGGATGTGAAGTGCTTAATGGCTGCACTTGGCTGAGAAAGGGAGAGGAAAAGAACAGGCCAGAACCACAGTCACTAGTGGTAATCAGAGGCTGGAGAACAGACCTTCCAGAGATGCCGTGGCTCAAGAAGAATTTGCTTGAATTCCTCCTCCCCCTGCCACCAGACAGCATATTTTGAATTTAATTCTCTCTCTATAATCACCTATAGTCACCCACACAGTACAAACAAACCTGTACAAGTGGTGCTGCATGATAGGTCTTAACTTGGACAAGTTCACCTCGGCTCCCTTTTCCTGTCTGCTCCAGAAATGGGTAGATCTCCTCCAAAATGTTGACTTTAGTTGTCTGCTTTTCACTCTTTACATAAACTGTCATCACCTATGAGCTATAGGGAAGAATCCCAAATCAGTTCTTTTGGTGTGATTATCTTCTTGGCACATATTAACTGCTTAGTAAATGATTACTGAATGGTTGAATGAATGAATGAACATCATTTCCCCCAAGTTCTAGACTTACCTTTCTAACTGTGTGCAGAATATCTCTCTTCCTGAATGTCTGTGGTAGGCTGAATAATGGCTCGCCCAAATACGTCCACATCCTAGTCCATAAACCTGTGAAAGTTACCTTTGATGGCAAAAAGTGCTTTGCAGGTGTGATTAAGTCAAGGCTCTTGAGATGAGGAGAGTATCCAGGATTATCCCAGTGGGGCTGATGTAATTACAGGTGTGGTTACAAGAAGGACACAGGAGGACAACGAAGAACTATATAATGATGGAAGCAGAGACTGCAATGATGTGGCCAGGAGCCAAGAAATGCCTGTGGTCTCTGGAATCCGGAAGAGGCAAGGAATGGATATTTCCCTGGAGCCTCCAGAAGGAACTGGCCTTGCAAACACCTTGATTTTGTATTCTCTAAGACTCATTTTGGAGTTCTGATCTCCAGAATTGGAAGAAATTACGTTTGTGTTGTTTAAAGCCACTAAGTTTGTGGTAATTTTTTACAGCAGCAACAGGAAACTGGTACAATGTCTTTTGACAACTCTAACTTAACATACTTGAAAACCAACTCACTATTTCTTCCCCAAATCTCACCCTTCAACCTCAGCTAACGGCTTGCTCATCCTTACAGTCTCTTGCACTTGGGAAATCTGGGTCTCCTTTGCTTTCTCCCTGTTCCTTACCCTTTCAGTCAAGCCGGCAGATTCTGTTCATTCTATACCCGGAATGTTTCTCAAACCTATTACCTTTATTTGTTGCTGTGGCAACACCCTGTGTAGCTAGAACACTGCCTGGCATATAGTAGCTTCTCACTAAATGTTTGTTGAATGAATGTGAGTTGCAACTCCTTTTTCCTGATCCCTTTAAAATGTTCTTTCCATTGTGTATAATTTCTGTTATGAAGTGTCCATGGGTAGGGGCAGTGTCTTTTCCCAGCACTCCATGTAGGTCTGGAACATATAGTCACCCAAACATGGTGAACTAATGAATGGACTTACTCCTTGTCACCACCTGATTATTGAAAAATGTTAGGCACTGGTGAAGAGCACCGGTTTGGGAGTCAGGTAGAACTGGATTTATGTCCATGTGCTATAATTATCTATTTGTGTGATTCTTTCTGGCAAGATATTAATCTTTTCAAACTGTAGTTTCCTCAACAGTAAAATGGGAAAGGATAGCACTCACTCTTTGAATTGTTCTAAGGAATGCACTGGGGTCTGGCTCAGGGTAATAAATGGTCAATAAATATGACCATTTATTATGGTCCACTGTTATCATTATTTCCCTGTAGTCAAGGGAGCACCCATATTAACTCTCTTTGTTAGCCGGTGGCTGTGGTGTGGGTTGCATATGCATGTGTGGGGGTGCAGGGGCACTGCAGAAAAGGAAGGCAAAGAATGGGGATGGGGAAGGCAGGGAAGCAGGCATTTTGCATTCAATAATTGAGTACAATTTGGAAACACTTGCCTTGTGTAGTCCTCAGCTGCCTGTGAAATTCATCTGAATCTTGTTCCCTTGGCCTATGGGGTATTTTCAAATACAAATTAGGTTGGCCAGAATTCCTTTTCTGCACCAACTCTCCTGGGTGCAACTTAGAGGTTATTAAGATGCCTAATAAAAGGAGAGAGCACATTTAATAACATTACCATCAGCTCGACGGAGCTGAGCTATGTGGGCCCACAGTGCCCCAGAGCCCACAGCCTCCTGCCACTGGTGCACTTGCTTAGAAGAGGCCCTATAATTATCCACATTTAAAAAGCACCATTAAATCCATTGAGACAGTCATGTCCCATATGCAAGGCCTTTCTGCCCACATTACTCGGGAGACCGAGGGCCTGGCTTCTTGGGACAGGAGGAGGAGAGGGAGTAGGTGGAAGTTCCTGGGCTAAAGCGATGGCTAGTTAAATTCACAAAATGGCAGATCTGCTAAGCGCTGTTGTCGTCCCTGTCGGAACTTTTCTTCCCTTTATTTTTTGTATTTATTTAGTAAACCTTTGTTGAGTACTTGCCAAGTTTCAGCACAGTACTACCGCTTCTCATGCAAAATTCCACTTAATTCTCACAACAACTCATTCATTAGATCAGTAGATCTCAGTGGGTAGTGATTTTTTCCCCTTGGAGACGTTTGACAATGTCTGGAGATAGTTGTGGTTGTCACAGCTGGGGTGAGGGATGCTACTGGCATCTAGTGGGTAGAGATCAGGGATGCTGCTCAACACCCTGCAGTAGTCAAAGCAGGCCCTCATGACGGAGTTTTCTGACCTGAATGTCAATAGTACTGATATTGGGCAACTCCATGGTAAATGCTGCTTCTTTCCTCATTTACAAATGGGGAAACTGAGGCCCAGAGCTGTTACGAGATTGTCTGGTGTCACGTAGCTGGTAAGTGGTGGAGCCATCAGAGCCTGAGCTCTTACCACTGTGATAGACTGCCTCCCAGCATCCCCCTCTGCACCCATCCTTTGCAGCTGAGCTCCCTGCTTGCCCCTTCTCCAGGCCAGCTGCCCACCCTCACAAAAGCCTATTGCAATTACGCCTATTGAGAGTAGTATGATGTTTGCTTTGGTGGTAGTTATTTCCTATGAAGAAGATTCCTTTGAGAACATAAAATTGTTGCATATTTTGAATGAATCAGTAACCTATGCAAGAGTGGAGTCTATATTAGCTTTAATCTACATAAAGTGTGAACACAGTACTCTTTTCCAAGTGTCTAATGCCTACCTAATATGTGGTTTCAGAGATATTTCACTCCAAATAAAGAGCCTCTAGTGGTTTTGGAGGCAGTGATCTGTGGGAGGAGTATTTGGGGGCCTGGAGCAGAGAAAGTGCGGTGCTCTGGAAATGATAGCTGGAACCAGGCACTCTCCTCTGTTCAACCTCCAGGCCTTTGCACAAGCCATTCCCTCTGTCAAGAACACTCTTCCTTCCTCTCTTCTCTTGGCTCATTTCTTCTCTTCCTTCAGGTCTCACTATAAAAATCATCTCTTGGAAAGCTTTCCTCAGATCTTGGTTAGGCATCCCCGCTTCCTGAGCACTCTAAATCTTTTACATTAGCTCTGTCCAAAAGGAAGACAGGTTTTCCTCGACCTACGATGGGGTTACGTCCTGATAAACCCATTGTAAGTTGGAACTATCATAAGTTGAAAATGCATTGAGTAAGAATTGAACAAGATTAACAGTTTTCTAAGATTTTTTTAAAGCAATAGAAACTTTTATACACACACACACACATTCAGTGTTGTTTCACAAGGTGATTTATTTAAGCGTGTATTTTGAAAATAAAAAAAAGAAAAAACAAAACAGTCTATTACAGTGTAGACATAGTCATCCTTCAGTAAATCTTTGTTTTTTTTTTTTTTTTTTTTTTTTTTTAAAGATTTTATTTATTTATTTTTTCCCCCAAAGCCCCAGCGGATAGTTGTATGTCATAGCTGCACATCCTTCTAGTTGCTGTACGTGGGACACGGCCTCAGCATGGCCGGAGAAGCGGTGCGTCGGTGCACGCCCGGGATCCGAACCCGGGCCGCCAGCAGCGGAGCGCGTGCACTTAACCGCTAAGCCACCGGGCCGGCCCAGTAAATCTTTGAAGTAAGAGAAATCCCAAAGTTGACCATATTTCAGAGTTGGGCAATTCAACAATAGATTGAACTCCCATTCTGGAACCCACCATTGTAAAGTTGAAAAATCGTTAAGTGGAACCATTGTAAGTCAGGGACTATCTGTATAATGAACCACATATGTAATTTAAAATTTTATACTAGCCATGTTAAAAAAATTAAATAAGGGACAGGTGAAATTAATTTTAATAATCTCTTTTATTTAACCCAATATATCCACAATATTAACATTTCAATATGTAATCAATACAAAAATTATTGATGAGATATTTTACATTTTTTTGAACTAAGTCTTTGAAATCTGGTGTGTATTTTACACTTATAGCTCAACTCACTTTAGATACTAAGTTTTCAGTGGTTAAAGTGAAATATAGTCCTGCCAAAACAACAAAGCTGCATTTAACTGAAAAATAATTTACACTGCTTTTGTTTTTAAATTTAAATTTATTAAAATTAAATTAAATTAAAATTCAGTTCGTCAGTTTCAGAAGCTTTTGAGTGTTCAATAGCCACATGTTCTAGATTGTTACAAGTTACATTAAGTTGAAATTGCCTGTTGATTTGTCTTTTCCTCCCACTAGATCATAACCTCTTTGAGGTCAAGGATTACGTCTTGCACAGATCTTAGCACACAGCAGGCTCAATAAATATCTGTTGAATGGCGTGAGATAATACTTCTAATCCTGACTTTGGCATTGACTTACTGTATAACCCTCATAATACAACTTCTTCTCTAATAAAATGAGTTTGGGACATTTTTGAAAGTCTGTTCCACTGCATGGTAATAAATGTATGTGAGCAAAGGGGTTTGTGGTCAAACAAACGTGAGAAATACAGGATTCAACAAAAGGAGGTTTCTTTACTCCAGGGCTTCTTAGAGCCTTAAAGACTTCAGTGCACTGTGACTTACTAGGAGGTCTAAGTTTTTAATTTAATTTAATTTAAGTAAATTTAAAATTTTAAACTAAATAGGATGTCCTATTCTTCCGACGTATGCAACCATGGAACTTTTTCTTCTCAGAGCATTTGCAGGACTGGTGCTTCCTGCAACACAATCCAGAAATGGTTGGGTTGCTGTAAGGATCTTTAGCTGTGACATTCCTCCAGATTCAATCTGTGTTTAGGGAGATGATCTCAAGGACTGTGACAAAGTGCACAAATTTTTTTTTCAGTTTTACAGAATCTATCCCTTGACAAAAAAGGGATGGTAGAGGAACAACTCACTCTTTGCCCTCAAGTGACTCAGAATCAGTGCTTTACCTTATTCAAGCACAGATTGTTTCCAGATTGGAAGGCAGGAGTTCTTCAAATAATTCCTCATTTTCAGAGGGACAGTGAAACGGTCTTCATCTATCTCCTCCTCCCATCCTACCTAAAAATGTGCACAATGCAAATATGTTATTGTCCTTTTCTGAACAGCCAACATAGTGTTTGAAATGGAAAGACAATACCTGGCTCTTGTCAGAGATGAATTATTAGATTGAACTATTTGAATTTACTAATATTCAACTGCTTCTGACCTACAAATATGCCAACTTCATATGGTTCAACCTACTAGTTATAATATGTCTCTGCTTATTATAACTCTGCTCTCATACCAGTTAGTGGGAATCTAAGGTGGACATACCTTTCTGAGAAAAACAGTTTGAAAATATATGCAAAGTTTTTTTTTTTTTAGATGTGAAAATATTTTGTTTAAACCCTCTCAAGGGTAAATTTTGAAAATTGTGTGTAAGTAACATATCCAAGCCATGTGCACATTGTGGAGTCAAACCACAGCCCCACGGAATAAATCTTCATATATCTTAGAGTCATTATTGAATTACCACCCAGCCCTGTTTTCTTCATGCTAAGAAAGCCTAAGTTTTTCATCCCTTCTCTACAGGCCTGATATCCATCCTTCAAAGCTTTTTCAAGTTCCCAGCATCCCACAGCCATGTCCACCAGTCCAAACCTGTACCTAGCCTTCTGGGAGGTTCTTGTTTGGTACGTTTAGTCAGCTGGCCTCATCACTGCTAACAAGGTTGCTGGAATCAGGTCAGTTAATAACCACTCAGAGTCTTTAACTTGTTCATACTGGCCACAGGCTTCTCATTCTGCAGTTTGGTACTCAACATGCCAAATGCCCGAACTTGAATCTTGGACCAACAAGCCATGAGGAGGCCCAGGAAGAGCAGAAAGGACATTTGCTTTCGTGTCCAATGGACTTGTTTTCAATGCTAGCCCTCCACTTGACAAGTGGCATATCTTATTCACATTATTTAATTTTCTCATCCTCATGTTTACCAGCTTATTATAAAGGATACAGATGAACAGCTCGATGAAGAGGTATGTAGGGTGAGGTCGGGAAGGGTCGCTAGAGGAGGAGCTTCTGTCCCTGTGGAACTGGGGTGCACCACCCTCCTGGCATGTGGATGCATTCACCAACCCAGAAGCTCCTATAGCAAAGTTTTAAATGTGTGTATCTATGACCCTGAGGTTCTGTATCCAGGAATTTATCTGAAGACCTTAAAGGATAGGTACGTAAAGATTTATGTCCAGGGATGTTTGTTGCAGTGTTGTTTATAATAGTGAAAATTGGAAGTCATTTAAACTGCCAATTGGTTAATCATAGTATATCTATACAGTGGAATATTATGATAAAATGATTATGTGTATCTGCATTTATTGGCATAGAATGATGTCTGTGACATATTTTTTTTTTTTTTTTTTTTTGTGAGGAGGACCAGCCCTGAGCTAACGTCCAACGCCAATCCTCCTCTTTTTTTGCTGAGGAAGACCGGCCTAACATCTGTGTCCATCTTCCTCCACATTATATGGGATGCCGCCACATGGTTTAACAAGCGGTACGTCGGTGCGCGCTCGGGATCCGAACTGGCGAACCCCGGGCCACCGCAGTGGAGTGCGTGCACTTAACCGCTTGCACCACCGGGCTGGCCCCTCTATGGCATATTTTTAAGGAAAAAAGTGGATTTCAATTTTAGCATCTGTAATATGATCTCATTAAAATAAATATATATTGGGGCTGGCCTGGTGGTGTGGTGGTTAAGTTCGTGAGCTCTGTCTCGGTGGCCCGGGGTTCACGGGTTAGGATCCTGGGCGCGGACCTATGCACTGCTTGTCAAACCATGCTGTGGCAGCGTCCCATATAAAGTAGAGGAAGATGTTAGCCCAGGGCCAATCTTCCTCAGCAAAAAGAGGCGGATTGGTGACAAATATTAGCTCATGGCTAATCTTCCTCATATGCACACAAAAATAAAATAAATATTTATTTGTGAGTGTATGTGTATGTATAGAAATATATTTAATAAGATTTACGTAAACATATTAATAGAAAGTCTATCTGGGTGATAAGTATAAAAGAGATTAGTTTCCACATGGGATAATACTTAAATTGTTCTTCATATGTAATGCACAGACATATAATAGAGATTTCCTATTGTAGGAATTTCAAGGCTTTTGACCCAGGTAAGCTCTGTGGGTAGGAGATGGAGACAAGTTTGTTTGTTTTAACTCTGTGGACTTTTGACTCATGCCCTCTGTGAGTTTAATTTAGGAAAAGAATCTCTAGGTTGACTTTATAATCTTGGAAGTAATTCCATGTTACTCTAATATGTAATACTACTTTATATCAATAATAACATCTTACTTTCAACTAGCTTTTTGGCATGCTGCCACACACATTACATCACTTCCATTTACTCAGTACTTGATAGGTGGTTGTGCAAACATCTCTATTTTTCCACTCTGTCCACAAGGAGAAATAATTTCCATTTTGCTGATGAGAAGAATGAGCCTCCTGGAGGACAAGTGACAACAAGATTCCACTGCTAGTGAGGACAAACCTAAGTTGGTGTTCTTTCCATTGTATCATGATTTTATTTCACATTATTTTATCCTAAATCACCCTCCATATCTTATTCCCCCAACATACTCTAGGAGCTCTCTACCTGACACTCCTCCAGACTTTTCAACTGGGTGTGGAGAAACACCATGAACGTAGTGTTGCAATGAAACACAGCTGTCACAGGGGTCAGACTTCCTGAGACTGAAGCCTACTCCACCACTTATTGGCTATATAACCTTGGCAAAGTTACTTGCCTTTTTCACACCTCCATTTCTCCTTCTGTAAAATGGGAGTAATGATAGTCATACCTACTGTGTAGGCTTGTGAGAGGACTGATTGAAACAATTCAAGTGAAGTAGCATACCCCAGTGTCTGGTGCATTGTACGTGGTGGATAAATGTTAGCCACTGTCATTAACCTTCTCTTCCTTATCATCATACTTACAACAACCTCATGTGGGCCAGGAAATGGAGACAGAGGTTACATGCCTTGTCTATGGCTGCACAGCTGACAAAAGATGGAGTAGCTCTTTTTAAATCTTTCCATTCAGCAGAGGACACATGTGGGTTGTTCTGGGTAGAGGGTAGAAGATGTGACAGGGGGCTCAGGGTAGAATGGTGTTTCTCCTGGTGCTACATGCAGTAGGTGGATGGAACGAAACAGCAACTAATCCAACCCAGCCCCAAACCACAAATGTCAACAGATATTTTATGGCAGGGAAGGTGCCAACGAACATGTCACATGCTCTTTTGAAAATAAATGAAGCCACATAGGGACTCTAAAGTAAAAAATAAGAACTGGGCTGTTTATGGATCTCCTCTGGCTCCAGTTTATGGTGTTTCAAATACCATGGCAGGAAGAGGCACCATAGGAGGAGCCCTGCAATGTGATTGAGAGGTCACCAGGCTCCACTGTTATCTAATTGCGTTGCACCAGGCAAGTCATTCAGGGTCTCAGCTGCTGCGTCATTACCGGTGGGATAATAAACTCCTGCTTGGGGGTTTGTTAGGAAGATGATTTCAGGATTGAAGTCTTGGTTTGCTTTTTCTTTCTAAGCCGAAGTTCAAATAGAATAAATGCAGTGGTCAGTTCCCCACAGGTTTGACACCTGCTTCCCTTTGGAGGCCATGCAGGAGCTACCTCCTGGCATCAGAACAATAAGCTTCCTTGGAAATTATCTAGTGATTCTAGTCCACTGATTTCTCATTTTTTTTTTTTTGTTGTCCATGGTAGATCCCTTTTTATGGAGGAAATTTAATGTAGAACCTCAATATATAAGATATAAAAGAAGAGCTACCCAGTCGAAACAAGAGGGCCACCTTCATCAACTTTTCCCTTACCCAGAGGCTGTCCCCATGGGTCCTTCCCAGAACTAAGGGCCCTGGAAAGCATAATTTGAAAATGGGCTCTTAAAGTTTGGTAGGCACAGAATCACTGCTGATTACAAAGCAGATGCCTGGGCGCCACTCTAAAATGACGAAATCAGAATCTAATTTTTGAACAAGATCCCCAAGTGATTCTGATGTTCCCTAAAATTTGAGAACCATTGGCCTCTTCCAATACTTTCATTTACAAATGAGGAAACTATTGCCCAGAGCAGGGAGGTTGTTTGTCATGCTCACACAGCTGGTTAGTGATGGGTTCAAGCCCAACATCCAGAGCTCCTGGCCCCCAGTGGCTCACTTAGACAAGCTCCTTCATTGCAAGCAACAGAAACTCTGGCTAACATAAGCAGAACTTATTGGAAGGCGATTTCATGGTTGGTAAAATGGAAGAGAATACACAGCTCCCGGGAGCCAGGGCAGCTCCATTGGAGTAGACAGCAGGAACTAACAGAGAGTCTCTTCATGGTACCACTACCAGGATAAGTCGGCTTCCACCGTTTTTAGTCCTTATGGCACTTTATCAATAGTCAGAATCTCAGGAGAGAAAGTCTGATTGGCTCAGCTTGTATAAGGATGCCTCCATGGCTGGAGACCACAGGGAACCTTGATCCACAGTTCCAGGAAGACCTCAGCAGAGCTCACTGAGGTGATGCTACCAGTAGACAGTGAATATGGGCGTTAGGAGGCAAAAACCGACAGATGACCACACACTCAGCCACATTTTCCACCATGCTATGCTGTCCCCCTGTTAGGGTCAATGCTTCACAGAAAAAAATCCAATTGAAATGAAGGGGTTAAGGTAAATTCTGTGGATTAACTATCAGCCAAATGACATTTTAACAGCCTTTTTAGCATAGCCTGGCTGGGCTGAGACCTTCCTTGCAAAATGCCTTAATCCTTGGCCTCTAAATAGAGAGTTATTTTCAATTTCTCCAGTTCCTAATGTTTTAAATGGAACTACTGTTCCCCTTAGAGCACCCAGTGGCTGGCTGGAGACCTTTATTGATATATATATAAATTGCCCCAATCCTCTCTGCTGCCTACAGATCCAATCATATTGAACTAATGCGCATATAAATAAAAACCTGGAAGTGTGGTTTATGGCAATAAGTAGTGCAGCCGAAGTTTATACCATTCTGCAAAGACACCTTGATACATTGCTGATAATCTTCATAATGTGTTTAAAGAGGCAGTGTGTCAGCTCTGGCCGGAGCACCCTGGGAACCGAATGGAAAATCTGATTCCTGAGATTCTGATTGACCAAGAGAAGAATCTGTCCTGCCAGGAGGAGGCCCACCCCAGGCTGTAAAGGGCCCAGTGGCTGGAAATCTTTTCCCAAAGTCATCAGGCTGTAAAGAGATAGGCTGGTCTATAAAACATAGATGTCTTTTTTGCAGTCTGTGCTCTGTGGTTAGTCCTGATGCTGGGCAGGCTCCTGAGTAGCTGAGGAATAGGCTAGGAGCATTCTTCAGAGCAGAGGTCATTTGCCCTGCCAAGATGTTCCAAGCGACACCCTGGAGTGATGTGTTTGCTCCCAGAGGAAAGTGTCCTGGTGATGTACGCTCCCTTACCTGCCTTCCTGGTACTCTGTACGCTGCAGCCAGTGCAATCTTCCTTAAGGTAAATCAGATTATGGCTGCTCTGCACACATTCCTCTTAATGACTTAACTCGCTCTGTGATCCTCTCAGGATATGAGCCATGCCCATGGCTCAGCCTCAAGTTTTGCACTGCCTAGATTGCCTGCTCCAGCCACTCTCATCTTTTCCTCTTTCACTCTGTTGTGAACGTTGTTTTCTCTGCCTGGAAGGCACAGTCCATATAACACAGCACTGATTCTCTGCCTGTTGCATTATTATCTTGCCTACATCTTCTGTTCTCCTTAAACAGAAAGTTCCCCTACCTCTTTGCCATTCCTCCCCTGAGCCTGAAGTGTACTTCCTGCCATTTGAGTCCCACTGGCCCATGCTCGGGGTCTCCTTATTTACACACAATTCCCCTGATCCGTCCACCTGGAAATCATCTTTCCTATGTCTCTCTTAGCGCACTTATCAGTTACAACTTAATATCATATCGATTTATGTGTGTGCATTAATTCTCCTTCTGGTCTGTGTATGCCTGGGACTGGTTTCATCTTTGCATTCTCCAAGCTCCTACTGTGCCTGCCTGTAACAGGGGCTCAATAAGTATTTGTTGGTTGTAAGAATGAATGAATGTATAAATGCATGAGTGTTGGCCACAGCAGGAGATGCCAGTCCTGGATGAGGACTCAAAGGGTGTACTTTGGGCAATGGGTGTGAAAAGCATGAAGGTGCCTCTGTGCCTGGGAGCCTGGGGAAGAGGGACATGGAGTATGGGGGTGGAGAGAGGGAGTGGTCCTGTTCTTGGACGTTTTGCCTAGGGCACGCCCCGAAGCTGAGCCCAGAGAGGAAACAGACAAACGCAAAATAAAGAAGACACATTATTTTTACTCCGTGTTGCAGAAAGACGCTAAGTGTGCCCCAGAGGTTGGGCATAACAATTCCTTTGGGTAGAAAATATTAGAATTTGTATTTATATATATTTCTCATTTTAAAAAATTTCTATTTTTGATATGTTTCAATATGTATCGAATACATTGGTGTTGTTATATGGGTATGCAATTTGAAAACAAATACAGGCACATGTAAATAGATTTCTATATATTGGATTGGATGACACAACTTTTTTCTTTGACTAATGGCGTGTGCAATCAAAAAAGCTTATAGATTGCTGCTTTAGAGGTTCCATCCCTGTGCTAAGCCAGAGGTTGCCAATTACCTTCTAACTTTGAGTTGATATTAACAATTTCGTCTATTATTCAGGAGAAACATAAAAAGAGTCCTTTGGTTTACCTATTCATATGCTGTCTTAGGATCCCAGGTAAAGTTCAGTGTAATATCATAATAGAGTACACTGGCTTTGGGATCCTTTAGCCCTTGTTTTTAATTCTAGCTCTGCCACATATTAGCAGTGTGATATTGCAAGTCAGCTTCTCTGGGTATCAGTTTCCTCATCTGTAAAATGGGACTAATATTAGTACCTACTCCAAAAATGAGATTGTTCTTGTGATGCACTTGATAAAATGCCTGGTACATGATCAAGGCTCATACATTGTAGCTACAAAAGGACCTAGTCCAGGAATGTCAATCAGCTGGTGATCACTTCTCTGTCCTGTGTCCATAGCAGACATCACTAATTGATCTCACCCCTTTTTCCTTCTGGACTTAGATTAGACTTCAGAATTAGTCACGTAGTAAAATTTTTTTCCGGGGGGCAATTGCAATCTCTGAAAAGCATTTGCTGTGAGAAGCTGCTAATGTACAGAAACAACCTTCTGGACTTCCCAGCAGCGGGAGAGATCCCAGTGAGACTTGAGGAAGAGCTTTTCCTATTTAGGATCCCAGTGGGATGTTATCAAGCAGATCTTTGAAAACTTTTCTCTAGGGATTTTTGGGGCTATGGCAACAACAATGAGGATAATGCCTCACATTTTGAGCAGTGCTTTATAGTTTTCAAAGCACTTTCATGCACATTTTCTAACTTCAGCTTCATAGCAACCTGCCTGGCAAAGCAGAGCAGGCATTAGAATCAGAAAAATAGCAATTTTTTTTTAGATAAAAAGAACCCTAGAGACTTTGCCCAACCTCTTCATTTTATAGACAAAGAAATTGATGCTGGAGAGGGTGACTTGTTCCAGGTAACTTACTTGAACCCCAGATACTCATACTCTGCTTTTTGGTATCACCCACTGTGTCTAGTACATGCTTAATAAAAATTAATTGATAAAAGAAAGAATGAATAATCAATGAATGATGTCTCTTAGTGGCTGAATCAGGACCACTAGAACTTTCTTTCTGGGATAGGGAGAGAACATTTTCCCCAAAACCCCCTGAAACTATTGATTCCTGTTGCCTATATGTTTACCTGGAAGTCCCAGCAGGTTCCAAGGATGAGAAATGGCCCAGCACGGGTTTTGGCTTTGACTGGTAGCTGTAAACTCTTGGGGAGGAAAAAGTGCTGGTGGGGAGTCCTAAAATTCCATGGTGTTTGAGTCCAGGATGGAGAAGGAGCATTTGTTGTTGATGATTTTGAAATATTAGGCTCTTGAAGATTTAACAATCCTGTGAGATTAAAGTTTGCTTTACCTGGGGTTATGGCAGTGTCTGGGCCCTCCTCTCTGAGACTCACACCTGTCCTCCCCTACCTCTAGGTCTAAGGGGACCCCACCCCCTCCATCTTGGGTGTTTTTGTAAGTTTGCCTTAGTGAGGAAGGGGGCCCATACATGGCTGATGTTGTGGGAAAACATAATTTGGGTTGGCTCTGTGATATCAGAGGGTCACATGGAAACAACGAGAGTTGTGTCTTGGTGTTTGGGGAGACTAGACTAGCAGCATGAATATTTCTTCTAGGGGCTAATGTGAATAATTCCTTCCTTTTGAATTAAATACTTACTCTCTCCAAGGCACTCTAAGGAAGTACAGAATTTAAAGACCATCAGGAAACAACAACTGGGAGATGAGGCAAGACATCTACAAGTGAGATAATTAAGTGATAATTTGTAGATCTGACCAGGGTTAAAATGGGTCACAATTACAGCATTAGGAGTTCAGTGAAGGGGTTCACTGTGGGCTGTAGTATGGAACATGAGCTGGACATAGAAGAATGGTATCTGTATTATTTAACAAATACTATAATAGCACTTATTACATGCCAAGCACTATTCTTAGTAACTTATAAATATTGATTCATTTAATTCCCATAACAAGATTATAAGGCAGATACTATTACTGCCATTTTATAGGTGAGGAAATCAAGGTAGAGAGACCTTAACTTCCCCAAAGTAGAGATGGGATTTGAACTCAGGCAGCCCAGCCTCCAAAGTCTTAGCCACTATGCTGTATTGCCTCTCTGGGTAAATGGGATATGGAGGGCAGAGGACAGGGGCAAGGTGTGGGCAACGTATGAGGAAAGAGTTGATATTTACAATGAGTACAGAGTATTCAGGAGAACCAGCTGTGTTGGAGTATAGAGGTTAATACTGGGAATACCAGCGTAGAGATATGAAAAGAGATAAATGGGGTAGGATCTGTTTATAGATAGTGGTGATTAATATACTATACTATACTATAATCTGGTTATAGATTTGTGGTGGTTTTAGGTTAAGTTCACTAATTCTTTGATATTCTTCCCTTGAAGAGGTGGAGCTTGATTGCACCCATCCTAAGTATAAGCTGGATTAGTGACTCACTTCTTATAGAATATAGCAGAAATGTTGGTGTGTGTCTTCCAGTATTAGGTCATCAAAGGTGTTTTGGCTTCCTCTTCTTTCTCTGTCTTTCTAAGTTCTCGTTCTGGGGGAAGTCAGCTGCCGGTCAGCTGTCCTCAGTTGTGAGGACACTCAGGAAGCCCTATAGAGATACCCACATGGTGAGGAACTGAGGCCTCCCACCAACAGCCATGTGAGGGAGCCATCTTGAAGTGGATCCTCCAGCCTCAGTTAGGCCTTTAGATGACTACAGCCCTGGCCAACAACTTGACAGCAACCTCATATTAATGGCTAAGCTTCTCCTGGATTCCTGACCCCAGAAACTGGAAGATAATAGTCATTCATTGTTTTAAGCTGCCAAGTTTTGGGGTTACTTGCCATACAGCAATAAATAACCAATACAGCCCTCAGTGCTATGTTGAGGAGTGTAGACTTTATCTTATAATCATTGCCCCATGCCTAATGTGTGGTACCTAGCTGATAAATGGGTCCTAAAATGAATTATAGATGATAGGGGGCCACTGTAGGTTTCTGAGAAGGAGAACAAAATGATGACAGTAATCTTTTAGAAAAATTAATGCAGAGTGGGTGGGCACGGTGAGTTGGGGGTGGAGGACCCTTGTGGTAGGGGGGCGATTCAGTCTGTTGAAATGGCTTAAGCATGTAATGCTTTGGCCCAGGCTAGGTTTAGGGTGAGGAGAAGGAACAGAGCAAATATAAGTTCCATGAGAGCTGGGCCCTTTCTTATCTTTCTTTACCACTAGAGCCTCAGAGCCTTGCACAGTGCCTGGCACATAGTCGGCACTCAATAATATTTATTGAATGGATGACTGAATATGTGAGTAGGTGGATGAGT
Organism: Ceratotherium simum simum; assembly: GCF_057802395.1. Lineage (NCBI taxonomy): Eukaryota > Metazoa > Chordata > Mammalia > Perissodactyla > Rhinocerotidae > Ceratotherium > Ceratotherium simum. The sequence continues at coordinate 20,319,391 of NC_141903.1, read as the reverse complement.
TAAAAAAGATAGAAATGTGATGGCCCAGAAAACTTTGTTTCTACTTTTTTTTAGAAATGAAAACCTTCCGAAGATTCTATAGGTAATGTCTGGAATAGATTTCCGTGACCTCAAACTCCATTTTCTATTTCTGTAATCCTGATTGGGGCCAACCTGTTTTCAAAGCCCATTCCCATTCTGAAGTTGATTTTCAAGCATTCCTTTTCTTTTCATGTCCTTCATGCCACAAACATTTATTGGGCATCTATAATGTGCTTGGCATGGTGATGGGCCCTGGGGGGAGAAGATGAGTGAAGGATGGTCCTGTGGTGCTTCAGTATTTCTTTCTCTGCTTTTATCTCTAGTCATCTCAGAAGTTTATTTTTGAAATAAAGATTCATTTTCTTAGTGGAATTCTTAAGTGGGGAGTGATGAGATGAATTCGGGCTTTTAGGAACTGCTTTTAGAACTTGTGGATGACTTCCACTGTTTGCAGCTCACCGTTGCTGATATGCCCTATTAATATTCAAAAGCTGTCTCTTTATTTTATCTGTGTTCTTTAGTAGACTAGACTGCTGGCTGGGAGTACCTGGTTTGTCTGGTTTAGTCTTGTCACACTGTGGGGTAGGACAAAAAGGGACATGGCCCAAGGTTGTTAGTTTAAAAAAAAAAAATTGGGAAATTTCTGTGTATTTCTCTTGGTATCACACTCTGTTTAATTGACTTCTGTCTCTTTTTCTTATAAATAAAATTCAGCATTGTCATGAACAATCCCAGGCCAGGCCTGCTGTTGAGTGGACAGTTACTAGAGGGCACACAGTCTGGATTTAAGGCTGAGGAAAAGCTCTAGGAATGGCAGTTACATATCAAGGGCATAGGCCTGTTTAATAGCAGTGACTGTCTGGAATGCTGTGTTAGAAAGGATTCTGAGGCTGGCCCCACAGCCTAGTGGTTAAGTTCGGTATGCTCCACTTTGGTGGCCCGGGTTCACAGATTAGGATCCTGGGCATGGACCTACACCGCTCGTAAGTGGCCACGCTGTGACAGCAACCTACATACAAAATAGAGGAAGATTGGCACAGATGTTAGCACAGGGAGAATCTTCCTTGGCAGGAAAAAAAATAAATAAACAAACAACAGCAAAAAACAGAAAAAAAAACAAGAAAGAATTCTGATGTGTACTTGGGCTTGGTACGAAAGAGTAGCATGTTACAGGAGTGTTGATGGCCCAGAGGTGTGGGTATGGGGACTTGTAGCACAGATTTGTAGCAACTTTTGAAAGGCTGGGTCTCAGGTTAGGTGTTCAGGATAAGGAACCAGACGAATGGAGGCTAAGAAAATTTCCATTTCCCTTGACTAATCTTTTTTCCACCTCTTTATCATCTCTTTTATCATTGCCTTCTTTCCTCCCCTCTCCTACTTTACTTCCCTGTTCTTTCTTATGCTACGTTGTATCTCTTTTTCTTCTCCTTCTGCCTCCACATACCTATCTTTCAGTTGATATGAAGGGTACCTCCCCCACCCACCCTGGCTACACACATTTGACATAACGATGGCTCTTCCCCACTGGTCTAGATACAGTTCAGAACTACCTGGTAGCTAGCGGGATGGAATCAATGGCTTTACAACCTCCCAGGCTCCATTTTACCTCTGATCCCTCTGGCCTTCTTGATAGGCTGGCAGAGGCACTAAAGAGGCCATAGGATTTACAAGGTCACAGCCAAGTACAAGGCCAAGAAAGAGCTTTCAACATGAGGAGGAGGTACACACATGTCACCCTCAGCTTCCCTCTCCACACTATGCACAGACATGCGAGTCTCCCCAGAGCACTCCCTCTGGTTCTTCTCATCAGAATTAAATTCACTTAACATTTTAAGAGAAAAAAATATCTGAAAATATTCACACACTTGACTCTGAAGGACAAACTGTATTTCATTTACATTTGCTTTCCATTTAAGTCAAGGCAGGCACACTGGAAGCTGCTTCCTCTAGGAGAGGCAGACTCAACTATTACCATAATGCTTCCCTTTTCTTGCCTTCGCCACAACTGATAACCACATTTTACTCTTAAATATTTAGTTTTCTTTTATTCAATCTTTTAGTTTACTATATTGGTACAGAAGGGAGGGGGGAGATAGTCTTTTTCTCATCTCAGTTGATGTTCATCTGTCTGCCTAAAATTATTTTTTCTTCTTTTTTCCTTGTTCTCTTTTTGTCATTTACCACCATTTTGGCTGGTGGGTATAGGGTTTTTTTTTTAACCTCTAAGCACATTGAATGTCTTTAGGCTTGCACGTTAGACAGGAGACTGATAGGATAATGATGATGGAATGTTAAATGCTATCTATGTAAATCAGTTCCATCAATGGGTACAAGATTCAGCTACTTTAGGCCTCTTTTTTTGACATACAATTTCATTTTTTTAAAGGAGAATAATATTGGATTGTTATTAACCTACTTTAAAAGATCTTTGCATTACCAGACACATTACTATTTTACATAAAACTATATTAAATTTTGGTATGATGTACAACATCATTTTCTCCTAAATACTGCTTTTAACCTCCAAGTAGTTTCTTTTGTGTTTTTGGTGGAGGATTGGTTTCTGATAGCCAGATCCTGATTGGGAAGTAGGAAAGAAGAAATGAAGATCTTTCCATGCTCTCTGCAGGCAGGGGAAAGGAACTTATATTTTCTCCACTTATTTAAAGTATGGAAATCAGCTGGGTAGATTCTAAGACTGATTATATTTTGAGGTGATCAGTGAAACCTCCGGTTCTAGAACAAAGCCATTGAGAGCCACGCTTGCAATAGGATTGGATTTGATTAAGGGCATTAGACTGGTTATTACTCTAGGTTGCAAATAATAGGATCCAACTCAAACCTGGTTATAAACTAGAATACACAAGGATTCAAGTGGCCTCAAGGGTGGTGTGGAAGCAGGACCTCAGGAGATATCAGGTTTCTCTCTTCTCTCCTTTGCCTCTCATTTCTCCCTCACTCCTTCCCATCTCTCTCTTCACATCTGTCTCTCCCCATAGCTTTCTTTCTCACTCCCCATTTTTACTTACCTATCTCCCTCATTTCTCGCTCTCCTCCACCTCTCTCTCCCTTCATCCCTCTCTTCCCATTGTGGGAGATCAAGATTTGGCCACCCTGAAATCTATCTCTTTACCTTGGTTGTTTTCTCTGAGGACATTTGACCTCCCCCACTAACTGCCTAAAGAATTTGACATGGTAGCTCCTTCCTGGAATAGATCTATCATGATGGCTGTAAAGATAACGTAGGGTAAATGTTACAATAGGAAAGGCACCAACAAGCCCCTCTTATCAGAAGTTCTGTCTCTCTGGCCACATTCTCTGGATGACCCTGCGAAGAGTTGCCAGACAATCATTTACATTTATAAAACTTGGTATTATTTTCTCCTGCTAACCTGTCTTGTTGATTATTTGGCCAGCCAGAAAAACCTTAAGGGAAAAGACAAAGGGAGATTCTCCCTCTTCCCCCGACACCATCTTTCTGTCTCCCCTCATCACTCTGTATCTCATCTCTCTTTTCCCCATTTTTCTCTCTCCCCTGTTATGCTTTCTCCATTTTCTCTCTCTTCATTTTTTCTCTCACCCATTTCTATCTACTTCTCCCCCATTTCTCTGTCTTCAATTCTCTGTCTTTCCCCTATCTCTCTCTCTCTCTCTCCCCCATCTCTCTCTATTCTTCCGTCTCTCTCCTCTCGTCTTTCTCCCCAACCTCTCTCCCATCTTTCTTCTCTCTCCTCCAACTCATTTTCCCTCTGTCCCATCTCTCTCTCTTCTCCATGCCTTTCCCATCTCTGGACCTCTTCATACAGACTGTGTAGGGGCTTCCTCTGCATAGTGGGGGATACGGCTTAGGCAGCTCCAGTTTTACTATTCCCAGCTTGGCGACTCCAGAGGAGAAATAATGCTTTCTACCCTAGACTCCAGTTTTATATAAATCCCAGGAAAGATTTTCATTGACCTGGCTTGGGTTATATGCCCACTTCTTGGGATTAATTCATTTGTGGCAGCGAAATGAGAGACTGTCTCACTTACTTGGGTCAAATGCCTATCCCTGTGGCCAGTGATGATGGAGATCGGGGCAGGGTATTAGGATTGGCAGCTCCATCACAATCATTTAGAGTAGAAAAGAAGCCTTCCATTAAGGAAATGGGAGTGTTATTAATAGAAGAAACAGCAAACATGCTCTGAGCAGACAGAAACAGCAGATGTCTACCACAACCACCAAGACAGGGACGTGGAAAGAAGAGAACAGTCCTACAAACCGCTATCTTGTTCTGGCCAGATAGTGTATACTGGTAAGAGGTAGGAGGGATACATTTTTTGCTAGTAGATGTAGCTGGTCTTTTCTCTTTTGGTCTTAGGGATCCTTCCTTGGTCTCTTTCCCTAGGCTGCTTCTTATTCTAACTGTACCAACTCCACATGGTTCCTTGAAGTTTCTTAATTCCCATAGCAGACGTGGGCTAAATCCTCTTTATCCCTGATTCAACCTGAAACGGATGGGCACATTTCAAAAAAGGAAGCAAAAAAGAAGAATAAAATAATCACAAGAAGGGAGGAATGATATAATTTAGGGACATTCAGTATTACAAATGGCAGTTTGAGGGACTGGGATGTGAAGGAGCTTATTCAGCCTCAGTGCATCAGTGGTTTGAGTTGAATTACAAAGATAGAGTTGGGGTCTACGATAAGACAGGGGAGAGGAATAGAAAGGTGAGACCAGGAGGCTGCTGACACTCCCTTTGCTTTCTTTACACTAGGTTGGAGGTAAATGTCCTTCACTCAGTATAAACAAGTCTGGATTTGGGAGCTTGAGTGGGGAGAACGACAAGCACACCTTTAATAGGGATGGAAAGCATTTGGTTAGATTTAGTTGCTTCAAAATGCCTTAACTTAAGTGAGACAACCCAAAGATGAGTTGAGGCCAATTCAATTTCTCCCTGATAAATAGAGCCAGGAGTGCTGATGATGCGTATCAACGGAGAAACCAACCTCATGGGTCCTTCTCAAGATGTTTGTGAAGGAGGTCCTGGGGCAAGAGGGGAAACTGGGCTCAGAAGGTGGTGCTGAGAGCTCTATTTCCTCCATCAGGATGTTAATAGCAGTTTCTGGCCGAGACTGTGGCTCGAGCTGCCCATTTTGGATTTGGCTGGTGACTCCTCTGGGCAGGCTTTGTGCCTCTGCCTGTTTGTGTTAGAATGCGACACATGGACTCAGCAGTCAGCCAGGTGCCAACCATGTAATCCGACACCATATGTTCCCAAGTCAGGAGAGAATAGAGCAGATTTTTTCCCCCAATTTTGGAAGTAGGTTAATTACATTCATCTATATTTTCAGCTCTAGGGGTCACAGATGCAAAATTATTCCTGACATATTTAGGTGGTCATTTATGACCAAAATTATTAAGTATGAACTTTACCATCTACAAGGTGGTGCAAAGAGCATATTCTCAGAATGAGACCACAGCTCAGAAGGATATTCCCTTAGTAAGAATGTTTCTTATTGACACTACTTTTAAAAATGGATTTAAATTGTTGTTTTGAAGGGAAATTAGTGTTGCTCGTTTTATCAGCATCCTTCTCCGCCCAGATGTTGGTTTGTTTGTGATATTTAACCCATTTTCCAGGGGATATTGATGGATGGGGCCAGCTGTGTCATTTCTCTGATACTTTTTGTTCTTAAAGTTTAAGTAAAAAAGCCAAAGTTTTGACTAAAAAATGAAGCCTATTTAATTCAGGGCATTTAACCAATGCAAATTAATGACAGTCTTTCACATGGCTAGTATTTATTCAGAATTTGATCACTACCAAGAAAGTGCTGAGATGTTTACATACAGTATCTTATCCAATCCTTGAACAACTTATGTGGCAGGAACTCTTATTATCCTCTTACCATTAAGAACGGAATATGCCTGTTACCTTGCATTAGCCCCTCCAGATGTGTACCTGACACTTCTCCACCCTGTTTTGTGCCTAGGAGGCTGACAGATATGGATCACCTCCACTGCTCCCTTGCACTCTGGCTTACTTTTGGGTTTGGCCAGCGAAGATCTCTGATAAGGAAACTAGAGGGATAGAAGGAGGAGGGTGAACTAGAACTAGAACTGAACTAGACAGGTTGGATATAAACCCAACCTCTTTACTCTGAGTAAGATACTAAACATCTCTGCTCCTCAAATTTTTATTTATGAAATAGAGATCATTCTATCTATTTCTTGGGTGGTGGTGAGGAGGATTAAATTAGATGATGCAAGTAAAAATACCTAGCCAGATTTCTCCATTGTAAAGGTGTATATTTCCTTTTCCTTTGCATTTTGCAAGTAGTCTGGGGAGTGATACTTTGCTACCATAGTCCGTTCCCTGGTGCAGCAGGTGCGCAGAGCCTGCCCACATTCCCTAGACCCACCTGGGAGGTCACTTGCATACACTGCATTCACTGCCACAGCTACTTTTGTCTCTTTGCCTAAGGGAGTGTGCTTTGTCCTCAAGAGGAGCAGGTCAGGAATGCCAATGTTCCCATTGATTCCTGTATGTTAACTTTTTTTTTAACTCACAATTTTGCAAATCTCGCAAAAACTTGAATTTTGTCAAATGCCTTCTCAAGGTATATGGTTCATATGATTTCCTCCTTTGATTTCTTAGCATGGTGTATTATATTAATGTTTTCTCATGTTGAACTCTCCTTGCATACCTGGAACATTATTCTAATTGGCTATTTGTTTGTGTTTGCTAACATTCCATTTATTTTTGCATCCGTTTTACAAGTGAGGTTGGTCTGTAGTTTTTTGGTACAATCTTTTACCAGATATAGGTATCAATGTTATACTTGCTTTATAAAAGGAATTGGAAAATTTTCCTTCTTTTTCTATTCCCTGGAACAGGTTAAGTAGCATTGGGATCATGTCTTTGAAGGTCCAGTTTCTTTGAGAAATCATTTAGGCCTGCTGCTTTGTTTCTTTGTTGTTCTGTTTTGTTTTGTGGTAAGTCTCTGATAACTTCCTTTTTTGCTTCTAGGAAATTGGTCTGTTCAAATTTTGTCTACTGGGATCAGTTTGGTGAATAGTACTTTCTTAAAATTATCCATTTATTTAGATTTTCAAATTTATTGCACAGAATTATACAAAGTCTTTTCTAATGTTTTCAGTTTGCCCTTTACCATTTCTTATTGTGTATTTCTAGTTTCTCACACTTTTTTTTCTTGAGCAGGTGAGCTAGCGGTTTGTCTATTTTGTTGATTTCCTGAAAAACCAGCTTTTTGATTTATCAGTTTTACCTTTTTCTCTTTTCTAAAGCATTAGGTTTTGCTATTTATTCCCTTCCTTCTTTGTTTCACTTTATTGTGTTCTTTTTCAAACTTTTGATTTGGTTGTCTTATCTATTTTCATTCTTTTAATCTTTACTACTGATCTCTGCTTTAGTTGTATCCTACAGATTCGGATATGCAGTTTCTAAAAATGATCTCTAATGTTTTCTTTATCACATATTAAATTTTCATGCATATTAGAGTCTATTTCTGTTCTGTCTTGTCTCTGTCATTTATCTGTTTGTCTATTTTTTATTTTAGGGTCAAAAATTTTAAGTTACTGTAGCTCTATGACACATTTAATATATAACACATATGATAAGATAAATCATTTCTCATTACTTTCTTTTTTTTTCCAGATTTTCTGGGCTATTTTCAGTTGTTTGTGAATAGTCTCCCCCAAAGTGACTTTTATAATCATTTGTCAAATTTTATTGAGATTGCATTGATTTTTATAGATTTGTTGGGGAGAATAGATATTTTTACATTATTGAGTCTTCTTATCCAAGAACAAGTTATCTTTCTTCATTATTTGTTGGTTTGTACCTCTCAGTAATTTTATTTTTATATTTTTTCTTATATAGAAAACTAAACTTTTGTTGTATTTATTCCAAGTTTTAGGCTTAAAAATTTTTTTTTGCTAGTGTGAATGGGATTTTTTCCTTTTATAATCTGTAAGTAATTATTGTTAGTTTATAAGAATAGTATTGATTTTTGTGTATGTCTTTTGTAAATGGCCACTTTATTATACTTTTCTTGTTTATGTTTTTTTTTGTTTATCCTTTTGTGTTTTCCAAGTGTATAATCAACATTATATGCAAATAGTGATAACTGTGCATTCATTTTCCAATAATTGTATCTCTTATTTTGTGATTTTATATGCACTGGCTGGCACTTTTAGAACAATATTAAATAACAAACTTAAAAAAAAGCCCCCCATGTCATATTGCTGACTTTAATGGGATACTTCTAGTGTTTCACTAGTTAGCATGATTTTTAATTTTGGGGAGTATGTATGTCATTTTTCAAAAAGTAAGTTTTTTTTTTTGGTTAGTGATGGGTTTGAATTTTATCAAATGTTTTGACAGTTTTCTTGGTAATCATATTTTTCTCCTTTGACCTATTTATATGATGAATTTCATTAATGGGTTTTTAAGATTGAAATACTTTTGAATTCCTGGAATGAATCAATTTGCATAATGTACTGTGGATTCTCATTGTTAACATTTTATTTAGGGTTTTTTGCATTAATATTTTAAAAGATAGATTGGTTTACATTTTTTTAATGTTTGTAATATTTTATCATCAAAAATTTAATTCTCAATGGATTTCTAATAGCTATCATGTGGGCATGACACAAGATGTTATGTTTTGCATCAACATTTATGTTGTTTCTAGATTTTCAGCATTGTAAATAAAGCAACAAAGAATACTCTTGTTAATCCCTCCTGCTCCTTAAGTCTCAGCTCATTTACCATTTACAAAGAGAACCCCTCCCTGACCCACTTGACTATACCAAATCCTCCAATTACATGGAGTTGTTTTCTCTTCATAGCACTTATGCCTGTAATTTACATTGACTGTGTGTTTCTTTGATTGCCATCTCTCTTCCCTGTTAGATGGTAAATACCATGAAGTCAGGGGTCATGTTTGATACTGTACATCACTGCATCCTTCAAGGAGCTCAGTGTCTGGCCTGTAGTATGTGCTCAATAAATATTTTCTGAATACTGATTACCATTTATCTACATGCATTTACTTCTAAGGAGGGTAGGCCTATTGCATAAGAGGGAATTTTTAATTTAATTTAATTTTCTGACTGCTTGTGTATGTTGAGATGACAGATTTGTTGGTTGGAGCTGGGGGTGAACTGAGTTGTTTTCATAAAGGGGAGAAAAGAATTTGGTTGGAGTTGGGATGGTGGAGAGGGGGAAGGTGGGCAAGAGTTATAAAGGCTGGCATCTGTGTGAGGACAGCTGAGACACATGCCCTAGAACTGGTGGTGAGGGGAGAAAGGAGCTTCAGAGAAGGGATTTTTCACGTGAAATGCTATATAATGGGATCCTTCTCCATAAATCTGAAGTCTTCAGCAAAGACTATTCAATTCATCAAGTGCTTAGTCTGAATAGATTTCTTTTTTTTTTTTTTTTTGTGAGGAAGATCAGCCCTGAGCTAACATCCATGCTAATCCTCCTCCTTTTTTTTTTGCTGAGGAAGACCGGCTCTGAGCTAACATCTACTGCCAATCCTCCTCCTTTTTTTTTTTTTTTTTTTTCCTCCCCAATGCCCCAGTAGATAGTTGTATGTCGTAGTTGCACATGTTTCTAGTTGCTGTATGTGGGACGCGGCCTCAGCGTGGCCGGAGAAGCGGTGCGTCGGTGTGCGCCCGGGATCCGAACCCGGGCCGCCAGCAGCGGAGCGCGTGCACTTAACCGCTAAGCCACGGGGCCAGCCCTGAATAGATTTCTGATGAAAACCATTTTTGTGGGCCTAAAACAGGGTTATTCAACAAGTACAAAGATGTCACTGTCATCTGAGTTTCACCAAGATTAAATTTAACAGAGGCAAATGTAAATCCCTGTATGTAGATTAAAAAATAAATCAGTTGCCCAAGTAGAAGTTTCAGGGAGAACTGACTTTGACACCTCTCTCTTTGAAAAATGTGGGCAATTATCTGAGTACAACATGGGCCAATTCTGTGTGATCAGTGTTAAAACTAAAACAATGAATGTAGAAATTAATAGGAGTACAGGACCTTGTTCAATTTAAATCATAGTTCCACTTCACCCTATGGGTCAGACCATATTAAAAATATTCTTTCTAGTTTTTGACTGTAGTTACTGGCAAACTCCATAGCACCCAGCATGCTACCTACCATGACTTCCCATGGAGTATGGGAAGCCATGGCCTAAGAGTAATGGTTGAGGGAAGAGGAGAAGTTTAGTCTCAAAAAGAGAAAACTTAAGGGCCACTTGATAGCTGTCCTCAAACTTGTTGAAGGACTGCTATGTTGAAGAGGGATAGAAATGAATTGAATTGAAATGAATGGTTGCTATCCTGGGTAGCCAAGGCCAATGGAGCAGTTTAACCAAAGGAGCAGAGAAAATTCATGAAAGGTTGGATCAGTTGATTTTTGTCTCTCCCTGGGCCCCATCCTTAATGTACTGAGTATTGAGTCAATAGAAGACTTGGTCTTATTGCCCGCTGCATCTTTTAGGTGTAGACTTCCATTTCTCGATTTATGAGTTGAGAGAGAAGCAGTATGGCAGAGTGGTTAAGAGAACAGTTCCTGGAGTCAGACTCCCTTGCATGACTTGGAAGTTACTTAATCTTCCTATATTTCACTTTCATCTTCTGTAAAATGAGGAAAATAATAGTACCTTTCACAGAGTTACTGTGAGGATCAAGTTAGTGTATATGTGTGTAAGTTTTTATTATAAATTAGTATACATTCTTTTTTTTTAAATTAAGCTGTTGAAAAATATAGGACACATAGTAGGGCTTTGAATAATGTGCATGATAATGAATTCTCTCCCTACACATAGGAGCTTATGAAGAAGCCTTCTAAAATGTTTATGCATCACCATTTGTACACACACTAGAGAGGGAGAAGGCTGGATTTGAGTCCCACCTTTGCCACAAGCCATGATCTTAGGCAGGTCATTCTCCTCTCAGGAACATTAGTAACATGGGGCTGAAAATACCAGTCTTGACTACTTTGAGAGTGAAATGAGCTAAAATATGTGGTGAGGTCTTGCTACTTGTATAGAATAAAATGCGTACCTTTAGTTCCATTATTGCTTATATCTTCAGTCTCCTCCCACACTTTGTAGTGGGGACCTAGCTCGGCTGCTAGTTTGCAGGGAAAGGATTTTCCTATTCCTTTAGCTTTAGCTCCTGTCCTTCTCATAACGCCATCCTGGGAAGAGGAGAGGAGGGAATACTTCCTCTTTGCTTAAAAGCCGATCAGGTTGCTCAGGTGCAAGGTCCTAGATCAGAAAGAAAAATTGCTATTTTGATTTCTGCCCTGTTCTTCCATGCCATTTCTTTCTCAGTCCCCTCTCAAAATTTCCCTAGTTCTCCTGTGGCATAAAGTGAGTCAGAATGGCAAATGAAACATACAGAAGACATAAATTCTAGGCATAAAATATATATCAAATATACATCTATCAATTGGCTTTATGCTATCTGAGATGCCCCCAGGGTGTCAGTGGATGAGGTGAATGGATTTCTGCCACTGTGGGTAATTCCATAAGGTAATAGGGCAGGCCCTAATGCAGTGGAGAGGCAATATTCTCCCAGTTATATATCATAGTTTAAGATGGGAATTTGTATATTTTGATTTTGTGAGTCAATGAAGTTGAGGCCCCAAGGCACTCTCAGAGCACAGGCTCTCTGAGGCTGTGGGGAGGAACTGGCTCAAAGCCAGGAACACAGCCCAAGCAAAACGAAGCCGCCTTAACTCCAGAGGCCTGATCCAGAAAGGCTCAGTCCTATGACCTCTGAGAAAGCTCAGGATAGAGAGAATTGTCATATAAATATTATATGTTTTTTTCCATTTAATTGGCCAAGTTAACTATATACCAAGTAGTGAATTTATTTAACCAGATGGGAAAAAAAATTCAAGCTATTTGATTGACTGACAACACCCAACCGGAAGGGTCAATCAATTAGCTCTGCTAATTGTGATGATATAGCTTTGTGATGATGCAGTGAGAGAGCGGAAAGATGGAGATGAAGAGGGAAACACTAGGAACAGCTAATGCTTATTGAGAGAGCATTTTATTTCCCAGGTACTGTGCTTAGCACTTTCCATGCACTGACTAATTTAATACTCTCTACAATCCTATGAGACAGGAACTATGATTATCAATCACATGTTATGGTTGAGGAAATTAAGGCATTGAGAGATTAAGTAACTTGCCCAAGGACCACCTAGTTTGTGGTAGAGCAGGGATTTGAACCCCCTCTTAACCACTATACCATACCGCCTCCAGAGGAGAAAAGCTCTTTCCAATTTGGGGAATGGTTTTCTGGGCTCCAGGAAGCCTGTTGACTTAGGTTCAAAAGGGTTTGATCAGAAATGAGAGTATTAGAAATGTGCCTAGAAGCAAGTTAGTACTCCTGACTATACCAGTATGCTTAATAATTGTTTCTATAGCTCTGCAAAATTAGTGAGAGGTAAGAAGAAACCTGCTTCAACCTTACTTTAGATAAAATCTCTGTTAGCAAAATCCACATTTGGATCTGAGCCCAAGCAGAGTTGTTGAGATCTGATGACTTGGCTTAGATTTAAGAGATATAGAGATTCCAAAAATATGGCCCTAAAGAAGGATGCAGACTTTGATTTGATTATTGAACTAGGGCTGTGCTAAACATTTCCTATCATTGGGGAGCCCCAACTCCAGTACAGATTATGTATATGGTAATATGCAGGCTACAGCAGATGAGTGTGTAATATCTAACCCCTACCTCCTAAGAGAACTCAATTTTATTCAGGCAGTGACCCTTCCACCATGCAGCTGGTTACCTCAGACACAGCTGATCTCAATCCCAGATCCCAGGGGTGGGCCTGGGATTGGTTCAGCAATGGGCATATGACCTGATACCATCCAATTAGAACTGAGAGGAAGTGGGGGGAGGAGGAGAGAAGTTAAAGCATCTGGGTGGGGTGGCCGGACCCGTGGCTTAGCGGTTAAGTGCTCGAGCTCTGCTTCTGGTGGCTTGGTTCAGATCTGGGTGAGCACCAACGCACTGCTTGTCGGGCCATGCTGAGGCAGCATCCCACATACAGCAACTAGCAGGATGTGCAACTATGACATACAACTATCTACTGGGGCTTTGGGGAGCAAAAGGGAAAGAAAAAAAAAAAAAGGGGGATTGGCAATAGATGTTAGCTCAGGAAGGGTCTTTCTCAGCAAAAAGAGGAAGATTGGCATGGATGTCAGCTCAGGGCTGATCTTCCTCACAAAAAACAAAAAGCAAACAAAAAAAAGCTTCTGGGTAAATTTTCTTCTATTTTAGGAGAATCCTCAGAAAGAGATTATCTTTCTCTTTCCTCTGGAAGTAGCCGTTTGTGTAGTGATAACTGTATATATCACACAGTGCTTTATAAGTTTCCCAAAGACCCATCTAAAGTCAGCTTAAAGAATAAAGGCTTATTTTATGATTTATCAGGTAGCAAGAAGTTTAGAGGTAGGGCAGTTCCAGGGTTGATTAATTCTAAGGGCACAAGTTTCCTTCCATCTTTCTATACTGTGTGTTGGTAGCTTTCTACGTGGTGACAAGATGGCAATAGCAGCTCCAGGAATCATCTCACACAGGAGAGACAAGAATGTCCAGAGGCAGGAAAAGGGGCAAGTTCCTGACTTGGGTCCCTTTATATGAGTGTGGAAAACATTCCTAGAAGGGCCAAAGCTGACTTCCCCTAACATTGCCAAGGTTTGTTTCATGTGCATTCTTCAAACAATTACAGGAAGACAAATGAAATGACTGTAATTGGTTTAGATAATTAACATCCACATTTAGGAGGAGTTAATGAAGTACACTGATACCTGATACCTGAACAAAACTGGGCTTCTACTAGAAAGGAAGAAGTGGGAGAGTATGGCTGTTAAATAACCAGGAGTCAGCCACAGCCTGCAATAATTGCAGTTATCAGGCTGCCAGTTTGAATCAGCCAACACCTGAGGATGACAGAGTGGACAGATGGAAAGAATCTGGGTCCTTTACATAGTGAGCTACTGAATCAAACCAAAGAAGAAGCTCGCACAACTACCTGTGGTCTTCCTGTTATGTGCCACAAGTTCTCTTATTACAAGATCTATTTGACTGAGGTTTCTGTTATTTACAACTGAGATGGCTAAACACAGATACAAGATGCTTAATAAAGACTTGATGAATGAATGAAATAATGAATGAATTTAAGGTTTATGTTCTAAGAAGAAAGTTTTTTATTGAATCTGACTTTAGCATGGGCAAATTTTTAAAAAAAAGTAAGAGTAAGTCAAATTTTGATATATTGAGTTATAGTTTAAATGCGCCAGAGAACACACAATGAGTTCTTTGGAAAATACATCTTATATTTTATTTGTCTTATAAAATTGTTCTTTTTTTTTTGTGAGGAAGATTAGCCCTGAGCGAACATCTGTTGCCCATCTTCCTCTACTTTGTATGTGGGACACCGCCACAGCATGGCTTGACAAGCTGTGCATAGGTCTGCACCCGGTATCCAAACCCACAAACCCTGGCCCACTGAAGTGGAATGCACGAACTTAACCACTATGCCACTGGGCTGGCCCCATAAAATTGTTCTTTTTAAAAAAAATTAGGTCATATTTGGGCTCATTATGGTTGAGAGAAAATTTCTAAATAACCAGGTTTTTCTGGATGGACACAAAGTGGAGAGATTAGGTAGGTATACAGGGTTAGTAAAACATTTATCAGATATTTTTTGAGCACCTCATATATGCCAGGCATTATAGTTTCCTTCAGGGATACAACAATGAGCAAGACAGACATGATCCTGGCTTTCAAGAAGTTTGGAGTCTGGTATAACAATTATTTCTTCTATGTTTTAGAGATCTAGACTGAAAGATCCCCAGGAGATCCTAAAGCAGTAGAGAACTGTTAGTGATAGTTTTGTTTTATTAAAAATTATACTAATTGAATATGTATTATCTGCTGGTTATACAGCACTTATGAAGAGTAGATATATAATAAAATAATATAAAAATAAACAATATTAATAAATATCTACCATTGATTGAGGACTTACTATGTGCCATGCATAGTTCTAAATGCCATATATATATATTAACTGTGTACTGCTCATAATAATCCTGTGAGGTAGATACTGTTAGTAATCCCATTTTGCAGATGAGAAAACTGAGGCTGAGAAAGGTTAAATGTTTTGTTAAGGTTACACATCTGGTAAGTTGCTTCACTGGAGTATGAACCCTGCTGGTCTTGTTCCTGAGCCTCTTCTCACAACCACTGCTATCTAGGCTTGGCATTTTATTCCCAGAGTATGAGGCACAGACAGTGGACATGACTCACCCTCTTTATAGTTGAGGGAGTCTGTACCTCTCTCATAGGGTGTTCTAAGTATTAAATGAGAGAATATGTAAAAAGTGCATAAACGCATTTCCTGGTATATATGAAGCCTTCAAAAAATGAAGGCCTTATTATTATAAATCTAGGTCTTATTTTTCTGGTCTAATGCTAGGGATTATCACAAATCTCTGAATTTCCAAAAGCCACAGCATTTCCTTACCACACCCGTTTCTTCTAAACCCTCTCAACTTCTAGGAGGGCCCTACTTGCTTTGCAGGTGTTGCAGGGAGAAATTGTAAAAGGTGATGCAGACTCATGAGCGTAAGTCAGAAAGATAGTCTTCTCTAATTGTCTCATTTCACTCTTCTGAGAATGGCCAAAGTTTGCACAAGAAATCCAAGAGGGCTGGACCTTGGGTTCTCTATCAATTTTCAAAAGGTTACTTATCATAGAATTTTAGGATTGGAAGGGACCCTAAAGGACATGTAGTTTAATATTCCATTTGAAACCATACCTCCTTCTTTGCAATCCCCACCAAGAGACACTTTCTGAAATTTAGATTTGGGGCTAGGGTATATATGAAGATGTTTATCACTCTTCCATCACACAGAGAAAAACAAACCAGGTTAACTCTTTTTTTAAAAAAATAAGTTTTGGCTGAACTATCACTTAGATACAGAAAAGAATACTAATCATATAGCTAGCTCTATTTATTATTACAAAATGAAACAACAGAAAATGGCTTGATGAATTTTCACAAAGTGAACACACCTGTGTCACCAGCATCCAGAGAAGAAATAGAACCTTATCAGCATCCCAGAAGCCTCCCTCATTCCCTCTCCCAGTTACTAACCATTCAAAGGCAATCGTTATCCCAACTTCTGATGCCACACATCGGTTTTGCCTATTTTTGAACTAAATATAAGTAGAATCACACAGCAGGTACTCCTTTGTGTCTGGTTTCAATCTGTCAACATAATGTCTGTGACAGTTGTCCACGTTGTTGCATGAGGCTCTAGTTTGTTCATACTCATGGCTGGATAGTTTTTCATTATATGAACATACTACAATTTATTTATCCATTCTTCTGTTGATGAACAATTGGGTTGTTTCCAGTTTGGTCTATTAATTTCAGTGCTTCGGTGAATGTTCTTATACATGTCTTTTGGTGAACATTTGTTCACAGTTCTGTTGAGTATGTACCCAGGATTGGAATTGCTGGGTCATAGGCAATCATGTTTTTGGCTTTAGTCGACGCTGCCAAACAATTTTCCAGAGTGGTTTTCCAATCTGGGAAGATTCAGTTTAACTTTTTAAAGGACAAGATCCAGTGGGAAATATTGGAAGCCCCATTGTAAGTGATGCTACATCTGGGCCTGAAGCATCAGAAGCATCTAGTCAATAAATTCATTTGCTCAACATATATTGATTGAGCACCTGCTATGTACTAGGTGCTTTAAGTCTTTGGGGACCTGGTGGATTAATGGAGAGAGAGAATTTAAACATATAATCACATTGATAACCCTATATTTATAAACTGTGGTAAGTGCTATGAAGGAAAAGTGCAGAATGCCATAAGCCCACCAGACTAGTGCCTCCCTCCTTTTTTTTTCTTCCTAAAGGGAAGGGGAAAAAAAGCAACTTACCTCTAACTGTAATAGCCTTAATTGTGAGCCAGCTTCTAAGCTGTCAGATTGGAACCTAATTAATCACCGAGGGTGGCATGGAATTGATGAATTGCTTTGGTGCTCTTTTACTAGTATAAATCTTTGATTTAATGATTGCTGCTCTCTGATTCATACCGTACTACCTCGGTGATCAATATGCATGATGAATGGTTGATTTTCAAGAACCACCCACTTGGTAATTCTCCTTAACATATACAGTGTATGTATATATGAATTAGTACACAAGACAGATTTCTGACAAAGAGGCAGAGGGTGAGGTAATATTATGGGTTGAGGAGGAGGAGGGGCAGAGATGGGGGAAATGAATGGAATGTGCTAATTTGAATGGAGGAGATATTCAGACGGGGCAAAATAAAGCACTCAATGGGAGAATCCCTCTTCTCCATTTACTTTTTACCAGTCTCCCTCAGCTTAAGTCCTTCAGTTCAAGGATCTGACGTTGCTTTGGAGGAGACTTGCTATCCGTGGCTCCTTCAGAATGAGAAATTTATTGCAGGACAAGAGCTATATATC
This sequence comes from Ceratotherium simum simum, assembly GCF_057802395.1. NCBI lineage: Eukaryota > Metazoa > Chordata > Mammalia > Perissodactyla > Rhinocerotidae > Ceratotherium > Ceratotherium simum. The sequence goes on along the minus strand of NC_141903.1, from coordinate 20,301,817 downwards.
ATTTACTAGCTATGGATTCCTTTGTTTCATTTCAGAGTTCCCATTCCCAAGTTGACTGTGGGCTGCAGTGGTCCAGGAAGACTGTTTTGTGGTTTGTTCATTAAATCCAGAGCTATTTATTGAGTACCTGTCACATTCCAAGCCTCAAGCTAGGCGCTGGAAATACATTGGTAAGGCAGATAAAACCTCCACCCTCAAGGAACTTTTTATCTAGAAGGATGTGTGGGGCTACTAGAGTCTTCTTTTAGTCCAGTGGACACACACATGCTATACTTGACCATGGTGTTGTTGAGATAGTTGGTTTCTAGTTTCAGAGAATCATCTTTAGACCTCTTTCTTTCTCTCTTCCTGTCTTTCATACACACATATATTTTGTGATTCAGTTTCCTCATCTGTCAAATCTTGCTCTCTCAAATTTATTAGGGAAAGCTGGATGTATGTAATGTAAATGTAAAGCAATGAGACCAATTCTGACGTGAGTTTTACAGAAACCAGTCTCTTTATTGCCATGCTATAAATAGTGAAGTATTATATAAGGTGTTCTGAATTCCTAGTGACTTTCATCTGGAAGACATAATCAAAGAAATGTTAAAAGGCTTCTTGTAGCATCATTGTTTTTGATAACAAACAGTTGGAAAAAACTTAAATGTTCACCATTAGAATTATGGTCAAACATGATGAAATGATTCATAATGATCATGTAGACCTCTATTTATATGCAAATAAATTCACATCATATTATTGAATTAAAAAAAGTTTAAAGAATAACATGTATAGTTATGATCATTGGCACAATAGTAGGCATTCAGTAAATATTTGTTCAATAAACTAATAGCTGGATTTTTGAAGCTGTCCACTCCCTCCCTATCAGCAAAAAGAAATGTATAGAATCAGGCTCTCTAAAATGTTAACAATGGTTATCTTGGGGTAGTGGAATTTCAAGTAAAAAAAAAGCATTTAAAAAAATATTTGTTCTAAATAGTTTGATATTTTTATAATGAATGTGATTTATTTATATACCCAGAAAATACAAGCTATTTTCGTTTTTTTAAGCACAGTATTCTGAGTAAGAACATCTGTTTAAAGGGGGGCTAGAAACCTCTCTTCTCTGGGATTTGATCTTCCTCAGTATGTGAGAGAATTAAGAAAAGCAACTCCTGGGCAAGCAGCAGAGTATCTTTTTACAAGGCCTGGAGGGCTGATTCCGTCAAGGCCCCTCTGGAGAAATCTTAGTGATTCTGCACCTCTCCTCCTGGGAGCTGGTTTGCTCTCCCTGTACTGAAGCTAGGGGATTCTCACATTTATTACTATTGTGGCTTCTCCTCCCCTTTTACCCATCTCATCTGGGCAGATTTCTTGTTTTATCTGGCACCCAGTAGAGCTCTGCTGAGCTGAGGGCCTGTCTTTCCCACCAATCCTCATCCAATTAATTGATAAAAAATTAATAATTTAATTTTAGTGATGGGAATTGTACACCATTCTCCGAGCTCCCTCTTCACCAGGCGTCCCAGGGTCGCCTCATACAGACAAGCACCTGAAGCAAGAGGAAGGACTATTTTCTATATTTTAAGTGGATTTGGCCACTTGAGCATCTTTGATTGGAGGGCAGGCAAAAGAACAGGAGGCACAGAACAAAAACGGTCCCTCTAGAAATCAGGAGGTTGGAAGGAAATTGGTAGGGGAAAAAATCACATTTGTTCCCTCTGTGCCTGTGGATATTTTTGGGACTTTTGCCAACCTACTTACTTATTTTAACCCTGAACTGCATATATGTGACACAACTCCATTGATTTTGGATTCATTTAAAAGTAGGAGCTCTGAATTCAGACAGTCTTCGCTAGCTGTGGGACCTTTGGCTTCAGTGTTTTTATCTGTAAAGTAGAACTAATAAGATGACCTACCTTATAGGGTTGTTATGACAATCAATGAGAAGATGCACTTATAGCACTTAGCTCAGTATCTATTGCGCAAGGCCTCAAAAAGTTTTAGATATAGTAATAACTATTATTTCTGCAATTAAATATTTGTGATTGTTTAAATAGAGGCTGAACTAAAATTTATTATATGTTGGAAGAAGTTGTTTCTTCGTAAATTAATGTTAGTCTAGGAAGGAAGATTTCTTTGAAAAAATCCGCTATTTAAGGCCATGATATAACATGATGGCGATGATTAAACAACTCAGAACAGTTTTTAAGTCCCTTCAAGTGTCTTAGAAACACTGCTTACAAACAACTGACATAGAAATCACGTATTATTTCTAGTTAGTTATCCAAGTACACCCTCTACTAAATATCCTGTCAACAGTAATTTGTTACTATAAGTTTTTAAATACTACTTTATTAAATATGTTGTCTAAATCAGATGTTTACTTAAATCAAACAGACCTTTACCAATTTTGAACAAATTGGTAGGGTTTCAGTGTACAATAGAATTGGTAGTTTAGACTGTAATAAAATGATATGAGGATTTGAATTAAACTCTTCTGGGTTTTATCCATGTAAATTTCATGGTATGAAGAGCCATGAAATTAGTTGTGTCTTATATCTCCTTTATTCTACAGTAAACCCATAGAGACTAGTAATTGCTCACTTATCTTTTTATCACACACATACCAGTCATAGCCTGGTGTGTAGTGTAGAGTAGATGCTCAATAAATGTTGAAGGAATGATGGCCAAGAGTTTGTGTAAACAGGTATTTGTAGGGCTGGTTAAGGGGAAGATGGTCTTAAACATGAGCATTTCTTGTCAGCCTGCTTTTGTCTCCTACAAAGTGTATAAAATCCTTGTGCCCACTATGTATTTTGTATTTCTTTTGTGTCTTTTCTGACAACATCTAGAATGGTAGAGATTCAGTAAATACTTACTGAATTCGACCAAAGTAAGTAGAGGGAGGCAAAAGTAAAATAGGCTGCTGTTGATCTAAAGCTGGGAAAACAATTGCTCTGATTTCAGCCCCTCGGTAGAATTTTTGGGAGCCTTCCCAGCTTTCCAGTGCATGGGAACAAAAGGTGATTGCCCGTGGAAAACTGGTCATATCAGGAAGAGAGTCTCATCTCCCCAACTTTTTGCACAAAGAATTGTGACTTATTTAAGAAGGTCTACTGTTGACACACAGTTTGAATTGTATAGCTAACTGCCATATTTTCCCAGACCCTGCTTTCAGCTGTGGGAGGACCCTGGTGCATTTACCTGGATAATTATATTTGGCAAGCTTCTCCTCAAATGGAGATAGAGGAGAGCTTTGCGGGAAACACGTGCCACCCTTCCAAATGGAGGTTCCTCTGCCTGTAAAGCAGAATGAAGCTAGAAGCTCAGCCTCATAGACCAGGCTGACACTGACTCCGGCATTGGAGGGACACCAAAATTTTCTTCCCGCTCTGGGTGATACACTGGCTTGCGTAAGCATCTCAAAGGTTCATAGCTAGGAAGACTGGATCTGGGGAACCGGTGGGAGAAGGATTTGAAGGAGGATTGATAGGAGTGGAGTTGTTGAGCAGCTGATGAGAAGGGTTCATCCCCAGTGGTTACAAGGAGGGAGATAGCCCCAAATCCCTTAATAAAAACCATTCTGTGTAACAGGAAGAGGCCATTTCATTCATGAAAAGTAGCTGAGAATAGACAGACAATGGGAGAGAAGAACTTTGGAAGTCAAGCCTTCAGGATGTTTTTATTTCCCCACTCCTAGAGAGGAGAGAGTATGGAAAAGTTAGATGACAGTGAAGAAACTACCGAATTGGATACTACCAGCCGAGTGTATGCAGCCTCTTGAGCAGTACAAAGCTCACCAGTCAGTGTAGTCTTCATGACAGCTGCAAAAGCAATGGCTACATAAACTTTCTCGAGGGGGGGAGAGAGCAGAATGTGAGAGACGCTCTTGCTGTAAGAAAAACATAATAAATCCAAGAGCTACACACAGCCTGGGGGTTTTTATGACCATAGCCAGGCAAGAAGGAATGACTGAACTTAACTAAAGCTGTTAATTACCTGGGTGAGATCAAAAGCCCAAGTAAGGGAGTATATTTATGATGCACCTTACAGGATATGCTTCAACTTCTTACTTTTTTTTTATTAATTGGTTTGATTAAATAGATTTAAAGAGCCTGGGCAGAGCCTTTTAAATCATATTCCATATTGATCTAATGAAATAGTCAATAAATTTACTAACATAGTCCCTTTCCTTTGTACAGTCTGGAGGGAAATGCTTCACTGAATGGTTATAACTCAAGTCTAAACCTCACTGCTATTCCCACAGTGACTCATAGAGAGCAGGAGGATTCTGGGAAAATGTTTTAGGCCATTTGTGGGAGTGCTTGAATAAGTGGTTTAACACCTGTTACAGACTACTCCCCACCCTCTATCCTACCCCCACCTCCAAGCCCTTTGGCGCTTCATGGCAGACTTTATTTGAGCTGGCCAGTGTTGGGAGCCTTGCAAAATCTATGCATAATTTACCAGATTTACTAATGTATGCCACCATCTGTTGTTGCCCTGACTCTGGGGCTTCAAGAGACCAGTCATATTTTAGGTCCTTTGACTTTTATTCATTTGTCCACCCAGCTCCATTAATATTGACAAAATGAAGCTCATAAATACAATAAAGTGTGCCCAGGTAAATAACAAATCTACAATGAAGATTCCTTAATCTCTCAATAAATCTGGACTAAATCATGGGAAACTTTCTTGAAGTAGCTTCTTTGTGTCCCTTTTCCCACGTCCTGGAGCAATGAAGGGAACCTAGATGCTAGAGAGCACGTGGATAAGGGATCTTTTATGTGATTTTTTAGACACTGACATTTCATGAATTTCTTCCATTGAGTGTGGAATGGAACAAGATTTTGCCTTGTCACTAATCCCAAAGGTAGGCCCAGAAGCAATGTTCTGGGGCCAAAGTTTCCTTGGACTTGGGGTGTCAAGTCAGCACAGAGGTGACAAAATTAACTTTGAAAATCCCGTAATGCACTCATACAGAAAAATGTTACTAGTTTTGTACCTACAGCTCTGCAAGTAATTCTTGTGTACCCTCAAGTATGAGAACCAGCTGCATAAAGGAGGAGGAGCGGAGTAGGCCTGCAGCTCTGAGGAATTCCAGCCATCCTGTCTTTAAAATAACCGTCAAATTCTTAGCTATGACTGTGGGATGGGTTGAAATTCCCAAAGCAGTCCCGGCTGCCTACTGGCTTTAGTCGACCCTGTTTTAAGATTAAGCCTCTCTACCTTTAATGCACGTCTAGATTTGTTTGTGATTGTGAGGCTTAAACCAGGAAGTGGAGTCTCCTCTTGAAAGACTGGGGTGGTGGAGTGTGGGTGGGTCCCAGCTCTAAAGTCTGCGAGCCTACATTAAGTTAGGTCTTGATGCAGCTTCGCTGTACTCCAGACCAGGGCGGTTTATGGATATGAAGTGACTTTAAAAATTAAACACCATGGTGAATTCAGATGTTGAACTCATTCAGAGTGAAGGAGAAACCCGTGTAACTGAGGCCTTTCTCTCTCCTTCCACTTCCCCTCTCCCCCCTCTTGTATCTTCAATTATCTGGGTAATTTGGTCCTGAGGGCATAAATTCCTTTATAACTCAAATCCATTATGTGGAGAAGAGTCATCAGGAAATTACTCAGGTTGCATCCCAGACGCAGTGGCGAAGGTTTTGGAGCAGCTCCGGCCTTCCATTAGCGCAGCACTGCTCTCGATTTTAGATACGGGCCTGGAGGCTGGACATCCGCAGCTCTTCCCTTTGTCCCTCTTTGTTTCAGCAAGAGCCGCCTGTAGGGAAGCCTTGTGCTGGTTCTGGCTAGCGGTGGCTTCTCTCCACTCGAGGCCACTGTGGCTGCCAGCTTCCCTTGGCCCGTGTAGACATGTTCACTCCAGGCCAGGGAGAGCTGCTGCCAGGCAGGCAGGCATATGCTTTCTTCTTGTCTAGCCATCTCCAGGATCCAGGGACCCAGGCCTTTTAATTTCTCTAAACCTCAGACCTTCTGGTGGAGAGCTGGTTGTCATGCTTGTGCCCTGACAGGGGTTGTCTTTGTGCTGTCGGTGGTCTGTGAGCCGCCTGCCTTTGGGCTTACAGGCGCTCAAACCAAATGCAAACATTTTCAATTTAGATTTTGGAAAAGGACATTTTAGTGTCTGGCAATCTCTTTTATCTGGCTTTATTCTTTCTAGATTTCTGGTTGACTGGGGATACTCAGTTTGGGTTTGTTGTTTGTGTGCATTTTCACTCTTTTTTTTTTTTTTTGTTCCCACAAAGTGATGACTCAGAGGATGGCAGCGTGTAAAAGGGTTGTGGATTTTGGTGTCAGGCAGACTTGTGTCTATTGCTTTTTATCTGTCTCCCCTAACAATTATGTGAACACCATGAGAACAGAGATTTTTGTCTGTCTTATTTTCTGCTGTTCCTCAGTGCCTAGCATTGTGCCAGGCATATAGTGGGTGCTCATTAAATAAATAACATGAGAGAATGAATGAACAGGCTCAGATTCTACTCCCTACTTAGAAGCTTTGGGATTTTATGTGAGATTTTTTTTAAACACCCCATATCTCAGTTTATCACCTGCAAAATGGTCATAAAATGTATAAGACAATAGAGAAAGTACCTGGTATAGTCCTGTGTTCAGTAAATTTTGGGAGCTCCCTCTTCTCCTTTTTGTCAACCACATGGTGAACTCTTCAAGGACGAGGACTTAGTTTTATTTTCCATATCCCAGGGCCTGGCACTATCCCTGATACGGAACCTCTTAATCTCAAGTTCATGTGCCCAGTGCCCCGCAAGCCAAACACTGAAACATCAGTGCTTGGAGATGAGAAAGGTTTATTCAAATTAGCCAAAACGAGTAGGTGGGAGCCTGGGTTCGCTCAAATCTACCCCCCTAGAGCAGAAAGCAGGGGGCGTTTATAGAACTAAGGGGCTTGGCAGGAGGGGCTTCAGGGAAACAAAGGGGTCACTCCCGATGAGCCTCTGGGCAATCTGACTGCTGGGCTTCAACAGCTGCTGAGGGCCGGCCATCCTTGATCGCAACCTCCCCGAAGCCATTCTCTTTCTCCTGCAAAAGAAGCTCACAAATCCTTGAGACCCCTGAGTCACCCGTCAAGTTAAACAGGAAAAAAAGCAAATTGGTTTAATATCTACAGCCCCCCTCAGATACCCGGCTTCATCCCTACACATAGTAGGTGTTCAATAACTGTTGAATGAATAAATGAATGAATTTAATCCTCTGTGGGGAGGGGGTGCATGTGAATCCATGAAATTGACTATTGAGGACAGGCCTAGAGAAGATACCTTTCTGTTGTGTCTCATTCCTGTATCTCAGTTTCCATGCAGGGCACATGAACCGAGAATTCTCCACAGATCGCCTAGATCCGTGGATTATGTGGACCATTTGAAACAGAATTTTATACTGGAATTTCTTCTTTTCAGCCAAAAAATACCACTCATAGGATAAAATCTCAGGCCTGTGGTGATTTGCTGACCATAATTCTTTACATATTTATAAGGTTTTATGTTTTATATGTAATTTTTTGCACATTTGTAATGTTATGTTATTTGACCCACTCTGTGAGTTTAGTACACTTGTTGCTATTACACTCGTTGGGCAGGCAAGAAAACTGAGGCAGAGTATGGAGATTTGCCAAAGTCAGACAGTTATTTAGTGGCGTAAAAGTTAGAAACTCCATTTCCTGGCCGCAAACTCTTCACTAAATCATGTAGCTTCCATGATTATTGAGCTGAAAGGAGGGTACAGGTGTTTTGAACTCCTATTCACATTGTCAATATTGCTTATTTGCAAAATCTCCTTGCCTTTTTTTTGTTGTTGTTATATGACCTGAAGTCTGTATCTACTACATCATTTGCAAATTGCTCCAAACTCTAGTTTTATTGTTATTTATGACATATAGTCAATTTCTTAGCTTGCAACTCAATTAATCATGCTTGAGTAATTTTGAAGAGAACATTTGCGTGGTTGAAATTTGGAAGGGGTTGAAGAGTTGGTCTTCCAGCTTTCAGCACTGCTTTCCACAGATGTAACCCAGCTGAGAAATTCTATTTTACTTACCATATTAAGGTGTGTCCATTTCAATGTTCAACAGGGTTATCATCATTACATGTATCTCTCTTTTGGGAAAAACGAAAGAGAAGCATCTCTTTGTTCCTATCTCAGAATAAACTTTCCAAAAGATATTCCTATACTGGCAATTTGAGGCCTAATTTTTTTTTTTTTTTTTTTTACCTCGGATAAAATAACGTGTGAAGCAAACACAAATCAAATGTGACATATGATTTATTTACTGTTGACAGTCCTAGTACGGTCCAAAGCTGTGAAGGATGATAAATTAAGTGCTTCTTTACTCAGTACAGGTGATGTTCAATGCAAACCTCTTTAAAGATGAGTTGGAATATTTTTACAAAGGGGAATTAATGAAATACAATAACCAACTGAGGAGGCAATTATTGGAATGGAGATAAAATAGGTACCTAGGTGATTCTTCTTTAATTTTGCTATAGGTATGGGCATTCAGATGCAGCGTAAATCTTCAAACTGTGGAACATTAGCTCAAAGTTACCCCTGGTTAATTGCTGAATAACAGACAATTCTGTGATTGGGTTCACGCGTTTGTTCTTTACTCCATGGGACTAACAGCTTCCATATCAAGAATGTGTTTTCATGACTTAAGTGCAAACTCTATCATGGCCTGCAAGGGCCTTCCTGATCTGGCACCCTCCCAACCTCATCTTGCTTTATGCTAAGCTTTGCTCACTGCACCCCATCTACATTGGCTTTTCTTCTTCCTCTGGGACATCAAGCTCATTCCCATTGTAGGGTTTCTGTGCTGGGCCTTCTCTCTGGAAAGATTTTCCCCCAGATCTTCACACCAGTGGTTCTTGAATGGGCTGATTTTTTCCCCCAGGCGATATTTGGCAAAGTCTGGAGACATTTTTTATTGTTATGACTTGGAGGTGGGGTTGCTTCTGCTATCTAGTGGGCTGAGGCCGGGGATGCTGCTGAACATCCTACAATGCACAGGATAATCCCCTACAACAAGGAATTATCCAAAATGTCAACAATGCCGAGGTTGAGAAACTCTGAGTTATAGCTGATCTTTCTCCATGTTCAAGTGTTAGCTCAAAGGTCACTTCTCCCTCAGACAGGGGCCTTCCCCCCCACCTTCTCTAAAGCAGCCTTACTCTCTCCTGTTACTTTGTTTTCTTTTCCTTATAGCTCCAAACATTACATGAAATTTTCTTGCCTTATATATTTGTTTACTTGTTTCTTGTCTTCCTTCCTTCTCTAAAATGCAAACTACACTGGAGGAAGGACTTTGTTTGTCTTGTGCACTGCTGTCTTCCCAAAGCCCAGAGCAGTGCCTGGCATTTAGCAGATGCTAAGTACACATTTCTTGGAAGAAAGAAAGGAAGAAAAAAAATAAGAAGAAAGAAAAAGAAAGGAAGGAAGGAAGGAGGAAAAGAAGGAAGGAAGAAAGGAGGTTAGGTTGGATGGATGGAAGGGTGCATGGATGATGGATAATGAATAAAGACTGAAAAAACTGATGGACTTAAAAAATACTCCCCTTTGTAATGATAAGTGACAAAATTTTTTAATAGACAAACCCTGTTTGACCATCACATGGAATTTTATGTTGCCATAAGAATACTACTGGTAATAGTTTCTGGTGAATCATGGAAGTACGTACTGTGAATGGCCATCAATGTGATGATATCCTGTTTTCAGAAGAATCTCACTGGGTCCATTAACACTGGTTTCCAGTCTGAAGGAGTCATCGGCTTCTTTGGTTTGTTAATAGCACAGCTGGAATCTAGGAGACTGATTCTGGGATCTAGTCATTAATATGAGTACTGATGTTTGTCATTGGACAATCTGAGATTCTTCTCTATGTATTTATTCTGAGGATTATGGGGCTTTTCTCCATTTATTTTCTCAGTTATGGCTGTTCTTAATTTTTACTTCTTTGTTTTTACTGCTGCTGGTCATTGTTTCCTGACCTCTTTGGTGATTATGTGTTGACACTGCACTTTTGAGCCTGGCCACATCATTTATAGGAACCTCTTTGTTTTTTGGAAGCATTTATGGATGGTTCAATCAAATATTTTACTTAAGAATTATCGTTAAAAGTCACCTGAATTACCAACTGTGAAATAAAGTTAACGCAATGAAATACATTTAGTCCTGATATTAGACTGAACATAACTGAATCGGTGTTTGATAATTGAGAAGGAACTCAGGATAACAATTGCCTCACAAGCATCATAATGAATTTGAATTGTCCTTGCCCCACAGGTGGGTGAGAGTGTCAAGTCACAGAGAGATTCCCTGGGTGTGATGGCAAATACGTTTACTCTACCGTGGAAAACATATGTTTCGTAAAGACATGACTTTATCGACTTTTCCTCTGGCTTCCTACCGAGCCTTTAAATTCTGGAACTTTCATCACGCTTCCATCCCCCACTCCCAGCCTCGGTCTTTATCCCCTAATTACATGAGCTTAACTTCCCCTGACCTACAGAGTGTCAAGAAAAATTGGCATATAAAGCCCTGTTGTGTTTTGGTCTGACCTGTGGGTCCTTTAAATGAAGCCAGGATACAGTATAGGGGTTTGGGCTGCTAATGTCTGGACACCCTTAAGAAGCATAAATCTCTTCAAACCCAAGGAGACTTGAATGTGGTGATTTCCAGCCTTCTTGGATTTGTGACACCTTATGGCTTGATTTGCTAACACCTTTTTCCCCTTTTTAAAAGTAACAGGTGTGTCATATGTTTATTTAAAAAATTAAAGTAAATCATTATTTATATTTTTATTATTATTTAGCTTTATTTTTGAGGATGAGGGAAGTACTTTGAAGAATTTTTAATGGCCATAATAGCTGGGACTAGCTCACATTTAATCCTCTCTCTATCCTTGACCCCATTACCATGATTCTAGCTATTTTAACTTTACTTTCTTTGAACTGTCATTTGTACTCTGTTGTGTGGTACTTGACCATAAGCTGTTCACTCTTGTTCTCTAATTGCTTCTAGTGTGTTCTGTATCTCCAGTGATATTATTCTCCTCAGATATGACCCAGTTCTAAGCACAATAGATGCACAGTAAAAAAAAAAATCAGTTGAGTACTTGGAGATATCCTTGGTTGGGAGTAGGGGCACAACCCATGTTTGGAACACAAACACTCAGTGCTCATTGGCTAACTTCTCAGAGAAGAGAGAAGCAAATCTGTCCCATGATTGACTAAGGAGGCATTCTCTACAAATTCCATGAAAAGAGCAGTGATAGCCATCCCGCCAGACATTATAAGTGTTTATTCTTTGTGTGCTTGTAGGGAAATCAAATCTTATGAAATGGAATTCAGAGGGCATTAAATGATACCCTTTAGGAATGCCATGATGTAGACAGAAACTCTTGGTTTTTTATTCCAGATGCTTGCTTCTACTCTTTGATAATGTAGGAAGGACAATTGTGGCCATGCTGGCTGTCTTGGTATCTCACCAGCCATCATACATGGCCATGGCCTCCATCCCTCCTGCCCTATTGTGCTGTTCCTCTCAGTGAGGTGGGAGGAGGACCCTCTCCCTGCCAGCATCTCATTCCTTGGATGAGGCTTCCAAACAGCATGGCTTTAGTTTTTCTTACATCTCTCTCAGTATTACAATTCTGTATTTAATTTATTTCTTTAGCTTTTATCTCAAGGGTCTCAGGTCAAGTTCCTGTAAATGAGGTTGGATTGAGAGATAAGAGAGACATTCCATTATGTAACATGCTAAAATCTCCCTTTACATCTTTAATAGATCAGTGACCTGGGGTTTAGTCACAGCATCTCCAGTCCTTCTTCCTTTAGGATGAAAATTCTGCCTAGGTGCTCTCCAAATAGTTAGAGGGTGGGCGTTCTACTTGCTCTTATTTGAATCCTAAACCCAATGTTCTGGGAACCTCCCTGTACTGGAAAGCTCGGCTGGTACCTTCCTACCCACAGTGCTTCCTAAAGGAAACTTCTTTACTCTCTGTACCTACCTGCAGTGGGTCACAAATATTTAGATTACGGTTGGCCATCTGACTCAGAGGTGACCAATTAATAAGTTTGCCAGTTATACAGCATCGTTCGAGAAATGAGCTGAACAAATTTGAATCTCACCCTTAGGAGTTTCAACTGGGAAACTTGGAGAGCTCAAGGCAGCTAGAAGCAGGGGCAGAAAAATGTCTTAAGTTAGAGTCATGGCCAGCCAGAGTTACATGCAAGTAGAACTTAGGATGGAGCAGAAACTATGAGTAAAGAGAAGTGTCCAGTTGTTAGATGGGGAGAATGGTGCAGAAATGCAGAGAGAAGTTAAAATAATATGAGAAATAGACCATGAGACTGATGTAAAAGCTGGGGAAAGTATTCAGCCCGTAGATACGCCTCCATTCCTTTTTTTTTCCCTTGGCTTATTTCTTTATGGTGTTTTCTTTTCTTTCTTTCTTTTTTTTTTTTTTTAAAGATTTTATTTATTTATTTTTTTCCCCTAAAGCCCCAGTAGATAGTTGTGTGTCGTAGCTGCACATCCTTCTAGTTGCTGTATGTGGGACACGGCCTCAGCATGGCTGGAGAAGCGGTGCGTCGGTGTGTACCCGGGATCCAAACCTGGGTTGCCAGCAGCGGAGCACGCGCACCCAACCACTAAGCCACTGGGCCGGCCCTCTTTTTTTTGCTTTTTAATTATTTTATTTGGAGTCATATTGGCTTATGACATTGTGTAAATTTCAGGTGTACATCAATATATTTCAGTTTCTGTATAGACTGCATTGTGTTCACCACTGAAAGTCCAGGTTTTTCTTTGTGTGTGTGAGGAGGATTAGCTCTGAGCTAACATCCGTTGCCAATCCTCCTCTTTTTGCTGAGGAAGATTGGCCCTGGGCCAATATCCACGCCCATCTTCCTCTACTTTGTATGGGATGCCGCCACAGCATGGCTTGATAAGCATATGTCGATGTACGCCCAGATCCAAACCTGCAAACCCCGGGCCGCCAAAGCAGAGCGCGAACTTAACCACTATGCCACCAGGCCAGCCCCAAAAGTCTGGTTTTTATCCATCTCCATATGTATGTGCCCCTTTACCCCTTTTGCCATCCCCCTAACCCCTTTTCCCCTGCTAACCACTAATCTATTCTTCTGATCTATGTATTTGTTTATCTTCCACATATGAGTGAAATCATATGGTGTTTGTCTTTCTCTGTCTGACTTATTCTTCTCAGCATAATGCCATCAATGTCCATCCATGTTGTTGCAAATTTTGTCTTTTTTTATGGCTGAGTAGTATTCCATTGTATACATATACTATATCTTCTTTTATCCATTCATCCATTGATGGGCACTTGGGTTGCTTCCATGTCTTGGCTATTGTGAATAATGTTGTGATGAACATAGGAGTATATATATCTTTTTGAATTATTGATTTCATGTTCTTTGGATAAATACCCAGTAGTGGAATTGCTGGATCATGTGGTATTCCTACTTTTAATTTTTTGAGAAATCTCCGCACTGTTTTCCATAGTGGCTGTACTAGTTTGCATTCCCACCAGCAGTGTATGAGGGTTCTCTTTGCTCCACCTCCTCTCCAACACTTATTTCTTGTCTTGTTAATTATAGCCATTCTGACGGGCATGACGTGATATCTCATTGTAGTTTTGATTTGCATTTCTCTAATAATTAGTGATGTTGAACATCTTTTCATGTGCCTGTTGGCCATCTGTATATCTTCTTTGGAAAAATGTCTGTTTGTATCCTCTGCCCATTTTTTGATCCGATCGTTCATTTTTTCTGTTATTGAGTTGTATGAGTTCTTTATATATTTTGGAAATTAACCTCTTGTCAGATATATGATTAGAAAAAAGAACAAAGCTGGAGGTATCACACTCCCTGACTTCAAAATATGCTACAAATCTATAGTAATCAAAACAACATGGTGCTGGCAGAAAAACAGACACACAGATCAATGGAACAGAATTGAAAGCCCAGAAATATAAAACCATACATCTATGGGCACATAATCTTCGACCAAGGAGCCAAGAACATCGAATGGAGGAAGGAAAGTCTCTTTAATAAATGGTATTGGGAAAACTGGTCAGCTACGTGCAAAAGAATGAAAGTACACCATTGTCTTAGACCATATGCAAAAATTAACTCAAAATGGATTAAAGTCTTGAATGTAAGACCTGAAACCATAAAACTCCTCAAAGAAAATATAGGCAGTACGCTTTTTGACATCGGTCTTAGCAGTATCTTTTCGAATACCATGTCTACTCAGGCAAGGGAAACAAAAGAAAAAATAAACAAATGGGACTACATCAGACTAAAAAGCTTCTGCAAGACAAACAAAACCATCAACAAAATGAAAAGACACCCCAGCAACTGGGAGATCATGTGGCTCCATTCTTGATGGTTTCCCATTTCTACTTGATATGTATGCTTACAATAAACTCTCCTTTTAATGAGCTTACTTGAATGAATCTTTCCTTTGATATCAAAAAGCCTGAGCCTGATTTTTTTGATATGTATTCTCTTTGAGTGATCTACACACTTATGACTTCAGTACTCTTTATAATCTGCCGCCCTCAAATTTTATCTTTAGTCTAGACTTCTTTTCTTCACTTTCAGATCCTTAAATGTACAGATTCCTATTGGTCATCTCCTAGATGCTTTGCAGGCTCCTTTAAATCAGCCTTTCTTCAGTGGAATTAATCACCCCTTTCCCACAGCTTCAACTTGCTCCTCCTCCTATATTTCCTCTCAAGTGACTAACACCATCATTTGCTTAGTTGTCTAAGCCTTGATTTCTCTCTCTCTCCCAGTCTTTCGTTTTATATGCAGTTGGTCACAAATTGTATAGATTTTTGCCTCCTCAATGTCTCTAAACCCATCACTATTCTCTATTCACAGTATTCACTGCTGTAGATCAGTCCTCTATCATCTCTTACCTAGACTATAGCTACCACTTCCTAAGTGGTCTCGCTGTCTCTGATGTGGACCACTCACCATCCATCCTCTTGCCCTCTGGAAGCCCATTCTCTAATTTGCTTCCAGAGTGCTCTTTCTGAAAGGTATATATGAGCATGACAAATGTCTCCAATGGCTTCTTTTTATACCTTCAGGATAAAGTCTAAAGTTTTTAGCAAGGCTAAAAATCCCTTTGTGACCTGGCCTCCTCTACTTTTTCCTATAATAAACAAGACACAGTTCCTGTCCTCAACCCTCAAGAGACTAACAAATACACAGAAAATACTTGGATTATAAATACTAAGAAAAACGTAAGCAAGCATAGGGTGCTATGCACATAGAAGGGCCACCTAACCCATGGTGGGGTAGGGGAGGGAGAGGAGGCTTCCAGATCCCCCAGCCTAAGCCAAGGCCTGAAGGAAGAGGAATGTTAACCACATCAGGGGGTAAGTAAGATAGGAGAGGGAAAGAGTGGCCCAGGCAGAACAACCGCATGGACCAAGGTCTGGAAGCAAGCATCATGCTCTTGAACTGAGAAAATCAGTCCAGTGGAGCATAAAGAATAGTGGTGCTGACTGCAACTGAGGCCACACTGGGTCTTATGAGCTCTTTTAAGGAGTTTAGACTCTATTAAAGCAGCAACCGACAAGCAAGATTAGAATGTTGATTAAGCAAAATAAGCTATATAATTACCTAGAAGAATATTTATTTTGGGGATTCTTGGAACAGACTTGATTACATCTTAGGTTTGTAGTTTTTTAAGGATCACAGTAAGATTACTCTAAAATGAATTTTTATTGACTGTCAGAGCACAAAGGTGAAAGAAACCTCCAGAGGTCATTGAGATTTTAGCCCTGCCTTTAGGCAGAACCTTACATAAATCTTTCCAGACAGATGGGTGTTTGCTGGCAAAGGTATTCAGCCGCAAAGAAGTAATCGCTGCTTTTGTTGACAGATTTAGAGATGTTTTGCCAAACGCTATCTTAAAATACTATGATTGGATGTAATTTTGCAAAAATGAGTCTATAATGGAGGTGATTCACTTGCCGTATCAGCTAAGGAGTATCTTCTATTTACAGTTTATTTAATTTACATTTGATTAATTTACACTGAGTGCAAGCAGTTACTCTATAATTATCTCTTTGCCTGCATCAGGGTACAGGCAACATTATGTTTGGAAAATGGTGAAGCCAGAAGATGTTAACATAGAAAACACCCATTAAGTAATCTCTTTCACCTACTTACCATCAAAGCAAACCTTTATAACTTTAGATTCATGAGGAGTTTTTCAAATCTGTATTTCCCACGCATCCTAACACTAAATGTTATTTACCTTGCATTTTCACAATTTAATCTCTAAGCTGTTACAAACCACAGTTTATTTTTGTTTGTTTAGTCCTGCTAACTCCACCGTCATTAGGGAAAGCAGTTATTTAAGAAAGAGCTTTCAGGAAATTATGTACGTGTATATCCTATGAACTTCTCATGGGCAAGAACTATGTTCTCTTTAATCACTTATTCTTTTAATTTTTAAAATATTTATTGTGCATTTCAGAAATTATGGTGGATGGAGCGTCAACGTACATTTGACTTCAAATAATTGTCAGCCAAAGCTCAGCAAACTATAGCCCTTGGGCCAAACCCGACCTGCTGCCTACTTTTGTATGGCCTTCGAGCAAAGAGTGGTTTCCACATTTTTTAAATGGTTGAAAAACATTCGAAAGAGGACTATTTCATGAAATTCGAATATTATATGAAATTCAAATTTCAGTGTTCATAAATAGTTTTATTGGAACATAACTGCACTCATTCGTTTACACATTGTCTGTGAGTGCTTTTGTGCTGTAAGGCACATTGAGTAGTTGCAATGGAGACTGTATGGTTCGTCAAGTCTAAAATGTTTACAACCTGACTCTTTACAGAAAAAGTTTGCAGATCCCTGGCCTACAGTAATCATGGTAATCTCATTTCCCTTGCTAATGAATGGTTTGTGAATGAACATAAAACCTAATCCTGGGAAACGGAATATGAGAAGTATGCTGAGGGCTTTCTGGTAAAAGTTTCTACCTCCTCTAAAGAAAGCACAGGAAAAGACAGTTCCTTTCTTCCTTTGTCACTGTTGCACCTGAATGTGGGGCCTGGAGCTGTGGCAGCCATCTTCTGCCCATGAAGACTCCCAGCTGAAGGCAAGGCTGCCTCCCTGAGATGGCAGCAGGAAGAATGGGAAGAGCCAGGTTCTTGATGTGAATGTTGAATCATTGAATGAGGCCTGCATCCTATCCTGCCTTTGTACTTCATGTTGTATAAGATAACATACTTTCTTAACGCTAAGCCAGTTTGAGGTGGGGTTTTCTGTTCCTTGGTGCCAAAGCTTCCTACATAGGCCTCTATAATACACCAGCCATTATGCCAGGCATTGGGAATACAGTAACAGCAAAAATGAAGTAAAACATAGTCCCTGTGCTCTACCAGCTCTGTCTAGCAGGGACGTATTTCTAAGAAATATGGGATAAGAAATGTTTAAGGCTGCCTAGGGGGTCAGGGTGATCCCCTAGGGTGATTTGGACTTCATCAGGTCAGTTTATAGGGGACCAACATTTTTAGGAAAAGAGAAGAGTAAATAAAAAGGCACAGGAGAGATGAAATACTATGGTGTTTGGGGTTGATAACCACACAGTTGGGTATGGCTGCGGAGGAGAGGAGTAGTCAGAATTTCCATTGCACGGAACTTGGATGCTGTTGCAGCAACCACTACTACTACTCCTTCTAGTATAAAAACAACTACTACAAAAGAATTGATATTAACAACAACAGGTATTATTTATTGAGTACGTACTAGATTAGGCACTTTAAATGTATTCTCTCATTTGATTCTCATCAGAATTCTGTGGGGACGGTCCTATAGTCATTCACGTTTTAAAGATAATTTACCAAGGCACAGTGAAGTTAAATGACTTATCCAAGGTTACTTAGTAAGTAAGTATAGAAGTGGGAATAAAACCTTGGTCTTTCTGATACAAGGCTGATGTCATGATTAGTATGCATAAAGCCTTAGAGGTCCTGTGGGATAGAGTGCAGTCAAGTCTTGTTGCATATTTCATATCCAATGGATTTGGTGACTCTTGCACATCTTGCACAACCATTATTGTAGCTTCAGGAGCTGCAGTACAGTTGAATTTTCAGAGCTGTTTTTTTATCTTTTTAAAGTACACATGTGAAAGTGAACATGGAAATTTCAGACATGAACTTAGACTTACAACTTCAAGTGCTTCACAGCTGTGCCAATGGGCATTCTTGACAGTGTAGTTTGTACAATAGAGAATTTAAAGATTTTTTTAATGCCGATATCTATGTATTCTAATGTCCAGTTGCAATATAAATACATGTTACTCTACCTAGTTGCATTCTATATATACATGTCCTAAAATGCAGATTTCCAATACCCTGCTTTATGAAGCAAAAATTTAAGGTGCAATGAGAAGAGGACAATTTCAGAATCCAGAGGCGGTGGCAAATACCTAGATCACATGAAAAGCAGAGCAAAAGTGAGTTGTTAAATGCCAGGGTGTCAGAGGCAATTAAGAGAAGTGGTTTCAAATGAGTGGGGCTGATGGGAAAGTGAAAAGGAAATGAGAGAGGCTCTGGGGTCACATGGGAATAAAGTGACAAAGACAGGGGCTAGAAAGGAGGGTGGTGGAAAATGCAGGAGGTCATTTGTGGCTGGATCTGAAAAGAATGGGATGAGTTTGCAGATGGAACGTGGTCCAAGTGGGAGTGAGGGCAGGGTTCTGTGGCTGTGTGGAGGCATCGTGAGACACCTGGGCCCTGGGTTCAGATGGGCTGTATTCCAATCCCAGCTCTGCCACTGTACCACCCAGAGAGGTAACTAAATCTTTGAAGCCTTTTTCCCTCATCTGTAAAATGGGGATAATCAAAGCATTTACCTTGTAGCATTGTTAGGAGGATTAAATGGAATCACCTATGTTAAATGCTTAGTACAGTGCTAGACACATAGTAGTGTTCAATAAATATCAGCTGCTTTGATATTATTATTATCATATCTGGCAGGAGAGAGTAATCAATCTTCCAAACTCCATGCAGACTCTTTCTCACAAGGCAGAACCCCGATGCCTGTCCAGGACAGGCATTTAAAGCAACTGTTGAATGAATGAATGGCTCCTACCCCTTGAATTGTTATCATTATTAGTTTTTGGTTGGACCATTTCTGCAGTTGATTTACCCGTCCTTGTGCAAGGGTATACAGTGGTGAGAATTTTAATGCATGAGTGGTTTGGGCAACAGCCTTAAAATGTCTTATTTTTACTACATATTATTATAGCATTACATTCATAGTTAGGGGTCAGCTGCCATTTCCTGAGGTTTATAACATGCCTGTTTTAATTAACATCAAGCTAAATTTTGGCATACAGGTGGTCAGCCCAGATGTGAATGTTATTTTTAAAAGTGCCTTATGGCTGTTAAATCTCTTTCTTTAAAATAGCAAAACATATATGAGTGTGTGCGTGGTGGGGGAGGGGGGGTGGAGCACAGTAAAAATCTGAAATACTGATTATTTCAGGCCTTCTTTAGACAAGCTTCAATGATGAAAAGATTCCTTCAAAATTATTAAAATATGCTTACATGGGCCACAAACTAATAAATTGAATAGAAGCCAGAATAACAATAAAAATGAGGTGGCCACACACTGGATAGATAAAAGAAAGGGTTGCATATACATTCTGCAGTTTAGAAAAATAAGCACAGAGCATGAGTAATATGTCACAGGGATGCTGTTAATAGAGGTGGGAGACAGACACAGGGCTTCTAACTTCTATTTAGAGATAAAAGAGTGCCCCAATTTTTAGTTTGTCTAAATAATACATCCTGAATATGTGTGTATGAGCACACAGTATACACACAAATACCTTTTCTCTCTTTCTCTGACACACACCTATCACATGTATACTCACCATACACACATAAACACCTATTATAATCTCAATCACTAATAGATGTATGCTGAGTTCTGGAAAATTAATTTCCTCTCCTTGAGCCTTATTTTTTCATTTCTAAACAAGGATGCTGAGCCTGATGACTCATGCAAGTCATCATTGATACGCCCTTCTTCTTTATCCCATATCCAATCCTTTGCCAAGTCCGGTTAGTTTTACCTCCTACATATTTATCAAACCTTCCTACTTCTCTTTGTCTACTACCACTTCATCTAAAGCTACTGCCGTCCTGGTCTGGGCCACTGCAGTAGCTTCCAGCCTGATCTGGCTGCATCTACTGTTGCCTGCCTCCAAGTCTATTTTCCGCACTACTTCCAGAGCTGTGTATTTCCAATGAAATCTAAACATATTATGACCCTGCTTAGGACACTTGGCCTTCCAGTCATTGCTCTTTGGCTAAAGATAAAACTCTTCACCATGGGCGTCAAAGGTCTGCAAAATCTTGGCCCTGCCTATTTCTCCTACCATGACCTTCTGGATTTCTATGCTCTAAACATTCTGGATTTCTTTCAGCCTTTTGTATTTCCCACACTCCCTACTAACACTTAGCCTTTTTGCCAAAAATGGTCTCCTCCTTTCTTTCACGCGTTACACAATCAGTTGGACCTAAAATTCCTTAACCTGGAGACAAAGTCTTTCTGTCTATAGTGAAAAGGCGTGTGCGAATTTAAATACCTTTGGGGCAAGGAGCGCACTGATTGTATGAAGGTGTAAATAACATATCCTGTTTTTTTTATAGGCAATATGTCTTGGTGAAGGAAAAAAAATTAGAATCAATGACTGAATTCCCAACCATTATTCAAGGACACTGACTCCATACAAATTCCAAGTTATGAGTATCTCTCCCTTCTCAGATCCCATCTGAGGTAAATACTAGTATTATTCCCCATTCCGTGGGTGAGGACACTGAGGCTAGGAGAAATTGAATAATTAACCTAAAAGCATGTAGTTCATAACTGGCTGGCCTGGAATTCAAACGCAAGATCTGTTGGATTCTAGAATTATAGCTCATTAATGTTATTGCTCAGCTCCCTCCATGTGGAAGAATGAAAAGACACCAGTGTAGGGTTTTAGATGCCAATGCTAACAGCTGTCAAAATTCAATACAACTTTTAGTGTCTAGCCTTGTGAGTCAATTGTTTATCTGGTGTTAAAGGATAGTAATCCAATAAAATTTGACCCAATGACAGTGCATCACCATTAGTCTCCAAAGTCTTTTGTGTAACTGGAAATTGCTGGTTTCCAATGGAACTTCCCAATGGAAGTTTCCCGATCCTTGGATGATACCCTGGAAATAGTAGAGTGAGCAAGTCCCACCCATGGACAGGGTAACTCTGGCTCTCTTGCCATGTTTATGGCAAACATTCAGTGAGCTTGCTAGAATTAAATGGCAAAATTCATCACAACTAATTTCTATTTGTCATCTATTAAGCTACATCGTTTTGTCCTCAACGTCAGGTTAAATAATGAACCTCTCGCAATGGAGTAAATTAACCTCCACTTTATGTTCGTGTCATTGTCAAATGGAAACATCACTTGCACAAATGAAAAAGATTTGTTAGTAACATGAATGCACAAGCTCCACTCTAGTAAAAGATGAAAGCGATTGAGACCTTGTCATAATGCATTGTCGCAGAGCCCCTTGTTATTTATGACGCCTGCTGTAATCTTTGGAGATTATTTTTGGCAATGGCAATTAGCCCACAGTGCATCGGGGCAATTATGGGGCAGAGTCTGTCTCTGACAGGTATGCTGCCCTGGCTTCAAGAGGCCGTGATCCTTGAGAAATGCAGTCCCATCTGCGTGCTGCCAGGAGTTCATCTGGCTTTCTCGTCAGCGGAGACTGGAGAAGTGAGCTATGCATGGCCAGTTACCTGTAAATGCTCAGTTGCCTAACGTGGGAACCTTCTTGTTCACATTGCTGCCTGATTCTGGAAGGTCACAGCCCTTGCTCCTAGACAGGATCCAGCATAATCTGTCTTTTGCTTGATTTCTTTCATACCTTGTCAGTGCAAACATTTCTCAGTTGTTCAGATCCTGATTGTCTAAGTGATAATTTATTTGAGTCCTTCCCTTCTCTCTTTACTGTTTCACTTGTAACTATGGGCCGTTTTATTGCATGTTTGCCCTTTTCTTAGGAAGCAGAGAAAAAGACTAATGATAATGCATTCACATACTTGTAGGAACGAAATTTCTACTCCCTTTCTGAAAAGCAGGTCAGCAAAGAGGATCAAAAGCTTCAAAAAATGTGAGTACTATTTGACCCAGGTGTGCTGCTTCTAAGAATTTACCCTAAGGAGTCAAGTGTGTTATGTGCACAAAGATTTAGCTGCAAGTCTTCTTTATATTAGAGGGCTTAAGACGGGGAGAGGATGAAGTATGTATTTGGCTACCTCTTGGTTGCTGAGGTAGAAGGTTTGTTGAAGACATAATTTGGGATGGCTGCTCAGGCAACAATTCCCCTGCTGGTTATGTCTAATCCTTTTTTTCTGGTAGCATTCCCTGCTCCCATTGGCCATGGGGAGGACTCATGTGGCCCAGGCCTATACAATTGCAATATTCATCTCTCTGACCCAGCAATTGGTCCAGGTGTGGGTATGCAAACCCAAACCACTCCATCAGAATTCTTTCCTGAGATTTTTTAGGAAACGAAGCTCAGATAAATGCACTTTCTTTCCATTTTTATTTGTAGAATTGTAAGGATGTGAGCTATCAGCTGCCTGGGTGTTTCCAATCTCGTGGAGAAGGCATACTGGCCAGTGAAACTGACACTGTGAGTAAAACTGAAATATACCTGACACAATAGCTCAATCTGAGGCATTTATAAGACCTGTGATGTAAATGACCCACACTTTTCCTTAATTCCTCTTGAAATGGAAAATTGGAAGCGGGGACATTCTCATCTGTCTTGAGAAGGGTCTCAGTTTCTCCATATTATAAAATGAACTCAACAATACCAATCTGTTCCCACCAAGGGGTGAAGCAAGGTTGTGTGAAAAGAGAGTTCATCAAATACTTTGAGATCCTGGACTGAAAAGCATCTGAAGCTCTAAAGTGCAATTAGCACTTTCCTCTTTCTTTTCTTTTTTCTTTTTGGCATAAAGTTTTGAAAAAGTTACTTTAAAATGTTCTATTAAATTGATTTTCAGGATCGTGAATGCTGGAAGATTGACAGCTCTGGGAAGAGCGCCATCTCTCAAGTGCACGTTTTAGGAGGAGCAGTGAGTTGATTGTGCCCTCCCCCCCACTACCTTACGAGGCCTCTGCTGACATGATGTGATGTGCCCAGCACTCAGCACGGGAGGAAGATGTTTCCGTGACTCATGCGGCTCTCTCTCTTTTTGCCATTTCTGCCAAGTTACTTTGACTTCATGGCACGTCTTTGTGAGTATGAATCGAAGCACCTCTAACTTGTGCCATCTGGATCACTGACTGTGGTAACTAGGGAGAATTGGGAAGCAGGTACAGATCATCTTCAACCTCTGCTGTCTGACTCAGGGATAGATTGGCTGCAAAAACCAGAAACATAGCCCAGCTGGCAAAAGTAAAGGTGAAAGTGGAGTTTTTATTTCAACTGGCCATCACATGTTTATGCAGGAAGCAAAGCACAATTGGGCCCCTCAGAGAAAGGCAGGAACTGAGGTGCCTCTCTGGGTCTCAAGGGTCACAAAATCTCTCTCGTTATTGCTTGTCTCTCTGCTCCAGCTCTCCCTGCTTACACGTGCTCTAAATGGACCCCTCAACCTCTATTTAGCCTCCACTCTACTCAACCTCTACAAGTCCCCTGAGACATCTAACTAATTGAGTCTCTGTGTGTTTCTTGGTTCAAATGAGAGAGAGAGAGAGATAGAGAGAGAGAGAGAGAGAGAGCACAACTGATGGTTCATTGAGCCTATGGATTGATTTTTTGTTTTTTCTTTTTTCTAAGATTTTTTTCTTTCTTTCTTTTTTTTGTGAGGAAGATCAGCCCTGAGCTAACATCCATGGTAATCCTCCTCTTTTTGCAGGGGAAGACCAGCTCTGAGCTAACATCTATTGCCAGTCCTCCTCCTTTTTTTCCCCAAAGCCCCAGTAGATAGTTGTATGGCATAGCTGCACATCTCTTTTAGTTGCTGTATGTGGGACGCCGCCTTAGCATGGCTGGACAAGCGGTGCGTCGGTGTGCACCTGGGGGATCCGAACCCCAGGCCGCCAGTAGCGGGGCGCGCACACTTAACCGCTAAGCCACGGGGCCGGCCCCCACTATGGATTTATTTTTGTTGGCTCAGGTGTCATTCCCAGTTGAATCATCTGTTTCCAGAGATGACCATGGCTGTGTTGGGTTGTAGAGAGGAGCAGAGTAGAAAGGGGTGTTGGTGAGTAGGCAAGAACTGGCATTGCTAGTCCATCCTTCCATTGGTGGATGGCTTTGTAATATAGCAAGTTGGCTAGGCTGAACTTGTTTCCCAGAATCTCTTTCCTGGTATGTTTCCTGTTAGAGTGGCCCACAGAGAGATTCCTTGTGTGAGATTTGGAAGTTGGAGGTGAAGCGGTAGCCATTTTGTAGCTCACATCCATTGTACCTTATCTACAGGCTCACCTCCTTGGTATGAGGCAGCAGCCAGGCAGGTCTGCAACTGTGCCTCCCTCCTGAGGACCCTCCTTCAGCGTCTCCGACTCCTGAGCCATGTGTGTGCTTAGCTCGATGGTGAAAAGCCCTGGCTTCTGCAGGAAATCCACATCATCAAAGTCAGAGGCAGTGAGAACTGCCATAGGTTCTAGTTCATCCTTGTGGGCTCCAGCTCATACAATGGCTTCCAGCTTGTCCTTGCTCTCCCTCACTTTACATCCATCTTCCCTTTCCCACTGCCTGACCTGCAGGCTCCAAGATCCAGCATGAAGATGACAGCCTTACAGAGACTGCTTAACCAGCTCCCACAGTTGAGTAAAGTCAAGTCCCTGTAACAAATCCATAATATACACATATGTCTATATAAACATACATATCCCTGCTAGTGGTCCTGCTTCTCTGATTAAATCCTGACTGATACAGTTGATCATCGGCACCTTCATCTAGCTTACAGAGATTCCTTTCTTTCTGCACAGTGCTTTTATCTTCTTTTTAGTATTCAGATCCTCTACTGAAAACTATATTCCTTGGGGAAATTTCTTGTACATTTTGTCATCTTAGTAGTATTTTCTACCTATCAGTGTAGTAAATTAATTCACACTAAGTTATTAGTTAGGAGGCCATTGAGTGATTAGGGACAATCCCATGATTTCCTGCCTAGCCCACCTTTATTTCCTGCTACTTCTCTCCCTGTTCATTGCAGTGCAACCACAATTATCTTCTTCCAGTTCCTTGAATATGTCAATATCATTTAATATTTGTCACTTTTTCATGTGCTGTTCCCTCTACCTAGAATGATCATCCTCTAACTCTTCAGGTGTCTGTGTTTGATTCTTCTTAAGTCTCATCTGAAATGTACTCTGCTTGAAGAGGCCTTCCAATATCACCACATATTGTGTTGAACTTGTTGATGGGTAATGGCTGTTTGGACCATCATTCTTAAGAAGGATTCCAAGACTGAATCTGGGCTTCAAATGAAAGGGTGTTATGATTGATTAGTGATGTCTGCCACTGGTGTGGGATGGAGAGCTGCGGGATTCTTTCTGTGTATTTTCCTGCTTTGGCTTAAAGGATTTTGACGAAAACTCTAAATTCTGGCCTTGCTGCTGACTTGCTATATGACTTTCACTTAGTCATGTGACTACTCTGCCTGAGTTACCTCACCAACAAGTACCCACAATGAGCTCATAGATCACCAACACACGTGAGTGATGGTGGGGTAGGGGTGGACATGGGTGCTCAATAGATAAAGGTGAATATTCAATGACATTTGGAGTTCTTGAAGAAGCAAGAAAACTTTAATGCCTTATTTTTAGAAATAATGGCCTCTCACTTGTATTTCTAAGCAAATATTTATATGAAGAAACTATTAAATTTGGATTTAAAAAGCTGAAAAAAAAAATAAAAAGAAAGTGCATGCGGAAACCAGAAGGCTGCCTCGTTCTCTGAGGGTACGAGAAGGAAGGAGGCAAGAAACTAGGGGTCTCTCTGGGTTGTACAGTACTAACCAACATTGTGACCTTCAAGCAAGTCCATTAACCTCTCAGGACAGCAGCTTTCCAATCGGTAGCAGACATACTGTACTTCTTCAAGATTCAGTGTGTCAAACTTCCTGTAATAAAAATGTTGGCAAGATGGAGAGACTCTAGAAAGTGGTGAAATTAAAGGGTAGGAGAGAGATTCTCTGGGGAAAACAATGGGTTTGCTGGCTGCTGATACAGGACTGCAGTGTTGCTTTAGGGAAGGCGGGGAATCTTCAAATCTCTTTTCCCTGGTGTCTCTATCCAGTTTTGATCTGCGACTTCAAATTAGTGTGTGAATGACAAGACACTACAAAGAAGCATTAGGTGCTTTTGTGGGCAGCCTTCATGTGTCCAGGGCGGGAGAGAGGGCAGAGCTGAGGATCAGCCTCGGTCCAGAAAGACACTGCTGCCTGCCAACTGCCCCTTGGGGAGCCCAGCAGCAGGCTGGGCAGTTTCATGACTCCAGGCAAGTCTGATCAATAAAGGGTGCCCTTACTATAGCAACGCAGCATGGTGGCAGGGCAGCCCATGGATCACGTGCCCCCTCCCCAGACACTGTGGAGTTTGGAGCAGGCAATTAGAACTTGGGGGCAGCTTCTCTCAGAGGTCGAAGAGCTGACAGATGAGCAAAGAGCTTTCCTGCTCCTCCATCCTTGTATGGGCATGGAAGACTTTTAGCCCACTCACCTGTAGTATTAGCCCTTCTTGCTTGGATTGTATCAGAAAAGTCACAGAAAAGGCGTAGGAGTAGAAGCATGGGGAAGTTAAGAAAAGGAGGAAATTCTCTTATTAATAATAACAATAACAATAATGACAGCTAATTTTTGTTGTTTGCGTGCCACTTTGATTCATGTCTGTCTCCCCTCTAGACTGTAGCTCCACTAGCACAGAGACAATAAGTGTTGTCACATACCTCTGTGTACACAGCATCTTGTGCTCAATATGTATTTACTGAATGAATGAGTCAATTGTTTATTGTAAGGCAGGTACCGTGTTGGGGGTTTAATATAGATGTTCTTGTTCAATCCAGATAATGATTCTGTAAAGTAAGTACTATTGTACCCCCCATTTTATTGACAAATGAAAAAGAGGCTGCTAGAATCAAAACAACTTGCCTAATGTCAGCCAGGAAGCATCTCTGCTATTATAGGAGGCACCTTGGTTTTATAGTTACTAAAGCAGGTGACAATATTGACATTTTGGGTTAGATAATTCTTTGTCGCAGGGGACTGTCCTGTGCATTGTAGGACCTTAGCAGCACCCCTAGCCTCTACTCACTAGAAGCCAGCAGCACACCTCCTCCTTCCCATTTGTGACAATCAAAAATGTCTCTAGATATTGCCAAATGTCCCCTTAGGGGGAAAATCACCCCTAGTTGAGAGCGATTTTACTAAAGGAAAGCCCAAGCTGAGCTGAACTCTGAAAGACGCTTTATTTTGCCTGCTCTTTACAGTGTGTATGAAGAATGGTATATATGCAAAGGTGATGCTTCAGTGGGATTTTTGTAAAGCCGCTTGGGTTTGTTTATGTGCGTATGAGCAAGGGGAGCTCAGCCAGGAGACATATCATGTGTGGGCTCTGGGCTCACAGCACACTGGTTATAAACTGGGCAACTCAGCCTGGAACCTGGAAGAAGGGAGAGGACCCCAAAGTGCCTGGGAGGTTCCTCCTGAGAATCACATTAGCTCTGACAGAAAATTGCATCTGTCCTGGAATGATGGAAAAATCAAAGGCTTAGGATACCTCAAGACTCTGATGTGAGTGTTCGTGGACAAGTCATTTAATTCCTCTGAACTTGTTTCGTCATCTGTAACATCAGGGATTCTGGGAAGACTGGCTTGGTTGATGGTCAGTCCTGAGGCACCCAGGCTGACAATGGCTCATGGTGTGTGTGAGAAGACAAAAGGGATAGGCCAACCTAAACGTTCTCCAGGAATGACATCTTTATTGCTATTATTGTCCTCATAATTTGTAACCTGCATTGAGTGCTTTCTATGTGCCAGGCACTGTTCTAAGAGTTTCATATGTATTAACTCACTTAATCCTCATAATCTCTGATAAACACAGCCATGTAAAAATGCCTGACTGGCTGATCACAGAACTGGATTCCAATGTCTTTCCCTTGTCAGCATTGTTTAGAGCAGCCAGTTGAAGTTCTTATTATCAATGAATTCAAAAAATATAATTTTTATTCCTATTGGCTGTATATGGAAATTTGGGACCCATGATGTATTTTATTCCATATGACATATATGGTAGATTAGTTTCACAATTATTCCTAAAGCAAGTTGGGACCTTCATGCTGATGGGAGAAGCAAAATAGTTTCATATGATTCTCCCACAATACAATACATATTGCATAATTTTCTTATTGAGAAGAATGATGTTTTCCAGATGCAATCATATATAAACCTAATTATGAAATATCCACCAGGGTATAATTTAAATTAATCTATTCTGGTTTTTAAAAAATGCATTCCTTCCACACTAAGATATATTATTTATACTTTAGAAAACTATATAATTTGAATTTTTAACTATCATGGCTAATTCCTCAAAGGAAGGCAACTAGTCTTTGGAACTTCTGTCATTTGTTGTAGTAAATCTCCTGTTCGTTTCTAAATTCTGTTAAATTCTTTGTATTCTTTGGGTTTGGAGGTCCCACAGTCCAGGTAGGGATAGTGTTCACAGACCTATATTCTAAACTATTCTCTTCTACCATTTTGCTTAAAGCAATTGTTTACAAACTTTTTAATGTCATGTCACCATCAAAAAAGATTTTTGAGCATGAATATAATGTATGCACAATTGCTATAAATTATATACATATTACTCTCTTGCTGCATATTAATATTAGCAAAGTTCCACTTGTTTCCTTTTTTTTAAACAAAAATAAGGATAAATTCAAACTGTAATGTTTCCACATCCATTTGAGTAATTTTTCACACATCCCATTTGAGAGTCTACTATTACAGAGAAGTAATATAGTCTATTTTCTTATTTAATAAATGGGGGATATTATTCATCTTGCTTATCTCACAGAGTTGTAAAGAGCATCAAATGAAACAATAGTGATTACAGTAACTGTATCAGTTAGCTATTGCTGTGTAACAAACCACCCCAAAACTCTCAGTGGTTTAAAACAATATTTATTAGCTCACGATTCATGGTTCAGTAATTTGGACTGAGTTCTTTTGCTGGTCTTAACTGGGCTCGTTCTTGTGGTGACACATCATTTGGTGGCTCAGGAGGGGCTAGATGATCCAAGACGGGCTCATTCACATATCTGAGGGTTGGTATTGGCTGTTGGATGGGCCAATGTCGTCTCTTATCCCCAAGGAGGCTAGTTGGGCTTCTTCACATACTGATGGGATTATTCCAAGACGATGAGAACAGAAGTGGCAAATCTTCTTAAGTCCTACACTTAGAACTAATATGTTACTTCTACTGCATCCTACTGATCAAAGCAAGTCACAAAGCTAGTTCATATTTAAGGGGTGGAGAGAAAGACTCTGTCTCTTGATGGGAGTTGCAGAGTGCTTAAAGCTGTGTTATTTTAATGGTTCCTCCAAATACACTTAAGATATATTGGTAAAGTAAAATTTCCTTAATAATTTGGTTGTCTCTCTGGCTTGAGAGGCTTCATTTTAGAGGACTTACCATGAATTTTCAACTATGTTTTTCTAGAAGTTTCATTTCTCTTTTCACTACACTATTAGAAATTTTAAAGCCATAAATAATCATCTAGTGCAATCTTTTCTTTGATGGTGAAACTGCAGCCTAGGGACATTTGTTATTATGATTATTTCTGCCTCATATACTCCCCAAGGATCTGAGTAGGCTTATAATAGAAAATATAGACATAATAGAAGTGAATACATGAACACAAGTTGTTGTTTGTTTGTTTGTTTTTGTTTGTTTAAGGGAAAATGGAAAGAAGAATGTTTGAATCAGAAAACCTAGGCTGAGGAAAGCTACTGCACTGGGGCGTAAATATAGGCTCCGAACTTTCAAGCAGTTAGGGCAAAAGGAGGATGTGTCTGCGTAGCTCTTATTATCCAATGAAAGATAGCATTATAAGAGACAACCTCTTTTATTCTCTATTTGAACTCAGGGAGGAATTTGCCTTGCAGCTATTTATGTTAGGAGCATCATGTCTTTTTTTTTTTTTTTAAAGATTTTATTTATTTATTTTTCCCCCCAAAGCCCCAGTAGATAGTTGTATGTCATAGCTGCACATCCCTCTAGTTGCTGTATGTGGGACGCGGCCTCAGCATGGCCGGAGAAGCGGTGCACCAGTGCACGCCCGGGATCCGAACCCGGGCCGCCAGCAGCAGAGCGCGCGCACCCAACCACTAAGCCACGGGGCCGGCCCAGGAGCATCATGTCTTGATTGCTGTTGTTATTATGAGATGTTTACATATAGCTGCCTTTTATGCTAATCTTCCATGAGAGAGAATTGTGCTAAGAGTAATAGATAAGAGACTATAAAACTCTTGGGCAGATTTGAAAGAGGTGGCAAATAAAACTTCAAAAAAAATAGAATTATTGAAATAAAAAACTTAATAGATGGATCAAATTGCAGATTAGATACAATTAAAGAGAAAATTAGTGGATTGGAAGATAAACCTGAAGAAATTACACAGAACACAACACAGAGAAACAAAGAAATGGAAAATATTAAGAGAAATGGAGAGTAGGAGAGTCTAAACTGTGTCTGAACAGAGTTCCAGAAGAAGAGAGTAAGAGAAGAGGCAATATTTAAGGAGAAAATGACTGGTAATTGTCTAGAGTTAATGAAAGACATGAATTTTCAGATTAAGAAATCATCATGAACAGGATAAATAAAAATAAATCTGTAACCAAACACACAATAGCAAAACCAAGAAACCTTAAAAGCAAACAGAAAAAAATACCCAGATTATCTATACATTGAATTATAATTTCTACAAATGAAAGATAATTAAACAATGAGGACTGACTTTCAATAGCAACAATGGAGTCCAGAATGATATCTTCAAAGATTGAAAGGAGAAATCTGTCAATCTAGAATTATATATCCAATTAAACTATCTTTCAAGAATGGTTGAAGAAAAGAAACTTTCAGACAAACAAAAACTGAAAATGTTCATAAGCTACTAAGAATTCCTAACAAAATCACTTCTAAAGATGAACTTCAGAAGGAAGGAAAATAATCTCAAGAAAAAAAAATTGAATGAGATAACACAAGCAATTCAAAAGAAGGCAAGAAAGGAGAAAAAAGGAAACCCACACGTATACAAACAGGACAAATAGCACAAACTAAGATGGTAGAAGTAAATCCAAATATAACTGTAATAATTTGAATATAAAATGGGCTTAATGGTCTAGTTAAAAGACAAAAGTTTTAGGGCTTGATTAAAGAAAAACAGCACTAGAAGCAAAGCAAAACCAAACTATATGTTGTTTAAAAGAGATCCACCTAAAATTATGAGGACACAGAAAGGTAGAAAATAAAAGAATAGAAAAAGACATACCAGGCAATCAAAAGAAAGATTGTGTACCTATATTAATACCTGACAAAACACAGTTTAAGGCAAAAACATTACTGAAAATAAAGAGAGTTACCATTTAGATGAAAATATTATAACCCATCAGGGAAAGATAATATTCTTAAATTTGTGTGCATGTAATAAGATAGCTTCAAATTATATAAAGTAAACATTGAAAGAATTACAAAGAGAAACTGATAAATAAACATCATGGAGGGAACTTGAATACAACTTCTCTCAAAAAATGACAGATCAAGGGCTGGCCTGGTGGCGCAGCGGGGAAGTGCTCGCACTCTGCTTCAGTGGCCCGGGGTTCGCGGGTTCGGATCCCGGGCGCGCACCGATGCCGCTTGTCAAGCCATGCTGTGGCGAAGTCCCATATAAAATAGAGGAAGATGGGCACAGACGTTGGCCCAGGCCAGTCTTCCTCAGCAAAAAAAGGAGAATTGTCATTGGATGTTAACTCGGGGCTAATCTTCGTCACACACAAAAAAATGGCAGATCAAGCAGATAAAATATCAGTAAGAATAGAGCATATTTGAATAACACAATTAACAACATTGATCTAAGTATCACACATGGTACTATCACCTAACAATGAGAAGATACTCATTTTCAAGGATACATACAACATTTATGAAAATTGACTCTTTACTAGGCCATGAAGCAAGTTCCAACAAATTTTTTAAAAGAATCAGCATCAAAAAAAAGAAAAAACTCAATATCACGTGGATACTGATTCATATAGACCCTTTCTCTTACCATGGTAAGAAATAACAAAATGAATCCTCCCCCTAAAATATCTTATATATAGAAACTAAAAAGATCATAATTCTAAATAACTCATGTCAAAAGGTAAATTATAGTGGAAATTAGAAAATTCTTGAATCTGAACAGTAACAAAAACATTACATATTAAAATTTGTGGGATATAAGAAAAATAGTGCTAGAGGCAAATTCAAAGCTGTGTTTACTTATAATAGAAAAGAAGAAAGGCTAAAAGTTAGCAAACATCTTATGTAAGTTAGAAAAATAATAACAGAATAAACAGAGAAAATAGAAGCAAGGAACTAGTAAAGATAATAAAGAAATTAATGTAGGAGGAAGCTTTGAACTTTTTCAAATGCTAGCTGTGATTGTTGCTAGTGCTGTTCACCAAATATTTCTGCTTCTGGGCAAATGGGATGGCATTTCCCCAGCCCTTGAAGCTGTGTGTGGCCATGTGATTTGCCTTGGCTGATGAAATGTGAGTGGAAGGAACATGTGTCATTTCTGGGTGAAAGCTCTGGTTGCTAGTGCATGATTTACAGAACTCTTATTCTTTCCCTGTGCCATGCTGAACAGCAATGCTCCAAATGGTGGCTGCTCCATTAACCTGATACTGGAGCAGAGCCCTCAGCCTACCTACAGTGGACGTGTAGTGTGAGCAAGAAATACGGATCATTGGTTGTGATTTGGCTATTGTTTGTTATAACAGCATAAGCTAGTGCAGTGATTCTCAATCAGGGGTCGATTTTGCCCCTGAAGAAACATTTGACAATGTCTGGAGACATTGCTGGTTGTCACAACTCAGGAGGGTGTGGCTACTGACATGTAGTGGGTAGAGGCCAGGGATGTTGCTGAACATCCTGCAATGGACAGGACAGCCCCACACAACAGAGAATTATCTAGCAGAAAATATCAATAGTGCCAATGTTGTGAAACCTTGGTCTAGTGTATGTGGCTTTATAAAATAGCATAGAGGGGCCCGCCCCGTGGCTTAGCGGCTAAGTGTGCGCGCTCTGCTACTGGCAGCCCGAGTTCGGATCCGGACGCGTGCCGATGCACTGCTTGTCTGGCCATGCTGAGGAGGCATCCCACATATAGCAACTAAGAAGGATATGCAACTATGGCATACAACTAACTACTGGGGC